>NW_026585644.1:7717207-7792177 GCF_907164565.1 Psammomys obesus | reverse complement strand
ACCCCAACATCCTACACCAAATACAGCACTGAAGCATGCACCCCAACCTGCAACACCAAACACAGCAGTGAACTGTGCACCCCAACATCCTACACCAAACACAGCACTGAAGTGCGCACACTAACATGCAGCATGGAACACAGCATGGAAACATGCACCCTAATATGCAACACTGTATCTGTTTGCAAAAACCCACAAGGCCCTGTTCAGAGTATAGGCTCCTTCCCTTCCTTCCTCCCTCCCTCCCTCCTTTCCTTCCTTCCTCCCTCCCTCCCTCCTTTCCTTCCTCCCTCCGTCCCTCCCTTCCTCCCTCCTTTCCTTCCTCCCTCCTTCCTTTCCTTCCTTCCTCCCTCCCTCCCTCCCTCCCTCCCTCCCTCCCTTCCTTCCTTCCTTCCTTCCTTCCTTCCTTCCTTCCTTCCTTCCTTCCTTCCTTCCTTTACTGGATGTGGGATGTTTATGAGATAAAATATTTTTCACTTGTCAATATTACTTGGGCTTTTATTGTTTAGACTTAAGAATTTGGGAAAATATGAAGATCATAAAAATAATGTCTTTAATTTTGTCTAAGTTTGAAAAACAAAATTATTTTTTAAGGAATTTGATTGGCTCATTTGGTAGACTAAAAACGGCAATAAGATCAGCTCACTGGGGCATATTCAAATGTGATGCAGTATTAGACACACTGATTTGTTGCATATCTGTTTTATTTGTGGTAAAAAGAAACAATAAGTCTGAAAATGAAAACATGTATTCTTTCAGGGAGAACAATACGAAAGATTCTTGATCTAATTCCTTTCGGAATGTATTCCCTTGTCATTTTCTGTTTAGAATCCTGAGAGCGGTTTTACCGCTTAGATCCTGGTGACCATCTGCATCTGGGTCACTGTCAAGTCTGCCGCCCCCAGGCTCCTAAAAAGGACCTCCTTTCAAAGTCAGTGTTCACTGCCTCCACCATGCGCCATTGCACTGGCCCCTCAGTTCTTCCTTCTCTCAGGACCTTTACAGAGTCTTAAAATAGCAGAGCAAGCAGAAGAGACACCCAGCAAGACTAAACTCTACTCTCCCTTAGCTTCAGAACCAAGCCACAACTCCTCACTGCTTTATTTGTGGATCAGAGGCAACTTCCCAGGCCCTGCCCTCACTCAGGGAGGGTGTTACATGCAGGATACCGGGCTTTGGGCATTGGTGATTGTTGGAAGCCACGTCAGGTTCTGTCAACTACAGTACTAGTAAAGTGCTAATAGAATGGACTTCGTGCTAACTTTATTGCTGACTGTCTCCTTGTAAATTCAGGTATTCAAAAACAAAGTAGGTCTATAAATATTTAAACATGAAAATCATTATTAATATACATATGCATGTATATTATGTATACTTAAAAACGTGTGTTTTTTTATGGGCCACCTGAATATATTGGTGATAGGTAGCTAGGCAGGTACAGTGGAATGTAGAAAGCCAAAAAAAAAAAGAAAAGTAATTTTCCAGTATGTTTACAGCTGCTTTTAATTCAATAAATCAGTGTCACACACAGTGTTGTGGCATCATCATTTTCTAATTTTATTTTTTAATGATGAGACAGGTATGTTGTATATGAGTAAAAAGAAACCCATAATAATGAAATGAGAATAATGAAATGAGCATGTTTTTCCATAATTTTATATTTTTGGTATTCAACCATATGATGATTCTCAAGTAACTTAAATTTTTGTCTCAATAAGATGTTGTCCTCTTAGGTACCAAGTTTAAATTAAACATACTAAGAAAAATAAATGTTTTAAATATAAGTCATGCATTCCAAAGAACCTTCAAAGGCATTTTACAGCACTGTAGATTCATGTGGTTCAACCTCAAACTTTGCATTGTTAATTTTCTTTCAAATCCTTTCCTTCATCCTAAGTCCAGTCACCCAGCTTTCTTACTGACTTACTATTATCTCCCTCAAACTTCCCACTGTGCTGAACACAAGGGCCATCTTCAGATGGGGTTTCAGTTCTCCTGGCATTCACAGCCTGGGAGATGAACATATTTGAAATTATAAGGATGTATGTTTTAACATAATTAACCAGTTTATACTATATAAATACATTCTCTCTCATCACATTTGTAAAGACTTAGCTAAAGACTATATATTCTAACATATAAAATATGTCAGAAGAGTTGAAAGAAGACTGTGGTAGTGTTCACTTGCCTGCCAAGCCAAGTTTTCTGACACAGGAAAGCTTCTGTGTAGGAAGTGAAGAAGTCCAACAGAGGTGTACTCTATTTTTTCATATAGTAATACTAGGCTTACGGATTTTAGGAGTTATAAGAAAAGTCACAGTAAAAAGTACAGGCCTGTAGTCTCAAATGCATAGGAAATTGATGAGAGGAATGAATTGAAATACATAAAAAAATGGGAGACAGTTTTATAATTAAGTATACTATCTCAGATTTGTGTATTATAGATTGCTTGTTTAATCAACTCAATATGCTAAAAATTTCAGTTTCAAAAAACAAATACCACAAAAAACATGAAAATAGTGTTAAACATGTACAGATGTTGGAGCTTCTTTGAATAGACTGAGGATAAAATACCAATAAATCAAAATATAAAAATTGAGATCACTCAATAATAGCTATTTACAAAATAGTCCAGTTTATAGACTTTTAATAAAACTTCATTAGTTTTCCATACAATGGCACAATTTGCAAATTTTATTAGTATATTATATCAATTTAAAATGCATATATTTATAGGCAACTATAATACTTCACTGAGGTCTGAATTATTACAAAATAATTCCTATAATATGATATTGTCTCACTTGAGAAAGTTGCGATCCATTACTTTAAAAGCATATAACCCAGGAATTGTTGGGTCTCGGAGGCCTGAGAAAGTATTTTCTGGAAATAGAGTTGTACTAGTAAGTGAGAATTCGCCATATACGGGAGGCAATGACTGACAGCTGCGATCTTCAGGGGAGGCTTGCTTCTGGGGTTACTGGAGCCAGACACTTCATTCTGAGTCATCTGACTTCCTAGAAACTGCTCGTTGCATTCACTACCCTACTACCAATGCAAGAGTAAAGTTAAAAGGCTAGTTTGATTTCCACTTTTATCCAATTCACGTTATCTTGATGAAATGAAATAATTATAAATAATTGTCTAAAAAACAAACTACATAACCACTCCATGGGAAAAGGACTTTCCAAATGCATGTGCTGTTATTATAAAGTGTCTTGTATTTATCTGAAAAATGTCTGTTAACAATAGTTTTATGTTGACTTTTTTAAAATACCAGTTGAATTAAGGAGCTATCTTTCCCAGTTTAATTTATGGAATACTAATTTTCTAAAGTGTAGGAGCAGCTGCATAAAGAACTCTAAAATTACAGTGTTTGAACGAATCAAGTAGAGAAAATGAGATGGTTTTGATAGCCTTGGTGGGGTGGAGGGGGAGGTGGGGAGTGATTCTAAGTCAGGGTCAGCAAGTCTTAATGGCCTGTTGACCATTACATATTTATTGTATGTAATTTAGACACAAAAATAATTTAAGTGCAAGTGAATAACTTGTCTAAGGACAGTTTTCCAGGAATGATTTTGAAGAGATAGTATCATTTGGTCCTACTAAGTTTCTTGTTTCCTTCCCAAGTTATTACTTTATAAAAGTTGATCATCTGAATAGTCAGAAGTTGTGTTCATAGTCTTTCATAATCCATTGCTGAAATTTCTTTACATGGGGAAATGTAGGCACTGGAAAGCCTTTGCCTACAGGGATGAGGATTTTCCAATACCTGCAGAGATGGGGCTCCTTCTTAGGTCTATATTCTCTAGCCTGTGCTGGAGGCCAATTACAATTAGGGCAGAGTTGCCAACAGCATATTGCATGGGATGGCTGAAGAGTGTGATGAGGGCCCTACAGCCATCCCTCTCCACCTTCTAGGAAGGGGTAAGGAGGTCAGTAGTCAAGCATAGCTGAGATGATCTTTTCCACATGGGCACAGCTGTATTCCCCAACATGGTGGCTGTTTAGCTTGGGAGGATAGTCCTGTACAATAACATCCTCTTGGCATTTCTGATGTGACTGCAATGAAAACAGCAAGGCATGTTCTCTGCTGTGATTCAGAGAGAAAGGAGCAATGTTTGGTACAAGCTTGTGTATAGAAAATGGGGAGGTTTATTAGTTTTTCATTCATCTAATTACTCACCTTTGACAAGTGGTGAGGAAATGTGTTTTAATTATGCTTCAATTTCCTCTTGCCGAGTGGAGAATGGTGACTGCACACTGATGCGATGAGGGTGTGATTTGCTTGAATAACAAACATATCAACAGTAACTCCTTTTATACTCTCATTCTTAATGGGCAGGAAAAACAGATGTTTTACAAAGACACCATTCATGATTATTAACTTCTGCCACTTTTTTTATAGTTTATAGTCACTATATCATTCTCAAACTCTGTCAGGAAGAATATAGGAAAGTACTGTTCAGTAGGAATACTACAAAAATGGCCATAGTTTTTCATTTAAAATTGTGTATTATAATCTTTTGCATTTTGTTATTTATTTTAAAAATTATTTTAAATTTGTAATCTTAGACTAACATATGGATAAGTATTTCAAAGTATATACTCAGATAAATAAGAAATGCTGTTTGACGTATGTAATATTTTCTTTATTTACCAGAGACATGAAAATGAATTTCAAATTAATTCAGGGAGGTGGGGAGATGACTGAGAAGTGGACTGAAAATTGCTCTGGACCCGTGTTTGTTTCCCAGCATTCAGGCTGAATGGCTCACAACTGATTGTAGCTCCAACGCCCGTAGGCTGTGAGGCCTTTAGCCTCAGGAAGCACTTGAACACACATGCACACACCCTTTGCCTCACACACGGTAAAAAATAAAATCTTTAAATGAAAAAAAAAATAACAAAAGGAAACACTCAAATTGAAATCTTAATGGAAGTTTAATTTTTGTCCATTTTTTCATTTAATAAACTTTATTATTTAAAAGTTGCAAATAAAAAAAAATCCACACTCAAAAATTAACCAGACTCATAGCTTAAGTCTTTCAATGAACTTCTGTGCTGTTGGAATAGTCTTTCTGAAGCTGTAGCTCTTCACATCGATTTTACTCTCACTATTGTATATTTATTAATGTATTTTAATTAGAATATAATTATTTCCCCTTTTCCATTCCCTTTTCTCCCTCCAATTCCTCCTATGTCCACCCCACTGCCTCTCAAATTGACATCATCTTCTTCTTTGCTTATTGTTGTAACATATATGTATGCATAAATATATAAATGCAACCTGGTGCATTAATTTTTTCTTAGACATATATGATTTCAGAGATGATCACTTTGTATTGGACAACTGCATGGAGGGCTCAATCATGGGAGAAGCTAATTCTGCTCTCTTGGCAGTCATTATGTGTCTGTAGTTCCTTGTCTAGGAGTGAGACTCAATGGGTCTTCTGCCTACCATAGTACCCTGACTGTTGCTATTGTTATTGTTCAGGTGTTATTTAGGCAGCCATATAATTTGGTCATGGATGTAGCTTCCCTGTCATTTTCAGGAAGCACAACTCATTGCAGACTTGCGTTCTGGCTCTTTAATTTTTTCTATCCCTGATTCTGTGGTGTTCCCTGAGCATTTGGGTTCAGAAATTGTGTAGCAGATATCTTCACCGGACTGAGCTCTCCATATTCCATTCAGCGCTGCATTGTGTCCAGTGGTGGCTCTCTGAAATGGTCTCAGTTTGCTGGAAAGAAAAGGTGCTTTGATGAGGAGTAGTGCTACATTATCTGTTGATGTAAGGACAAGTTTGAAAATACAGCTGGGAATGATGCTGATCTAGTAAAGTGGCACAGGTTCCTCTCTAAGATTTATGACTTTACTATCCTTTGGTTGATGGTGAGGTTTCACTCCTGAGCAGGGGACCTTAAGTCCACTAGACAACTGTTGGTTACTCTGAACATATGAGTACCACTGTCTCTCCACTAAAAGATATTTTGCCATGCTGGCCATTGTTTAGGGTACCACATGTGGGTACCATTATTGATTGCTTCCCTTCCTTGGTAGCTGCACTGCACTTTCTGGTCCTAGCAACCACATAAAGGAGGCCTTTTTTTTTTTTTTTTTTTTTTTTTTTTTTTTTAATGATGCCATAGATTCACCTACCACTTGTGTTTTTTTTCACTTTTAATTAATTAATTCTATTTCCATTTCAGTCATAGACCCCCTTCCTCCTGTATCTCCCTTCCACTATTATTCAGAATAGGGGAGCCCTCCTATCCAGATACCCCAGCTCATCTATTCCCATGAGGACTGAGATCCTCTTCCTCTCCTGTGGCCTGGTAGTTTAATATGGCAGTGCAGTGCAATTCTCATCCTTAAGTGTTTTTTTTTTTTTTTTCCATAGAGGTTGTTGCACTCTTTCCAGGTCTGTGTTCACCACAGAAACACATGTTCCTTAAGAAGCTAGTGGAACAATGCTGTCTGTCCTGAGCCATAACAATATCTTGGTATGTAAAGGCATACCAGAAAAACCCTCACCTATGTCCTCTTCATAACTTGTGTCCATTATTTGCATCCAGGCCTTCCTCATGTATTAATATTTAGTCTTCTTCATCTTCTTTTCTTTATATTGCACTGTACTCATACATTTTGTTACATAATACCTATATGTTATTGTCTAGGTTCCACATAGAAGGGAAAACATACAGGTTTTTTTTTCTTTCTTTTTGAGTGTGTGACATTGCTTAATATTATACGGACTTTGTTCATCACATGTCCTGCAAATTTTGTAATTACACAAATGGCCAATAACTATTTAAAATGTTTTTTTTAATTTTCATTTTTTATATTAATTAAAGTTTGTTCACTCTATCCCAGCTCTAGTCCCCTCCCTCATTCCCTCTCAATCCCAGCTTCCCTCCCTCATCTCCTCCCATGCCCCTCTCCACTTCCCCTGATAGAGGAGGTCCTCCTCCCCTTCCCTCTGACCCTAGCCTATCTGGTCTCATCAGGAGTGGCTGCATTGTCTTCCTCTGTGGCCTGGTAAGGCTGCTCCCCCAGCAGGGGGAGATGATCAAAGAGCCAGCCACTGAGTTCATGTCAGAGACAGTCCCTGTTCCCATTACTAGGAAACCCACTTGGACACTGAGCTACCATGGGCTACATCTGTGATGGGGTTCTAGGTTATCTCCATGCATGGTCCTTGGTTGGAGTATTAGTCTCAGAAAAGACCCCGTGCCCAGAATTTTTGGTTCTGTTGCTCTCCTCGTGGAGCTCCTGTCCCCTCAGGTCTTACTGTCTTCCCCCTTCTTTCATAAGATTCCCTACACTCTCCTTAACCATCAGGGAAATGAAAATTAAAACTGAGATGTGGCCTGTCTTAGACAGTGTTGCTGTTGCTGGAATACAAACATAGTGAGTACCTTGAGGCAGAGGGGTCCTGCTCACTGGCGTGCTCTTTATGACTGCGCCACCTGCTTTTGTCTAAAACCCAGGGCCATCTGCCCAGACATGACCCCACTCACACTGGTCTGGTGTCTTTCCCATCAATCCCTAATTAAGAAATTTCTTTGCAGGCTTGACTACAGCCCCATTGTCTTATGGAGGACTTTTTTCTTTTTTAGTTTTATTTTTTACATCATAAATTGCAACTGCAGCTTTCTCTACCTTTCTTCCTCCCAATTCCCTACACTCCTAGCTACAATCCTCCTCTAGTTCTCCTAAAAAACAAAAAAGCAGGCATCCAGTGTCTAGCTGACATAAAAGAGAGCAGCCCAGCTTTTCTGAGTCAGAATGCTGTCTTCATGAGGTCTGGTAGCACATGCTGGGGATAATGAGGAACACTTAGTGCTGATAAGTAAAACTTAACGCTGCTGGTATGGAGATAAGTTGGAGGGTTCCTCTAAAATAAAAATGGAACTACCATATAATCCAGCTATTTCACTCCTGGGCATATATCCAGAGAACACTGTAGCCTACCAAGGAGATATTTGCCCCCCCCCCCATTTGTATTGCTACTTCATTCTCTATAGCAAGGAATTATTGTTCACCTACTTGTCCATCAACAGATGGATAATTAAAATGTGGCATATATACATATATATGTACATATACATGCTACGATATATATGTACATATATAAATATATATAATATTCAGCTCAAAATAAAAATTTAATTGTCCACAGTTTTCAAACCTGAATGGGGAACAATATATGACATATTAAAATTGAGATTAAAGTGTTCTATTTGACGCTTACTGGCAAATCTTCACACTCAGGTTGCTGTTTGTGCTAGCCATATGCTCCCATTTGATTATAAGGTAGAATTTCTTAAATAATGACCTTTGGGTGAGTGGGTAAAAGCCCTTCCTGCCAAGTTTAGTTTAGTCCTTGGATTCACATGGTAGAAGGAAAGAATTAACTCTTAAAAGTTGTCCCCTAATTTCCGCATACACAAGCTGTGGCACACCACTTCTTCCAAATAATAATAAATGTAATTAAATAAAAATGCAATTTTTATTTTATGGCAAGTAATATACCATTATGAAAAGACTTGAGTCACTAAATATAAATACCAAATTACAGGCAATCATTGGGCTAGCACATGCATAGAAAGGTTTTTAATGTGTCTTCATTATGCATTGTGTTTTCAATTTTTTCTGGTGAGCAGACATTTCTTGCTTGCTTACTGGTAAATGGTCTTAGCCTCTGACTAGGACTGTTCAGTTTTTAATTTTAAGTAGGAATAAGTCTTGCTAAATAAACTTGGGCTTACTTTTAATTGTACTACGTTCTTCACTTTAATCCTCTTATCCCTTTATAAAATTTCTGACTCCATATTTAAGATGTTTTGATGCAATTAAAGGATTTTGTCTCTCCAGGGAGGGTGGTCTATTTTTTGTATTTAATTTGAGAGAATCCTGTGTCAGCCCAGACTTAATTGTATTTTTCTCACCCCTGTGAGTAGAGAAACACCAAAGCCCTTGATAAGAAATTGCTGCAGTTAGTGGCTGAGTCAGTTTTAAGTTGTGAAGGAATGATTAGGCATAATCTCTAAATCTATCTGAAAATGAAATGGTTACATCATTTTTCTCTAGGAATATCCTAATCCAAGACCGAAAATTAAAGCAATGCCAAGCCACATCTTTGTGAACCTTGACAGTACAGCAGTGAGAGCATCTCCTGTAGCCTGAAAGGATCAGAGGAAGCTGTGATACAAGCAGAGCTGGCAGGGCTCTTCGTATCTTCTCACATGTTTCCTGAGCCATTGGGTAGCTTCAGTTTCTTCTGTGGTTTATCTGTGGAAAACTTGACATCGAAATAGCATTGTTGATCAGAGGAACATTAGTGTAGGGATGAATGGGTTAATGCTCCTCCTTGATAGTTGTCTTTATTTCCCTTGTCTGCTCTCTCTTATCCAAGATGCTGTGTTATAATGAAGCAGGAAAACCTTCCTTAGCAGGGACAGTTTAATTTTATTAAAAAAACAAAAACCCAGTTCTATTATGAGATTTCTCAGGGGCTCTGATGAGATCTCAGTTGTTTGATTGTTTTTAATGAACTAAGAACACTAGGTCTGACAATAAAATCCTGAGGATTTACTTAACAGGTATTTCAAGTCTAGTATCTTGCCATGTGTGTCTTTTGCTTCTTTTAAACTATTTGTTCTTTGATGCTAAGGCATTGGGGAAAAAGACAAAATTTTAAGCCAGTTTAATGACTTTGCAAGAATCTTGAGGCCCTGGGTGGTAGTAGAAGCAGCTGTTGGGTCTTCTGTGGTATGGCTGAGTGTGTGTAATCACAGGCTTCGGGAACTCCAGCCACTGCATTGATGTTGCCCATTTCAGCCATAATCCTTTTTGGACTCAAAACAAACAAACAAACAAAAAACAACAAAATAAAACAGAACAAAAACAAAACAAAACAAAAAAAAACATGTGTCCTAAAACAAGACCGAGAGAAACTTTCAGTCTTGGATGTATTGTTCCGTGGTTAAGAGCACAGGCTGCTCTTCCCCAGGACCATGGTTTGATTCCCAGCACCCACATGGCAGCTCACATCCAGGTAAAGGGAATCTGGTTCATCCTTTTGTCTTCCAAGGGCCACATGCTTATGTGGTGGAGCACATATAGCACATGTATCCATGCAGGCAAAACACCCAACCGCTTAAAATAATAGCAAAGTAGCCATCCCAAAACCCAATAGCTACAAATTAAAAAAGCTTCCCTAGCTGCATTGTCTTCCAGAAAATTCACTAAATTTAATTTCATGGTTACAGACTCTCTGACTTTAACAATCAGAGAATAAGAAACTTTGCTCTATGAGCTTTAAGTTTTATTTCAAATGCTTTGTGAAATCTTTCTCCTCAGCAGTCAAGGGTTAGAAGCCAGGTCAGCCAAGCTCATGAATGGGAATAAAGGTAGGATATAGGATGTGTTTCCCAAAGATGGATGTTGGACACACACAAACAATAGGTCATTTACAGGCTTAGGCTTTAGGGAGTAAATGAGAAAGCATACAGCAAACATTTGTGTCCATATATTATAAAATTTAAGTGCTTATTTCATAATTTTCTATGATGTTATAAATGATCATATTTGCAGGGTATCTTATAAGATTGTTCTAGAAATATTGTCAACCACAGTTATTTTTAAGTACTTGTGAAAGGTACTGTAAATTATATATTACTAAAATAGTTTAAAGCCTCAGAAAATGTTAACAAAATTAATTAACCATTAAAATAGTACTATCCATTTTCCTTTTCTTCATTCCAGGATACTCCCTAGGCAAAAAAGAAACCATAGTTCATGCCTAAAATATAATTTTTGTTTTTGTTATACTCGAAGCAACTAGGATTTTGAAAACTACTATCTCTACCATGTATGTTAGGTTGGCGAAAACTTTCTTTTCCCCCAAGTGAGAATGTCAGAGCTTCTGTAATGTTTATAGCATTTTACTATGGAGTGTAGCTTTCTTGGTTATCTTGGCTTCGGTTCATTTGTGGGGATGTCGCAACTTGTAGAGAATGTCTACTGCTCTCTTCTTTTCCCATCCAAGCAGTTCGCATCACTTTCCTTATATTTTTGCTGCAGTAGTCCTATGCAATGTAGACGACAGTACTTACTCCTCCCTATTATCTTCAATATAACCCTAAACCAACAGGATGCTCTATGGTCATTGTTGTTGTTTTGTTTCTGGTTCCCTGCTTTATTTGTAGTACCCAGAATGTTCCTGGCATGCTAGGCCCTTGGTAGCTATTTGTTGATTGATTGATGTGTAAGACCACAAAGAAAGTATTTGGAGAGTAACCTAAATTGTTGTGTCCTTGTTGTACTTATTATGCTGTATTAGTTCAGTTTATTCATAGTGTACCCCTAAAAGTATTTAAAATATCAAGAGAATGCTGACTGCACCATATGTGGATCCTGCAATGAACTGAATTCATACAAAGGTGTTTATCCCAGGAATTCAGACACTTTATTAAATAACCATACTATAAGTAATCAGTATATATCCATGTTAAGTAAAAGTGTTGATATCATTTCAATGATTAGAGAAGATACATGTGACATAATTTCATATTTACCAGTCATGGTAAATTCCTAGCAAACCCAAGGTGTAGTGAAATTTTAATTGAAAAGTTTTATACCAGAATTATGAGGCATGTATCACACTGAGTATGTTAAGTCAGTGTTAGAATATTGTCTTACACTGACATGAGAAAAGAATGCCCACAATTTCCATTTCTAGTCAGCGTCATATTGGGTACCTGAACTAATGCAGAAGGGTGAGGCTGAGATGGAAAGTACAAGCTGTAAGGAATCCATGGGTCATTGTTTGCAATTTGAAAAGAATACTAATTAAAAAGCAAACTTGTGAAATTACAGACAAAATTTCTAAGGGTCCCAAAGGTTTTACATAGAGAATCAGCATATTTATATACTTTTATTTCAACATAAGTTTAAAAATTGTGGTGTATTGAGTGATCTTGTTATGGATGTGGGCATATGTTGCTGTGCTTTATTGAGTGATCTTGTTAAGAATGTGTGCATGCTTTCCTTTGATCTCTAAGTTGATATTTTAAAATGAGTATCATTTTTATTTGTTTCCCAATGAATTTGATTCATTATGTGTTACACATGTACTGGAGTTTATATATCTATTTTTATACATGGCTCAGAACCATTGAGAAAATGCATAGACTGAAGTATTGCAAATGAACAGAAATTAGAGGCATTTTGGACTGATCAAGTTCAGCACCACCCTTTTCCTGTTCAACAGGTAAGCAGTGACAGCTCTTGCTAGCTGAGCACGGGAGGCTTTGCTTCAGGTTCCTGCACGCTCTGTCTCCACAGACCGTGCGAACACTCTCTGGCAGGATTGCACTGTTGCTCAAGGGGGTTGATAATATGCCAATTTATTAATGGCACAGTAAGTCATTTAGATGTGTATATTTCTCACACTGTGTGAGAAGACTTGTGAGTTTTTTCAAATGTTAATTGACTTCTCAGAAATCTTAAGGCATAGGGCTGTTGCAGCCTAATTATATACTGTCGTTGTCAAATTAGGTAAACAACCACTACAACAAACATCTGCCCCCTTAAACTAACCTTCCACTTTTGATTGAATTTTTATGTATCAAATAATTATAGAGTGTCATAAGTAATTTGACTTTATAGGAGTCTGGAGGGTTTCAAATTCATTTTACATATAGTCACTGTGATGATTAAATGTCTCTGATGTAGAGGAATGAGTTTTTGAAAGATTGTGTTGGTTTTAGAAGTTGAGAGGTTAGCTCTGTGTTTAGTAAGATGGTGTTTTTGAACATAGAACAGTCAACCTTTTCTTGTCACATTGAAGCATGCATTGTAATCACTGAAATCATGAACAATCCCTAGCGAGTAGTATGTGTAGATGCCAGGCGGAGAATTTTGTTGTAATCGTGATAATCAAGTTTGTTTTATAGAATTAATATTTTTTTTCTTCCTTACCAGGGGGCCCTTGACCTTACAAGGTTGAACCTTTAGACGTATACTAAATACCTATATGTTTATGTTTTATAGAGTTTTTAGAAGAGGATACTAAATAAGTGATTACAGCTGATTTATGGGTTCTTCTGTGTCTTAGTGGATTAATTTTTTTGTGCTACAGTATTAATGTGGATTTTAAAAATTGAGTTATCATTGGAATACCCCCCCCCCATTGAAGCAAAGGCATTTACTACACTTAAAGATAAAACCAGGAAATAGCTATATCAGTGGAAAAAGATTTTATTGAGCAACTACCTCAAGGGAGGAAAGGGGGCTGAGATTTATTCCTATGTAAGCAGAGGTGACTGGGCATTGTGAAGGGAGAATGAAGGTAGATAGGAAGAGAGCAGACCTCTAGTGACAAAATAGCAAAGGTATGGCTAGGGAAAGACTGATTGAACCAGTGGAGTCAGCTATTTAGCAAGTTCGAATTCCACTTTCCTATGGAGACTACTGGATGACCATGTCCTTCTAGATGACTTAGTTTCCAAAGAAGTTTTCAGGTCCTTGAGAAGGACTCGCTTGACTTGTAAGTGTCACATTGGCTCAAAGCATTAGCGATCAGGAGATTGTCAGCTGGTCCTGCCCAGAACAAGCAGTGTGTTGTCCTGTGAGCTGTGAGCTCTCTGAGGCTGGCTGGGGTCTCTCTGGCGACATGGTAACAAGCAGTGTGTTGTCCTGCGAGCTGTGAGCCCTCTGAGGCTGGCTGGAGTCTCTCAGCGACACGGCTTTACATTGCAGAGGGTCTTCTCAAGTTTTGTTGTATTGGGGCATAGCTGCTTGAGCAGAGAATTTTTGTGTTATGGCTCTGCTGTTGTCACTTCGTTATATACAGCTAGGGTTAACAGATTGTTCATTTTCCAGTAGAAAAGAATATGCCACTAATTTGGCATGGAAACATGTGATCTTTCCTGAGTTGTTTCATTGTTTTGTGCTTGCTTTTCCTGTGAGACAGTGCTTTGTGCTGTACTTGTGCTTTTATTTAAAGATTAAAAAAATTGAATAGTGCATAGGATGAAAAGCCTTCTCCAGCCTGAAGCAGCTTCTGTTCCAGGCAGTGGTTTGCTTTCATAACTGGGTTTCCCTTTTTGCTCCGGGCCATTTTTCAGACTCACAATGGTGCATTTATAATGTAGGTGTGCCATGGTTATCATGTTTACCTTATTCTGCCTGACCTGAGACTTGGGCAGGTTTTTTTTTTTTGGGGGGGGGGGGTTTGATTTTGTTTTGTTGTTATTTTTCTTTGTTGGTTTGTTTTTAAGATTTTAATTTTTTCACCTCAACAATATTGCCAAGAAAACACGATGTGTGCTGTGTTTCATCAAACAAGATCACCAGCATTTGAGTAACTTGAATGACCCACAAGCTTTGCTTATGTTGTATTGCATAGCGACTCACCAGTAGAGCATGCAGAGGCTGTGTCATGGAATAGCAGCAACATTGCAGAGTGTTCTAATTGGCTTTTCTGTGTGTGCCACTCAGGGAAAACAAAAAGCAGGACATTGCTGCGTTTGTGTGTTTGGAAATTATCAGTGGTAGGACAAGTCCTCATCTGACCTGTGAAGATAGCTTTTTGTGTGGTGGACCCTGACTTACTTCTCTGATTTTAGACTTTGAGCGTGAGGTCTCCCCAGATATGCTATAGCTTTGACTTCAGTAGTCACGTTACTTCAAGCACTGTTGTCTTTCTCTTAGAGGTGTATGTTAGTGCTACAGTATTCTTTTCCAAATTTAGTTGAAGCTCACTCTGCTAACTCAGTTCATTTGTTTGACTTTTTATTTTTTTCTGACTAGTCCTAGCCTACTTGGGGGTATTTGTTGGCATATGAGAAGATAACTGTGTATTGACCACTCTGTGCCAGGTGCTTTCAGATGCACACTCATGGAGACCAGAACAGTTTCATGAAGTGAGTGTCGATGATCCTCTCCAGTCATTTCATCAGTTAGGGCACAGCTAAGAGCTGGGAGTGCAGCTGAAGCAAGCTGTCCACGTGAGAGAATTGAGGCACATGGCCACCAGAGGTTGCTTGAAAAGTTATGAAAAGGGAGGAGGCTTTTTATACCAGAACATTCACAGCGAGGCCCTGGATACAGAGAGGAGGGTGTTAAAGATAATTGGTCATGTTGAAGATTTGTATATGTCTTCTACTGTGTGAAAGGAAATCTGTGGATTCCGTGGGATTTGAAATCATGTACGGTAGCTGAGAGCCTCCTCTGTCCTGGGAACTTCTCCTCTCAGTGGTGGATTGACGCTGGCTGTGGCAACCCAGAAGCCAGGTGGACTGTTCTGAGGCTGCCCTGGTCAGCACAGTGACTGGAAAGAAGAGAAAGGCAAGGCACCTAGAAGAGTGGGTCAGTTTAAAAATCAACTCTGTAAAAGGAGTGAGGGCTGGATGGAATTCCGTGGGAAGCCTGCTTGGAGCTTCACTGCTTCTGTTACCCAGGAAACCTGGCTTGCTGTGTGAGCTGCGTGCAGGGAGGAGCACAGAGCAAGCATGTTCTTTCTCCAGTTGGGCCGCTTCAGTTTTCTGCTTATCTTAATTGCCTCTGCCCAAAGGTATCATTGTGTGACTTGGGTTAGTGTAGAGCACCTGATTTTATGCTGTCAACAACATTGGAAACAGTGGGTTTCATGTTTTGTTTTGTTTTAAGTTATCTCCAAGATTTGGAGAGAGTGGGATAATGAGAGTGCAAAGACCTGTTAGCGTGATAAGGAAAGTTAAGGTGCAAAATTCTCCACTTCATTCTTTTACCCTACTTCTTTAAGATGTCACATTGCCATAACATCCCTTTGAAATGATATATACTGCAGGTATATTAGGAAACAAATACCAGTGAATAAAAGTTCCAAGAAACAAAACACAATAATGTAAATTAAACACAATAATTTCAAAAGGTTTCCCTAGTTTCAGAACGTTAAGGTGAGTCAGATTCTGAGCATTTGGTACCACCATCTTGCTCCTAATTATTGTTTTCACACTTACTGGAAAGTGTGCCTTATGCTATGGGATCTCATTTTATTTACCTCAGAAATATCTTGTTCATGAAGTCAATACAGTAAAATAGAATATGATACATGATTAAATACAAATATTGTTTTTCTTGGCACACAGATTCTTCTTGCTAGAGAAAATTTTCGCAGGTTTTTGTCTCCTCTGATACGTGTTTAGAGCCTGTAATGGTTTGGTTCTTAAATGTTTTGCAGAGGCCCGTACACTAAGCCTGTTGCACTCCTGCATGGAGGTACCGACCAGTGAGGAAGATGAGCTGTTAGCAGTGTGCCTCGGAAGGGGGTAGGGACCCCTGGTCTCTTCCTCTGCCTGCTCCCTGGCTGCCATGGGAATGGGAGCAAGATGTGAGAAAAGATCTGTCTTAAAGAAAGTTGGTGGGAAGAGACCTGTGTAAGAAGTGAAGAAAGAAACACTGTCTCAAAGGGATAAGCTCACACAGGAGGCCGAGGCTCCATGGGGTTTTTATTTCATTTTTCTAACCTCATCAGTTCACAGCTGATTCCTTCATATTTATGTTACTTATACTTGAATGTCTATTCTGTGCATTCTTAAGCTTATATGAGCAATTAATTCAAATATAGTAGAATTATTAACCTAAGGTTTATATTTTTTAATTTACTGGAGACTGGATGAGCTTGTGTGTACCAAGGGCTTGTTAAGTGTGATGCTTGCAGAGCAAGCAGTTTCTACAAGTGTCTTTCCACTACTGTGCCCTGTACAATGTTTGACAAGTTTCTGACATGTACTTTATGGAAAGTCCCATATTTACTTTCTTTGAGGAATTATTGTTTCCCTAAATGTAAAGGTTTTCTCTGTAACTGGGAGGTGGCTCATCTAAGTTACCAAAACAGTTTGCTCAACTTAACACTAACTGATTGTCAGTGTTTGTGGTATTTCAAGAATGCCTATGCAGTTATGTCTAGAGTAATTCCTTATCAAAATCAGAAGTATTCCATGCTCTCCGCACTTTCATTGGCTTTAATATATCAAATTGAACCCAAATTGAATGAAGAGGATGCACCACAAAGGAATTCGAAAGAGAAAGTCTGTACTTTCTGTAAAAATCCTCTAGAAAGGATGAAGGAATGCTGAAAAAAATGTAAGTGTGAAATGATATTTTTAAAGAACTGTAACTATAGTCCAAGCCATATCAGCTATTTTTCGAAGATACTAAATTGTTTTCTTATATAAGCAGCTGTTATGTTGGTGAAGATTCTTTTAACAGTATTTCAAATTCATGTTCAGAATTATTCGCTTTTTAAATGATCAATACTAAAAGTTTGGCTTCTTAGAGAGCCGTGGGGTGATTTTGAAGTTGGAAAGGTCCTCTTACTTGAGCATGTTCCAAAAATCTCATCTCCACTAGATGAGATTGTAGATTGGGCTAATTCTACTAACCACAGTGAAGCCCCTGGCGTTTCTAAAGACAAGGGAAACCTTTGAACATTTAACTGGAAGAACAACATGATGAGACCTGTGGGGTTGGGGAAGGTTGCTTTTTGTTGCCAGTTGTTTTGTAGAAGCCAAAAAGAATAAATCTACTGAAGAATGCTTATTGTTTAATTATGGTTATATGATTCATTTTGTAACACAGCGATCTAAGCTGTGGTGAAAATAATTCCTTTGTTCCTATTCCTTAACAAAGCTTCAAATTCAACTTTTTCTGCACAGTGATGGAAAGCAGTGCTTCTGAGTCAGAGGGGTTTTCTATGAAAGTTCAACAACTGAAGATAGCCTTTCAGTGTAGCTTCAGGCTGACAGCTTCATATGATAGGTGAGGAGCAACTGTGACAGAGCAACTTTCACAGACCCTGTGAAAGTACCACACATGACAGCAGGGAGAAGTCTGGTTTGTGTGTCTGCAAACTTGCTTGACATTTGTTTGAGGGGGTTCACTGTAGCCTGGTGTTAGAAAATATAGCCTTCTGCATGTGAGCTTTTTGAATGTTTGTTTACTCTTCTGTGTCTGAGTGTATACCTGGACACATCCATGTGTGCCGCATGCATTCCTGGTAGCTGTGGTGGCCCGAAGAAAGCATCCATTCCCCAGAACTGGAGTTAAGATAATCATGAGCCACCACATCCTTCTCTCTGTGTTGTGTGTGCTTTTGCTCTGGGCATACCTTTTGGGGTTGCATTTGAGCACTCAGCAAAGCCATGCTTCTGCGGTTACTGCTAGTCTTATTTAATTTCCTCACATTAACTAAATACATGATCTTTTTAAAAATGTTTTTTAAATATATATATATATATTTAATTCTTTATTAATTACACTTTATTCACTTTGTATCACCCCTGTGGTTCCCTCCTCCTCCCTTCCCAATCCCTCCCTTCCTCCACCCTCTGCATGCATGCCCCTTCCCAAGTCCATTGATAGGGGAGGTCTTCTTTTCCTTCCTTCTGATCCTAGTCAATTAGGTCTCATCAGGAGTGGCTGCAGTGTCTTCCTCTGTGGCCTGGTAATGCTACTTCCCCCTCAGAGGGAGGTAATTAAAGAGCAGGCCAATCAGTTCATGTCAGAGACAGTCCCTGTTCCTATTACAATGGAACCCACTTGGAGACTGAACTGCCATGGGCTACATCTGTGCAGGGGTCTTAGGTTATCTCCATGCACAGTCCTTGGTTGGAGTATCAAGAGACAACACATGCTGGAGAGGTTGTGGAGAAATGGCTACTTCTGAGCAGGGGCTCTAGGTTGCATCCATACATGATCTTTGTTTGGAGAAACAATCTCATAAAAAACCCCTGTGCCCAGATATATTTGGTCCTTGTGAAACTCCTGTCCTCTCCAGGTCGTATTAACCCCCCTCCCTTTTCTTTTGATTCCCTGCATTCTGCTGGAGGTTTGGTTATGAGTCTTAGTATCTGCTTTGATATACTGCTAGGTAGAGTCTTTCAGAGGCCCTCTCTGGTAGGCTCCTGTCCTGTTACTTTTTTGCTCCTACATCCAATGTCCATCCCTTTGTCTTTCTAAGTGAGGATTGATCATTGTACCCTGGGTCCTCTTTCTTGTTTGTCTTCTTAAGGTGGATAGATTTCAGTATATTTATCCTATCTTATAGGTCTATGTAAGTGAGTATATACCATGTGTGTCTTTCTTCTTTTGGGATACCTCACTCAGGATGATCATGGAGTTCACTTTCTGTTCATTTGCATGTGTGAATTTGCCCCAGTACAATGGAAACACCTCGAGGAAAATGTCTAATGGATTTTCTGAAACTTACACCTCATAGCATTTCCCAGTTGTGGCCCAACAAATACAACAATTGTTTTCTGTTAAGATAGAAATGTTTTGTTAACATTTCAAGAATTCATATTAGCATTAATATCCAAGAGAGAAACTAGAAAACTGAGATGTTTTCAAGAATCCTCTCCCAGCTGAAATTCTGCTGGCCAGTTTTAAGAATGCGTTCTTTCCAAAGTAGTTGTACCAGTTTACATTCCCACCAGCAGTGGAGGAGTGTTCCCCTTTCTCCACATCCTCTCCAGCATGTGTTGTCACTTGTGTTTTTGATCTTAGCCACTCTAATGTATGTAAGGTGAAATCTCAGCGTTATTTTAATTTGCATATCCTTGATGGCTAAGAACTTTGAGCATTTCTTTAAGTGTTTCTCGGCCATTCAATATGCCTCTACAGAGAATTTTCTGTGTAGCTCTGTAACCCATTTTTTAATTGGATTGCTTGATTTGTTGCTTTTTAATTTCTTGAGTTCTTTATATATTCTGGATATTAGTCCTCTGTGAGATCAAAGGTTGGTGAAAACCTTTTCCCAGTCTGTAGGCTATGGTTTTGTTCTGTTGACAGTGTCCTTTGCTTTACAAAAAGCCTTTCAGTTTCATGAGGTCCCATTTATTGATTGTTGCTCTTAGAGCCTGTTCTGTTGGTGTTCTGTTCAGGAAGTTCAAGGCTCTTCCCCAATTTTTCTTCTAAGCGGTTTAGTGTATCTGATTTTAGGTTGAGGTCTTTAATCCACTTGGACTTTAGTTTTGTACAGGATGATAAATATGGATCTATTTGCATTTTTTTGCATGTCGACATCCAGTTAGACCAGCACCATTTGTTGAAGATGCTGTCTTTTTACCATTGTGTGGTTTTGGATTCTTTGTCAAAAATCAGGTATTTGTAGGTGTGTGGGTTTATTTCTGGGTCTTGTATTCAATTCCATTGATCCACAGCCTGTTTCTCTGCTAATACCATGCAATTTTTATTACTGTTGCTGTAGAGTACAGTTTGAGTTTAGGGATGGAGATACCTCCAGAGGTTCTGTTTATTGTACAGCATTATATTAGCTATTCTGTTTTTTGTTTGTTTGCTTTTCCATATGAAGTTGAGAATTGTTTCAAGGTCTGCAAATAATTGTGTTTGTATTTTGATGGGAATTGCATTGAATCTGTAGATTGCTTTTGGCAAGATGGTCATTTTTTTTCTTTTTTAAATTTAAATATTAATTTTTCTTCACAATTTGTTCATTACATATCCTGATTGAAGCCTCCTCCCTCAATTGCCCCCAGTACCACCCTCCCTCCGTCTTCCTCCTCTCCTCTTCCCCTAGTCCACTGAACGGGGGAGTTCTCCACTATTTCTATCTGTCCATTACATGTTAAATCTCATCAGGACTGCCTGGATCCTCTTCCTGGGTGGCCTGGCAAGACTGCATCTGCAGGAGTGAGTGATCAAAGAGCAGTCAACTGAGTTTATGAAAGAGGCAGTCCAGGCTTCCCTCATTCAGAGATCCATATGGAGACTGAGCTGCCAATTGGGATGGCCATTTTTTTAATATGGTAATCCTACTAATCCATGAACTTGGGAAGGACAGAAGGAACAGAGTGCAGGGAGTCTTATGGAAGAAGGGGGATATAGAGTTTGGATTACTCAGAAAGTTGCTGTGTAGCCCACGCTGGCCTCAGAGTTGTCCTCTGCCTCTCTATCCTTTGGTTTTTTTAGTTGATAATGTGGTTATCATAATCAAACTATTTAGCTCATTTTGAAGCCCTCTACTTTAAGAAAAGTAATTCTCATCAGTCTAGTGTATCATATCAAGAACATCCTAACTGATGGCCATGACTGTTATATGTCTAAGCTGAAGAGTAGGTGGCCTTCTCTTGTGTAACATTTATTTATAGTGGGTAGTGTGGGGCTAGAGAGCAACCATTGATCCCATGGAGCGTGTGGGTCCAGTTCCCGCACCCGCACTGTGGCTCACAGCTGCCTGTAACTCCAGTCCTTGGGACTGCAAACCTACCTCTGGCCTGGCCAGGCTCCTACATGCATGTGCTGCATATATGCTAAGACAGCTTTACACACACACAAACACACACACACACACACACACAGAGAGAGAGAGAGAGAGAGAGAGAGAGAGAGAGAGAGAGAGAGTTAAAAAAAACTTTAACAAATAGGACATATACAGAATGTTGTATGTGCAAAAATTTGATTTTGTCATAATCACCTGTTGGTATTCATTAGTGCAAGTTTTCATATTAGTAGTTATGAGAAGGAACTTGGGATTTACCTAATAATATGGTTTTTATAATATTTTGCTGCATGGATTAAAAACTTTACATTTTTCTCTCTCTCTAGTTTGGCACATTATGTTAAAACCATATGTACCTTAAAAATCTCTGTAGATTTATTTACCTTCTTTGAAGAAGGTACACTTGAGTGAGTTGCTTTAGGCAACAGAATTATTAATGCCTATTAAAATAAGGCCCCAATCAATTGGAGGGATAAGCAGTGTCTTTCTGGAAAGCTAATCTGAGTTTGTGTATAGGATGACAGCTTCTAATCTGAATAGAGAAGGGGACTGTCAAGAAACTTAGTATGGAGCAGCTATGGCTCTGTGTGTGCTTCACACCTTACTGCCAATGATAGTGCTTCACAGCCCGCCCCCAAGACAGGGTTTCTCTTTATGGGCCTGGTCATCCTGCACTCAGTTTGTAGACCAGGCGACCTTGAACTCACAGAGATCTGCCTGCCTATGCCTTCCCAGCTTGAGCCACCACGACCGGTTCAGTGATGGAGCTTTACAGTGGTAGTGAATCAGGATGCCTGCCTTGGGAAGTCTAGGCAGCTGCCTAGAAGTAGGCGTGAGAGCTGCAGTGTAAACAAGGCAGTTCACGTGGAACGTGACCATGTACCTGTAGATGGTACCGCACCACAGGGAAACAGGGGCAGAGGCTAATATTGGTTTAACTGTGTATGAGTAGAGAACAAATGAAATTGAGCTAAGGCTGGCTCATTTGAAATGGCAAGAAGGAACTTGGTTCTAGTGTAGGTGTCCTGCCTACAGTGCACTAAAATCTTCCTTGAAACGAAGTGTGATAATTTGAAACTTTTAAGGTTATAACACTTGAATTTTGTTCATTATGAGCAGTGGACAATCTTTGCCAAAGAAGAATGTACTCTCTCCAACTTCCCATAGGTACAAGCTGTTGAACATTTTTTTTTTTCTCTAAGGAAGGCATAAATAAAATTACAAGTAGCAAATTCAATTTAAGGTTATTTCAGATTGCCTTGTGCTAGAGACTCCTAAATTTGGGATGGTAGAGTAGATAATTAAAGAGTTCTATGCTTCTTCAAAATAAGAGCATATAGACATCTAGAATATGTCTAAAGCTCACTGGTGGTAGTTAAAATCTGTTGGTTAAAATATGCTGGAGTCATCCTGGGGATTTATGATAAATCTATGCCAATGTAATTCAAAACCATGACAATAGCCTGAGACTCTTAAGTCCTTAACGCAATTTCCTAGGCTTCCCAATTGGCTGTTCTTTTTCCTCAGAGATGACCTGGCTACCCTGAGAATAATTTCTTCCCCCCTGGAGATATTTGCTTTATGACTAAATTTTG
The DNA here is from genome assembly GCF_907164565.1 of Psammomys obesus. NCBI lineage: Eukaryota > Metazoa > Chordata > Mammalia > Rodentia > Muridae > Psammomys > Psammomys obesus. The sequence goes on along the minus strand of NW_026585644.1, from coordinate 7,769,289 downwards.
GCCATGAACATGTTCAGGGCCTTATCTTAGAGGCTTCTGGGGATTTTTTTCACTCTTTCTATATTATCAACAAAAATGTCACAATGAAGCTGAAATTGTTAAAAATGATAATAATTTTGAAGATGCGTATTGCCAAGTCATTTGAAAATGCTTATTGTCACTAGTATCAGGGAAAAGCAAATAAAAATAATTATGAAATAACACCTCACTCCAATATGACTGGCTATTATAAAAAAGACAAGAGATAAGGAATACTGGTGAGGACTTGGCAGAAAGGCAGCCTTTGTATACTCTTTTTTTTTTTAAACTCTTTTAAAATATAATTTATCTGTTATAATTTATTCACTTTGTATTCCAGCTGTAGTCTCACCCGCATCCCCTCCCAATCCCATCCTCCTTCCCTCCCTCCCTTCCTCATCCCCTCCCAAGCCCTTTCCCCAGTCCACTCCTTCCATTCCATCTGACCCTAGCCTATCAGGACTCATCAGGACTGTCTTTCATAGTCTTCTTCTGTGGTCTGGTAAGGCTGCTCCCTCATTAGGGGGAGGTTTAAAGAGCCAGCCATTGAGTTCATGTCAGAGACAGCCCCTGCTCCACTTACTAGGGAGCCCATTTGGAGGCTGAGCTACCATGGGCTACCTCTCTGCAGGAGTTGTAGATTATATCAATGCATGGTCCTTGGTTGAAGTATCAGTCTCAGAAAAGATCCCTAGGCCCAGATTTTTTGGTTCTGTTGTTCTCCTTATGGAGCTCCAGACCCTTCCAAGTTTTGCTATTTCCCCCTTCTTTCATAAGATTCCCTGCACTATGCCCAAAGTTTGACTATGAGTATCAGCATCTACTTTGATACCCTGCTGGGTAGAGTCTTTGAGAGGCCCTCTGTGGTAGGCTACTGTCTTGTTCCTTGTTTTTACCTTCTTGCAATGTCTATCCCATTTGCCTTTCTGAATGAAGATTGAGCATCTTACCCAGGCCCTTCCTTCTTGCTTAGCTTCTTTAGGTGTACAGATTCTAGTGTGATTATCCTATATTATATGTGCAATATCCATTTATAAGTGAGAATACTCTTGGTAGTATTACAAACTATTAGACTCTGTTAAATATTGTGGAGTTTCCTTTAAGAGTTGAAAATGGAAGTATCCACTTACTTAGCAAACCTACTACTGGAGCTTTATGTGGGAGAAATAGCTGTATGCTTGTGGTAATTCACTGTATTCTATGTGTGATCAACCTAGTGTCTATGTATGTATGGAGGATGAAGAAGATATTGTATATGTGCACAGTTTAATGCTATTCAGTCAAACAGAATGGAATCTTGTTCTGGAAAGCTAAGATGAATGTAGACAATACCACGTAAAATAATCAAGCACAGAGAGACATGTAAATGTCAGTTCTAAAAAGTTGATATAATGGAAGTAGAGAATAAAGTAATGGTTATCAGAGCCTGATATGTGTGTGTGATAGGAGAGAGAGAGACCTAAACACACACACACACACACACACACACACACACACACACACACACACAGACTGAAGACAGACAGATACACAGAGACAAAGAGAGACAGGGCTAGAGGAAGAGCAGACAGAGGAGGAGGAAAGAATGAAGGAAGAAATGAGGGAAGGAAGAAAGGAAGAAGGGAAGGGAAGAGGAAAAGGAAAGAGAAGGGAAGGGAAGAAGGAAAAGAAAGGAAAGGAAAAAGGAAAGGGAAGGGGAAAAAGGAAGAGAAGGGGAAGGGAAGGGAAGAAGAGAAGGGAAGGGAAGAAGGGAAGGAAAGGGAAGGAAAAAGGAAAGGGAAGGGAAGGAAAGGAAAGGGAAGAAAAAGAGGAGGAGGAAGAGAGATGAGTGTGGAAAATTGGTCCATGGGTACAAGTTACAGCTACAAAGTTGGAGTAATTTCTGTTATTCTGCTTGTATGCAATAGTGAAAGGTGACTGCAGTTAGTGATTTGTTGTTTTAAAATGAAATAAAGGCATAAAAGATTTTGTCATTAAAACGTTTAAAACAATGATGGGCATCATAATTACCCCAACTTGATCGTTACACAGTGTTTGTATGTATTCAATCATTGGATTTTGCTTCATAAACTCACTGTGATGTTAACTAGAAAGAAAATATAGAAAATAGTAAAAATAGTGTAGAGACCCTGAGTCTTCAATGACAGGCTGTGATGTATCTACAGCATGGGATAACACAAGACATTATTGTAGGACTAAGTCCATATGATTTGTAATTTAATGCTACTTGAAACACAGAAGCCTTACCAAAAAGACTTTCTTTTCTATTTATTTATTTATTTATTTATTTATCTATCTATCTATCTATCTATCTATCTATTTATTTATTTATTTATTTTTTAATCTTCAAGATTTTTATTTTTTTTATTATTATTTTTTATTTTTATTTTTAGTTACATTTTGTTAACTCTGTGTCCCAGCTGTATCCCGCTCCCTCATTCCCTCCCCAACCCCACACTCCCTCCCTGGTCTCCTCCCTGCCCCTTTCCAAGTCCCCTGATAGGGGAGGACCTCCTCCCCTTTCATCTGACCCTGTTTTATCAGGTATCTTCAGGGCTGGCTGCAAAGTCCTCCTCTGTGGCCTAACAGACTGCTCCTCCCCTGGGGGGGGTGTCAAACAGCCTGCCCTTGAGATCCTGTTAGAAATAGTCCGTGTTCCCCTTACTTTGGAAAACTACTTGGTTACTGAGCTACCACAGGCCACATCCGAGCAGAAGTTCTAGGTTATATCCATAGATGGTCCTTGGTTGAGTGTCAGTCTCAGAAAAGACCCTGTGCCCAGATATATTTGGTCCTTGTAGAGCTCCTATCCTTTCCATATCATACTAACTTCCCTTCTTTCATATGATTCCCTGCACTCTGCCGAGGGTTTGGTTATGAGTCTTAGTGTCTGCTTTGAAACACTGCTAGGTAGAGTCTTTCAGATGCCTTTTGTGGTAGACTCCTGTCATAAGTTCAATGCACATCCCATTTGTCTTTCTAAATGAGGATTAATCACCTTCGCCTGTGTCCACTTTCTTGATTATCTTCTTTAGGTGTGTAGATTTCATTATGTTTATCATGTCTTGTAGGTCTATATAAGCGAGTATATACCAAGTTTGTCTTTCTCCTTCTGGGATACTTCACTCAGAATGATCTTTTCTAGATCCCACCACTTGCCTGCAAATTTCATGATTTCCTCCTTTTTGATTGCTGAGTAGTATTCCATTGTGTGAAAATACCACAATTTCTGTATCCATTCCTCCGTTGATGGACATCTGGGTTGTTTCCAAGTTCTGGCTATTACAAATAAATAGCCAAAAAAGACTTTCTTTTGATGTTTACAGAAAGTGGTTTAAATCCCAAGGCAGCTCTGGCCATTTCACTGGCTCCAGGTCACTGGCACAGTAGAGTTTCAACACTGGTAAAAATGGTCCTCAGGGTTTCTTTACCTTGAAAGAAGGACAGTGTGCTGAAAGCATAAAGTTGCACACACAAACACACACACATACACATACAACAAGTCCAGAAGGAAATAAACACAAACTTGGCACAAGTCACATGGTTTCAGGGAGTCCTAAAGTTTTCATTAAAAATGACTGTGGGTAAATAAAACCTCGAAGTATGAATTAGGCAACCATGCCTGATATTTTATTTTTAACCAACTTGGCTTTGAAAAAATAAAATTCGATTTCTTGGCTCTGATTTCCTTTTGTTAAAATGAGTAGTGGATTGTTGTGGATACCTCTAAAACCCCTTATTTCTAATGTCCTTAGAGTTCTTAGGTGAATTAATTAACTAACACTGGAGTTTTGCTTTGGTTAAGTTAAGGAATGCTTCAGGTTTTAAAGCATTGTTACAAAATATTGTTGCTCTCAGTAGGCTAACTTGATATATTAGTGGAATGATGTGAAAATATGTATTGTGAGTTTTAAATCATTTTCTCTTAAACAAGTACTTCTCCTGTGGTGGTTGACTAGCCTCCGTGACCTCTCTAGAAATGAACTTCGTGGCTCATAAACCTTTCTAATGAGATGCACTTTAAGCATCTTTAAGCATGTGTAGGTTCTCTAGGACCAAATATTTCCCAGCTACCTATAATAATTATATGTAACAACAAGTAGTTGGCCAAGCATAGAAAAACCTTAAGCAACTTACTTCAGCAGATGGTAAACCTATTTTTAAAACTAATGCAGAGTGTTAGGTATGTTTTTATTTTATTTGTGTTTCATTTATTCAGTGGTTAATGTTTACCACTCTCTACAGCAACTAAACATTAGGTTTACAGATTGAAAAATAAATATTGATGATAATCAAAGTTATACTAGTTCTGTTTGCCATTAAGTTTAACTACACAGTTTATGTGTGTGCATATGAATTTCATATGGTGAAGCTTCAAAATCTGTAAGTTGTTTGCTATTAAATTAAAATTTAAAAACAGTTGATATTTGTTATGTTATTTTCCTTCTATTATTCAGAAGTTAATGTTTCTATGTTTTAATTTCTTAGAATAAAAGTATCTTAAATTATTATGTATGTAGAAGCATGTAATTATGCATACATTGTAGAATTATTTTAATAATGTGCTCTTTTGTACATATGTATATGTGTGTATGTTTATGTGTAAGTCAAAGGTCAAATCTTGGAATTTTGGATCATACAGTGTCTACTTATTTCTCTGAAGCCCACCAAAGAAGCTGAATTGGCTGTCCAGTGAGACCCAGAAGTCCACCTGCCTAAACATTAAGCACTTTACTGACTGAGCTATTACCCCAAGTGCCTGATGGTTTTTTTTTTAATTAAAAATAAAATACCTCCTCATTTCTAAAAAGAATGTGCTTCTAAACATACGTGTTCTGATCAGATAATTTAGGCTATAAGCACTGAAAGACATTGACTATATTTGTGGTTTCTTAATATTTTATCACAATCTTTGAATGATATTCTTTATAGACATTACTGTATTTTAAGCTCCATTGGAGAGTAAGGATGTTTTAATGGTTTAATGGATACAGTGTTCATAGCGTGGATGTTAAATGCTTTCCCAAGACTCATTCTTTTATGTGTTCATACTCTAATTGAGATCCAGTGGGAAGCATAATGTTATAACAATGTCATCGATATTCTACCCTTAAACGCATGTACAATATCCTGTGGAGGAAAGAAATTTTAAAGTAAGAGAATATCAAGAAAAAGGTTTTAGTGGCTGGAGAGGTGAATCAGAGCTTAAGGCCACTTGGTGGTCTTTCAAAAAAACTCAAGTTCATTTCCGAGTACCCACATTGGGTGCTCACAACCTCCTGAGGAATCTGACTCCTTCAGCCTTCATGGGCAACTACGTCTGTGTACACCCTTAAACACACACACACACACACACACGCACGCGCGCACACACACACACACACACACAAACAAACACACAAACACCTCAAATAAAATATAACCTTAAAAATGATTTTATTTGGGGAGTTTGAATTTCTTTATAATACTGTATGCATGCTATATTTGTTTCTTGAAATGGAAACAAAATGGTTTATCCCATGTTTTCCCAGTAATTTGTGAAAAAATTTCTGTGTAAAAATGCATATGTAATATGCATAAATGTCTTTCTTTGGTCTTCATATTCTACCAATTACTTTATTTTAAATTCTAAAGTGTTACAGACATAACTATGAGTCCTCAGAAGTTCTTCTCACAACTGTACTTCATATTGTTTTGGAGTCACTAGTAGCCCCCTTTTTACCCACCCCAGATGCCACCAGACACATCACAGAAGAGTGCTGTTCTGCGCTTCCTGCATGCCCCATCCATCTGTTGCTGTCTCAGTGTGTATCCTCCTTAGCTAGGGGCAAACTCTGTTGTGAATGTGCTTTCCCTTGGATTTTATAGCCCAGGATAAGACCCCATATCTGTTCTTTCAGACTTTCACTCTCTTAACCAAGTTCTAGTCAAACCTCCTTTTGTTTTCTGTTCTGCTCTATGAAGACAGCTAGGAAACGCTCACTGTCTTCTCTGCTGTTTTTAGTTTAGTATCTGTCATCTGTGTTGATTATATCGAAATATTTGGTTAAAAAAATTGTGTGTACAGAGAGACACAATGAGGATTTACCAACAGTTCGAAAGCTTGGATGAGCCACTATTGTTATAAAAGATCAGGAGAGGCTGGAAGAGAAGTAGTTAGTAGGGTGGGCACCATGCCAAAAATGAAAACAGTGTTTGTTTATTACTGATATGTAGTTCCAGCCACTTCTAGTCCTCAGGAAAGATCATTGGACTGTGGGGAGGAATTGGGAATATTTTTTTTTAGTGTATCTTTTTCATAATTAATTGCTATAGGCTTTTAAGTAGCTAGTCTTTGAATTTTTTTTTCTGAATAGTGTTTGGTTGAAATATGTGTATAAGTTCTTTTTCTAGGAGATCTACATGTATTTCTTTGATTTAGACATGACTGCCCAAGTGAATAATTCTATTCTTTACTGACTGACATCTGAGACTGTAATTATAACTTTTTCAGAGTTATGATTCTGTTTATTGATAATACTTGTTCAGAAACGTGCTTTCTTAAACGGTGAATTATCCCTTTTAAGATGTTTTGCATTGAACCTTTTATTTTACAGTTTACATGTAATTATCTATGGCATCTACTCCATTTATTTTAATAAATGTATCAGTTAAACTGGTACAAACGATCATTATGTTGTCCTTTTCCCTTTAATGTAGTTTCTAATTCTAGTATCAGGCCAACTAGGAGATCTTTTGTGATGCTCTAATTTGGCTATGCTACAATGACCATGACCATGACATCAGATAGTGTGTGACATGTTGCATGATACTTCTGCCATTTAACATAGCGTCTTTGAGCTCAGTGCACTCTACATTTATCCTAGTATATGTCAAAAAGGCCACATGTGGCATCTCCCAAAGCCACCTTCCTCCCTCATCTCCTCCCTGCCCCTTTCCAAGTCCACTGATAGAGGAGGTCCTCCTCCCCTTTCCATTTGACCCTAGCTTATCAGGTATTTCCAGGACTAGCTTCCATGTCCTCCTCTGTCCTCCCTCAGGGGTGGAGAGAGGTAAAGGAGCCAGTCGTTGAGTTCATGTCAGAAATAGTTTCTGTTCCCCTTACTGGGATAACCCACTTGGTTACTGAGCTATCATGGGCTACATCCGAACAGGTGTTCTACGTTATATCCATACATGGTCCTTGGTTGGGGAAACAGTCTCATAGAGGGCCACCGTGCCCTGATATATTTTGTCCTTGTGGAGCTCCTGTCCTCTCTAGGTCATACTAACTCCCCATTCTTTCATACGATTCTCTGCACTCTGCTCAAGGTTTGGTTATGAGTCTCCGCATCTGCTTTGATACACTGCTTGGTAGAGTCTTTCAGACTCTGTGGTAGGCTCCTGTCCTCTTACTTGTTTTCTCCTACTTCCCCTGTCCATCCCATTTGTCTTTCTAAATGAGGATGGATCATCTTACTCTGGGTCCTCTTTCTTGTTTATCTTCTTTAGATGTACAGATTTTAGTATGTTTATCCTATCTTATAGATCTATCTAAGTGAGTATATACTGTGTGTATCTTTCTGCTCCTGGAATACCTCATTCAGGATGATCTTTTCTCGATCTCATCATTTGCCTGCAAATTTCATGATTTCCTTGTTTTTAACTGCTGAGTAGTATTCCATTGTGTAAAAGTACCACAATTTCTCTATCCATTCCTCCGTTGATAGACATCTGGGTTGTTTCCAGGTTCTGGCTATTACAAATAAAGCTGCTACTAACATGGTTGAGCAAATGTTCTTGTTGTGTACTTGAGCAAATTTTGGGTATATGCCTAGGAGTGGTATAGCTGGATCTTGAGGAAGCACTATTCCTAGTTGTCTGAGAAAGCGCCAGATTGATTTCCAAAGTGGTTGTACAACTTTACATTCCCACCAGCAGTGGAGGAGGGTTTCCCTTTCTCCACAACCTCTCCAGCATGTGTTGTCACTTGAGTTTTTAACCTTTGCCATTCTGATGGGTGTAAGGTGAAATCTCAGGGTCATTTTGATTTGCATCTGCCTAATGGCTAAGGACATTGAGCATCTCTTTAGGCGTTTCTCTGCCTTTCTATATTCCTCTACAGAGAATTCTTTGTTTAGCTCCGTACCCCATTTTTTAATTGGATTACTTGATTTGTTGCTTTATAAGTTCTTTAGTTTTTTATATATTCTGGATATCAGCCCTCTGTCAGATATAGGGTTGGTGAAGATCCTTTCCCAGTCTGTAGGCTGTTGTTTTGTTCTGACGACAGTGTCTTTTGCTTTACAGAATTTTTTCAGTTTCATGAGGTCCCATTTATCGATTGTTGCTCTTAGAGCCTGTGCTGTCAGTGTTCTGTTCAGGAAGTTGGCTTAGAAGAAAAAGTGGGGAAGGGCCTGGAACTCATTGGTAATTCACGGTATTGATTGGAAGATGATTTTTTTTTCCCTAGGGTACTTTAAGGTTAATCAAAGATTCAAACACAGATTTAAGGATTTTTTTTCTACTGTATCATTTTTATGATTTATTCTTTACACTCTAGCTCCCAGGGACTTTTTTTCATATATTTATGTCTTACAAGCAAAGAACTGGTGATGGGTGGTTTTGCTGAATATTGCATATAGAAAGATTATAAGAAAAGTAGCCATATGAAAGCTTTGTATGCTATAAAACAAATGATGATTTATCTGCTAAGTAAGGTCTATATGGAATTGTTGCATTATTTACTATTAGAAAACCAGGCTTCCTTAATTACTAAGCTCAGCCTCCAGTAATAACAACAGTGGACAGTGGTAAAATTGCCTGTATTTAAAAAAAAATTTGGTTTGTGCTAAGTTTTAGACTTAGGACCAGATGTCAGACTCTGACATCTTCTCCAGATATCAGAGTCAAGAGACATTGGGACTAATAAGAAAACATTTAACAAATCGTATATCTATCACAATTTATAGGCCGGTAACTAATTTTATCTCACTGCTTAACTGGTACTCTGTACATTCTATTACATTTTACTTCAATGACCATACTTTATTTTCTAAGAAGACAGAAGTTCTATTCTCTTACTATACAGAGCCCCTCAGTGTCTAGCCTTCAGGTTATTCTGTGAAGATAAAATACAGACCCTAATATCTATGGATTCCATTTAGCCCACAACTTTATGTTCCTCCTGGCAAATCTTTGTAAAATTAAAGGACAGAAGACTTAGGGATCAATCAGTCATGTAATAAATTAGTACTGTATGAATGTTTACATGTATTATATTTTTATGGAAGAAGTGGGAATTAGGATAGTACATGTTCTTAGAATGGGTAGATCTTCATGGCTTTTGAAAATCATTTCATATCAAATAAATAAGGTACATTTTAATATCAGTAAAAGATGAATTACTTTAATTAAAGAAATAGCATTTTTTAATGTTTTGAGTAGGGCCTTGTTATGTAACCCTGACTTGCTTGCTTTTGTGTGCCCTGTGCCAACTTCAAGCTTGAAAAGTTGTCCGTCCCCCCCCCCCCATGCCTGGGACTGCATTTATCTCCATGTTCAATTGAGATGAACACTTAATCCACTCTCAGCATTTTGCTTATTTTAAATGAAAATACTTCGGAGAAACCATGATTTGTGTGCATCTATTTAAAATGTTCAGTTTCAGACTTATAAACAGCAAGCTTTCAGCTTTACCAGTTCTCTAACTTTGCTTCATGTATATTCTCAAGCTTATTAACTTTGTTAAGCCCTTGCCTCTGAGAATCATTTTCACTGGTTTTCAAGGACTCCCTAAAAATGCAGTGCATTTCCACTGAGCGACATGAGCACAGAGCTGTGAAAACTTTCCAGATGTTATTGGAAAACAGCAGCAGCATTTTCTCCTGCTCGCTCAGTTGGGGACCTGAGGTACACCATCTCACTGGGTAAAGATGTGTGGAAGTCTTACACTTTAGCTGTTTAGTTATCCCCCAAAGGGCTGAGTGGAAATTATAGATTATTTTGATACTAATTTGAACTTTTAACCGAATAATTCAAGGGATACTTTGAAGCTCTACTTGAATTTATTAACAAATATGTCTTCTAAATAACCTAAAATCTATTACTTTCAAAGAATTTCCATAAAAAACATCCATTTTCTAGACTTCAAAAAGATGAAATTCTGCCATGTAAGTGAGCTGTGGTTGAGTGGGTACTTCCTATTTGTAAAACCACATACACACATACAGGTACATTGTATAAGTACATTAAAAAAAGCAGTTTGGGTTTTATAATTTTTCCTCCAACCACGGACCCACATCCAGAACAGTGAGCAGTTTCTGCTTTCTTTCTGGATACTTATTTGATTACAGACAGGAGCTTCTTTAGGCTTTTACTCCTTGTCTATTTATGATAGACAAGGGATTCTTTCTCTTCTCATATTAAGTTTGTATAGAGAGCAGACAGTCACTTTGCTAGTGTTTGAAAGGAAGTAAAGGAAACATACTTGAAAAGAGAGAAAAAGTACTATTCACCTTTTTTATGCATTTAAATGAACCATTTATAAACATCTATTCTATAATTACCAAGCAATCTGGAGGAAGAGCAGTTTCAGTGGTCAGGGCTCTTTTAAATGTGTCAATGAGGAGGTAATTGCAAAACCACTTTAACAAAGTATTCTCAACAAATTAAGCACTCGTTGCTGCCTTAGATATTTTCTTATCACTGACAAAACATGAAATGATGGATAAAGGCAAGAGATGTTTATTTTGGATCGTGATATCTGACGGTTCTGCTTATGGTCACTTACTCCATCATTTCTAGACCTGATCATCAAGGGAAGGGATACATGCGGCCAGGAAACAAGAAGAACAAAGAAGGACCCAACACCCATCTCGGGCAGTTCCCTGATGTCCAAGGTCTTTCCCACAGTCTCCTTCAAACAAGTCTACCAGCTAGCTTCCAGCTGCTGTGCTGACTGTTAACTACGCCTTCCTAATTTGGGCCTTTGGAGAATATATAAGATCCAAGACACAGCAATTTAAAACAAATACTTACAGAATCTGTTATTGAATTCAGAGAAATTTTTTGAAATTAAGAATCAGAAAAAATGTACAAAATTATGTAGAAGGGTACAAGTGGTACATAAATAAAGTTTGTATATTTTACTGCACACATTTTTAAATTCTTTATTAATTACACTTTATTCACTTTGTATCCCCCTGTGGTTTCCTCCCTCCTCCCGTCTCAATCCCTCCCTTCCTCCACCCTCTGCATGCATGCCCCTCCCCAAGTCCACTGATAGGAGAGGACTTCTTCTCCTTCCTTCTGATCCTAATCAATTAGGTCTCATCAAAATACTGTTCTGGAGCATCTATTTGCTCATCATCTTTCTTTTTCCTTTATTTGTTTTTATATTGGCTTACATTGGCAAATTCAAATGTATTAATAACATTTAGTTTTATTTATGGAATAAGCTTGCATTAGATTCCTATATTTTTGTTAACTATTTGAGAACTTCATATGATGTAATTTTTTATGTCCTTGACAGCTTTATTGAAATTATTTTTTTCTTCATTAATTATACTTTATTCACATTGTATCCCCCTGTGGTTCTCTCCCTCCTCCCTTCCCAATCCCTCCCTTCCTCAACTCTCTGCATGCATGTCCCTCCCCAAGTTCACTGATAGGGGAGGTCTTCTTTCCCTTCCTTCTGATCCTAGTCAATTATGTCTTATCAGGAGTGACTGCATTGTCTTCTTCTGTGGCCTGGTAATGCTGCTCCCCCCTCAGGGGGAGGTGATCAAAGAGCAGGCCAATCAGTTCATGTCAGAGACAGTCCCTGTTCCACTATGGAACCCACTTGGATACTGAACTGCCATGGGCTACATCTGTGCAGGGGTCCTAGGTTATCTCCATGCATAGTTTTTGGTTGGAGTATCAGTCTCAGGAAAGATTCCTGCACTCACATTTTTTGGTTCTGTTTCTCTCCTGTGGAGTTCCTGTCCTCTCCAGATCTTACTGTTTCCCAGTTCTTTCCTAAGATCCCCTGTACAATGCCCAAAGGTTGCCCATAAGTCTCAGCATCTGCATTGATAGTCTGCATGGCAGAGCCTTTCAGAGGTCCTCTGTGTCAGGCTCCTGACTTGTTCCCTCTTTTCTCCTTCTTCTGATGTCCATCCTCTTTGCCTTTCTGGATAGGAATTGAGCATTTTAGCAAGAGTCCTCCCTCTTGGTTAGTTTCTTTAGGTGTACAGATTTTAGTGGGGTTATCCTATATTATAAGTCTATATGAGTGAGTATATACCGTGTGTGTCTTTCTGCTTCTGGGATAGCTCACTCAGGATGATCTTTTCCAGATCCCACCATTTACCTGCAAATTTCATGATTTCCTTGTTTTTTTATTGCTGAGTAATATTCCATTGTGTAGATATACCACAATTTGTGCATCCATTCCTTTACTGAGGAGCATCTGGGCTGTTTCCAGCTTCTGGCTATTACAAATAAGGCTGCTACAAACATAGTTGAGCAAATTATTGTGAACTTGAGACTCTTTTGGGTAAATGCCTAGGAGTGGTATAGCTGGATCTTAAGGAAGCGCTATTTCTAGTGGTCTGAGAAAACACCAGATTGCTTTCCAGAGTGGTTGTACAAGCTAACATTCCCACCAGGAGTGGAGGAGGGTTCCCCTTTCTCCACAACCTCTCCATCATGTGTTGTCTGTTGAGTTTTTGATCTTAGCCATTCTGATGGGTGTAAGGTGAAATCTTAGGGTCATTTTGATTTGCATTTCCTTGATGGCTAATGAGGTTGAGGATTTCTTTTAAGTGTTTCTCTGCCATTCGATATTCCTCTATTGAGAATTCTCTGTTTAGCTCTGTACACCATTTCTTAATTGGATTACTTGATTTGTTGCTGTTTCACTTCTTTAGTTCTTTATATATATATTGGATATTAGTTCTCTGTCAAATATAGGGTTGGTGACGATTCTTTCTCAATCTTAGGCTGTCATTTTGTTCTGACGACAGAGTCCTTTGCTTTACAGAAGCTTTTCAGTTTCATGAGGTCCCATTTATTGATTGTTGGTCTTAGAGCCTGTGCTGTTGGTGTTCTGTTCAGGAAGTTGTCTCCTGTGCCAATGAGTTCAAGGCTCTTCCCCACTTTTTCTTCTAAGCGGTTTAGTGTGTATGGTTTTATGTTGAGGTCTTTGATCCACTTGGACTTTAGTTTTGTACTGCACACATTTTAAAACAAATTTGAGTTTTAATTACTGAGAGCTGAGCTGTCAAATCTGGGTTACGTTACAGGCCCCAGGACTACTGTGTGGCTTTGACTACTGTGTGGTGCCTCCTGATGTGCAGTGGAGAATATGTTTCAGCTCAAAGCTGATCTGTATAATTTCCCCAAGGTATAAGGGTGCAGTTCTTCTCCTCTGGAAAGGTCTTGTTCGCTGACTGATTATACAGCTTTCTGGGCTTACTTTTTTCCTTCAAAGAAGCAAAACATTTGGACAAACAGCACTCCCAAAGAGCCAATACAAAGTCTGTTCTTAAAGTCCATAGAGTAATCATAGCCTGTATTTATGGTTTTCTTATTTGTACTTTCATGTTTTATTTGTTATAGGAGACTTTTAGAAGTTAATCAGTGTAACTGTTATCTTATTAACATATGTACTAACAAGTTTCATGGGGAAGTTTACACTCCTAAGCCCTGTGCACCGTAATGCATATCAGGAATGTCCCGATCACTTACTTCAACTCCTATTGGTATTCTCATGCCTTAGCACAGTGCTCCATGGTTTGCTTGCTTTTCTGTTGTTCAAGTACACAAAATGACTACTTCAGGGAGTTACTTAATTCTTTAAAGCCAGGTATTCAGACATAGCACATGACTTCAACAATATTTGAATATAGTCCTGGAGAGAGCTACTAATATAAAATGATGAGAAAATACAGGACTCCAATCTGGCCACTGACTCATATGGTGAAGTAGCTAGTTATACCTTATTAAATCCGCTTTTCTGTCTCAATGGGTAAAGCCATGGTGTCGCATCTTTAAGTTCCCTACTTTTTTTGTCTAATAATATTTCATTGTGAATACTTATTATAGTATATCTGATGTATATGTTTTATGATATATAATGTCTTATATATCATATATACATATATTATATAATTATATATACCTAACCATTTTATGAGAAATATTCATTTTGTCTTCCTATCTTCAGGTTTAGATTGATTTATAATGTTGAATTACGAACCCAGTTATAAAAATATAGAGCCAGACAAGTATATAGATGAATGCTTATTTTACTTCATCTTCATATTATTTTTATTTCTTCAGATAAGACTGGATTGAATCTACTTCATATGATTTACAATCTTTATTTAATTTTCTGTTTATTAATGTGGTACATAACAGTTTTAATCTTTCCTGGAGCTTCCTTCATCTGCATGATGTCTTGCATTTTGTAAGTTATGGGTGATAAGCTAGGATTATCATGGAAATAAGTTGTAATTTGCATGGTCTGTTTTATTAGTGTGAGGCAGGCATGGTTTTGTGATCCTGGCAGCTAAGGACAATGGAAAGTCATGTTTGTAGGTATAGAATTTCAGTTCCTGATGTCCTACGTGCCTGAACCTTTTCTAGCAGGATTTCACATATGGATTGACAGTGACTGCAAGTTCTTAACTGTGTGAGGCTGTGATTTTGTTTGAGAACCCCCCTCAGGGATCTTTGCATTGCCAGGAACCATCAGCTGAATCTCCCTGTAACTGCCTGAGTAGCTATCATCACCTTGTTTGGTGGGAAACTTTACTTTCATTAACACTTGTGTAAATAAAGCCATCTAGTGTATACCTTCTTTCTTTTTTTTCCTTTCTCCAGTTTGCACTGGTTAACCCTGACCTTTAGCCTAAAATTAAGAGAAAGAATTTATTTCTATTGCCTTCCAGATTCTTAAAATGTTCTCATGGGCACCTTGATGTCCCAGACTAATGGAACTGGTGCTTTTATTTTTTGATAACAAATTTATTCTTGTTTCTATGACAATGTCAGTGTCTACTGTCACTTCTCATGCTATGTGAGCAGTTGGGTGTACGTATTTTAGTTCACTTTAAACTCTTATCATCTGGATTCTTATTCATTCAGATTTTATTTGAGTGTCCATGCATGGTACTTAGTTGTGGCATTAGTCTTTGCAGGGTCCCAGGGCTCAGTTTTTATGGCTCTGTTGGTCTCCTTGTAGAGCTCCTGTCCCCTCCAGATCTTTCTATTCCCCCCTTATTTCATAAGATTTCCTGCACTCTGCCCAAGTTTAGATATGAGCCTCAGCCTCTTACCTATCAGTAGAGTCTTTCAGAGGCTATCTGTGATAGGCTCCTGTCCTGTTCCCTGTCTTCCTCTGCTTCCAATATTTGTCCTTCTGTATGAGGTTTGGACATTTTCCCTAGGTTCTTCCTTATTGTTTACCTTCTTTAGGAGTGTAGATTTCAGTATGTTTATACTATATTATATAGCTAATATCCTCTTATGAGTGAGTATATACCTTGTCTGTCTTTCTGTTTCTGGGTTACCTCACTTAAGATTATCTTTTCTAGTTCCTGCAAACTTCATGATTTCCTTGTTTTTAATAGTGGACCTAAAACCGCAGCTCAGATATAGCCCATAGACTCAGTATCCAAGTGAGTTCCCTAATAAGGGGAGCAGGGGTTTTGTCTGGCATGAACGCAGTGAGTGACAGGCTCTCTGATTACCTCCCCCTGTGGGATGGGGTACAACCTTACCAGACTATAGAGGAAGATGATGCAACCAGTCCTGATGAGACCTAATAGGCTAGGGTCAACTAGAAGGGTAGGAAGTCCTCACCTACCAGTGGACTAGGAGAGGGGCATAGGGAGAGAAGAGGAAGGGAGGGTGGGATTGGGAGGAAACAAGGGAGGGAGCCACAGCTTGGATGCAAATTGAATAAATTGTAATTTTAAAAAGTTTGTAAAGTAGGTAAACAAGAAAAAAAGATTTTTTTTTAGTTCATACATTGAAGTTTTATTATGAAAATAATAGACTACAGGTTTTTTTATTAATTACACTTTATTCATTTTGTATCCCCCCATAAGCCCCTCCCTCCTCCCCTCCCGATCTCACCCTCCCTCCCCTTTCTGTATGCATGCCACTCCCCAAGTCCACTGATAGGGGAGGTTCTCCTCTTCTTTCTGATCTTAGTCTATCAGTTCTCATCAAAAGTGGCTGCATTGTCCTCTATTGTGGCCTGGTAAGGCTGCTCCCCCCTCAAGGAGAAGTGATCAATGAGCAGGCCAATCAGATTATGTCAGAGGCAGTCCCTCTTCCCATTACTATGTAACCCACTTGGACACTGAACTGCCATGGGCTACACCTGTGCAGGGGTTCCAGGTCATCTCCACGAATAGTCCTTGGTTGGAGTATGATTTTCTGGGAAGTTCCCTGTGTTCAAATTATCTTGTTCTGTTGCTCTCCTTGTGGAGTTCCTGTCCCCTCCAGCTCTTACTATTTCCCACTTCTTACATAAAATTCCATTCACTCTGCCCATCAGTTGGCCATCAGGCTCAGCAACTGCTTTGGCAGTCTATACTGCAGAAGCTTTCAGAGGCCCTCTGTGGCAGGTTTCAAGGTTGTTTCCTATTTTCTTTTTCTTCTGATGTCCATCCTCTTTGCCTTTCAGGATGGGGATTGAACATTTTAGTTAGGGTCCTCTCTTTTGCTTAGTTTGTTTAGATGTACAGATTTTAGTGGGTTTATTCTATGTTGTATGTTTATATGAGTGAGTATATACCATGTGTGTCTTTTTGCTTCTGGGACAACTCACTCAGGATGATCCTTTCCAGGTCCCACCATTTACCTGCAAATTTCATGATTTCCTTATTTTTCATTGCTGAGTAATACTCCATTGTATAGATGTACCACAGTTTCTGCATCCATTCTTAAGTTGAGGGGCATCTGGGTTGTTTCCAGCTTCTGGCTATTACAAATAAAGCTGCTACAAACATGGTTGAGCAAATGTCCTCTGTAGAGGAATATCGAATGGCAGAGAAGCACTTAAAGAAATGCTCAACCTCATTAGCCATTAGGGAAATGCAAATCAAAACAACCCTGAGATTTCACCTTACACCCATCAGAATGGCCAAGATGAAAAACTCAAGGGACAACACATGCTGGAGAGGTTGTGGAGAAAGGGGAACCCTTCTCCACTGCTGGTGGGAATGTAAACTGGTACAACCACTCTGGAAATCAATCTGGCACTTTCTCAGACAACTAGGAATAGCGCTTCCTCAAGATCCAGCCATACCACTCCTAGGCATATACCCAAAAGAGGCGCAAGTACACAAAAAGAAAAAAAGATTTTATTAGACTGAAATACTAATGCTGGGTATAAAAACAATGAAAGTCGCTCTTATATTTTTATGTTGTCTATCAAAATTCATTTCAATTTAATGTATGTTAACAATGATTTGCATATATAGAAAAATTCCACCTTTAGGTTTTGTTTCCATTAAGCAATATTTTCTCATTTAGTTCATCTCGCAGTTAATTATTGCACTGTACTATGTATAGTTATTTTTCACTTTTTCTAGTAAAACAAAAGCAGAGGGGGGTTAGTGAGATGGCTCAGTCAGTGAAGTTCTTGCAAAGCAAGCTTGAGGATCTTAGTTCCATATCCCCAGCATCATATGAAAAACAAGCCCTGCAGTGCACACCCATAATCTCTGAAGTAGAGAGCCAAAGGCAGAGGAACCCTGGGCTTCACCAGCCTCACTGAATGGATGAGACACAGGTTTAATGAAAGACCTTGTCTCAGAATGTAAGATAAAGAGTGATTGAGAAGATATTTGAAGTTGACCTTTGTCGTCCACATGTGTGCATACACATGAGCATCTGCACACATATGCACAGAAACAAACATGCCCATGTGCACAAACAAAAGCAATCAAGAACCATGTTGTGTAAACCAAGTTATCAAAAGTATTTTATTGCATCACTTTTCCTGAGATATCAATTCAACCCCGATATTGAGGGCTCCAACAGACTAAAGAAAGGATTTGTCCAAGTTCAGCCTGGTGAACTAATGAACAGAATTGGGAGTTACACCCCTGTCATTCTTCCTCCTGTGCAGTTCAGCATCTTCTGAGAACACAGGCATCGGGAGTAAGAAGTGTTCACAGCCTTGTTACTATATACCTAACTGTCAGTTTTGTTGTTCAGCTTATTTCCTCAAGGTGACTATGGCCCAAAGTCTTCTATATGTCACTACAGCAGCTTTGTTTTAAGATGGTAATGTTTGAGTGATTCCTGGGGGCAAATAGCTACCTCACCTGTTCACTGGTAGCAGAGTGCGATTGTGATGGTCAGTGTTAACTCTCAACCTGACACAGTCTAAAACTCTGGGGAAGAGATTCTCAGTGAGGAACTGTTACATTGGCCAAGGGCTATGACAGTGAGGGATTTTGTTAACTATGTTACCTGGTTTGGGAAGACCCACCTGCTGTGGGCAACACCATTCCCTATTTAGTGACCATAAGAAAAGGGGACCTGATTGAGTGCAATCGTACATGCATTCATTCTCTCTGTTCTTGACTGTGGATGCGACTGGATGCTTTAAGTCCTTGCCTCCTTGACTTTGCTGTGCTGATGATTGTAACCTGGATTTTGAGCTAAAATAAATCTTTTCTTGGGATCCTAAGTTGCTGTTGTCAGAGTATTTTATCACAGCAGCAACAACAACAAAATGAAACTAAGTTAGCAATGAACATATGTTATCTGTTGAGCCAATTTGTGATTGCATACTTATTTTGACTTGTGTCATTTTCTGCATATGATTTTTTTAAAATCAAATAATTGCTTGATGGTTGATGCCCACAACAAAGAGCTAAAGAATGTATCACCAAATATAAAAAGTCACTTAGAAGATTTAAAGTAAAAATAGACCTTACGTAAAAAGAAAAAAGAGAAAATGTTCAATAATTAATATTTTGATATTTACTCAGTATGTCAGATATAACCTATGTGATAACAAATGGGATTCCTTCATTCTAGAAGGCTACAAATTCTAATAGGAAAAAAAAATGGACAACCAATCAAAGGAGCTATAGCAGTATGGGAAGTTTTCTTAGGAAATTGATACTTAAGGAGAGATTGAAAATAACTAGGTCAAGAAATGGTGTTAGGAAAAACCTATGGAAATCAAATGTATCAGTAGTAAATATTCTTATTATTACTCTTTTATGAAGGTGTTAGATCTCTGTGCTTCCTTCAATAACAAAGAGGTTGAAAGCTAGAGGCTTGTTATTTTCTTGGTGTTCTGGATAATTTAAACACATTAATTTGGATAGTAAGTAACCTGGAAATATAGACCCTGTGCCTTCCTAAAGACTGGGTAGTTCACCTGGAAAACCTAGAGAGGACAACAGCTTAATCTGTAAAGGCATTGTTTGCATTGGTCATCTTTCATGTGGGTTCTATTAGCAGATGTCCAAGAAAGTATTATATTGCTCAGTTTATAAATAAGATGGTAAAACTGGATCAGATTAACAACACAGTCATTTAGAAAAGTGTATATAGAATAATATCAATTTATGTTAGGGCCTAACAATTTTCTTATTATGAAACTTGTTCAGAAATGATGGGAAAAATTCTCTTAAAGCTGTATACAACCTTAGTGTCCTATTTTAGGTTAAAAGAAGTAAAGCAAATAATTGTTGAGAATGAAGAATGAGGGAAGAAAGAGCTGCTAGTAGCAGAATGGGGATGATTTCATACTGAGGAACAAAGATGTCCTACAAGGCCATGGTTTATGATGTAGACTATGACTTAGTAGTTGATTTGGAGCCAGTGGTGGTTTGTGGGAACTCAACCAACTGTGAAACAGTAGAATAAAAAGAATCTACTTTTCTTGTGATCTGATAACCATAGTTTAGGCTGTTCAACTGTTCTTAACAAACCACTGAAGTGATTATCAGTTAAAGTCTGAGATTCTGCTGTGCTTTACAAATAAATGGATAGAACTAGATTAATTAGCAAAGGCTAGGAAACTGAACTTAACTTTTGTACAGCCAAGTATGTTCTAGCACTTCGGAAGTAATAAATGAATAAAGAGGTAGGTATAAATCTGCGTGGTTAGACAGAATGTTACTAATGAGGTCTACATAATAGTTCAGTGAAAGAAATTTTATTGAAGGATTTTGAAATTATTTATTAATAAATAAAAAGTGTAAAAGTATCTATTATTTTCCCAAGGTAATTGTCATCCTGGGGGCTTACTGCCTTGTCCTGCTAACCTAGGTCTAGTTCTGGAAGCTTCTAGCCTTCATGCACTCTGATCTAGGCCTCGAATATTTTCAGACTCTGGACTTTCTGCTGAATAAGCTCACCCTTGCTAGCTTTTTCTGAAATCTGGCTAGCTGGTTCAGTTCTTCTATTCTGGCTCAAACTCCTTTCCCAGATGACTGATTCAAGCTGGCTTCTCTTAGCTTCTGACTGAATTGCTCTTCCTAAGCTGCAGACTAATTTTGGCAACCTGTTCTAATCTTGTGGCTCCTTCTCATTCTCTGGAGTTCTGTCTTTACCTTTATCTAGCTTGTTCTCTCTTCAACCTGTCTCTGTAAACACTTCTAGTAAAACTGTCTCCTCTTTTCCTCTTTTTCTCTCTCTGGCTTAACCTGTCTCTGCTGACCTGAACTAAACTCAGGAACAAACTCCAATTTCACTAATTGAGCTGACTAAGAGATCTGCTAGTCTCTGAGTGGTGGGATAAAGGTATTTCTGTATTCCCACCAGATCACACAGACCTGGAATGTCTTTGGATGTGATCTCTTGCCAGAGAAGGCATGTTCTGAATTAAAATTCCTCTGCAAAAAAAAGAGTGAATACAGATGTCAGAACCTTAGAGTCTTGGTCAAATTGAAGACTTTACAATGGGAGGAAAGATAATGATGGTGGCTATGCAAGCACACCTGGCAGGTTCTCTGAACAGAAATAAAAGTCTTATCCACCCAAGCTATGCTTTCTTTCAGTGGCTAGCTGCCCAAGCCTTTGTGTAGTAGTATAACTGGGAATGGAGAGGGCAGAAAAGAAAGTGGTGGGAAAAACCAACTGTGGCATTTCAAAAGCTTATTTTAAGTATTTTCTAGGGAAAAGGCTATTTTTGCATTTGCATTTACATGTGGGTGCCATGTGACAGTGAGCAAGGCAGTCTGTTAATTGGTGACTGACTCTGTGTGCCTCCTCCACACATGAGATGCTGATAGAACATATATAGTCTCCGATGTGTTCCTCCATAGCAAGAACATGTTTATGGTATTGATCTGGTTCCTGGAACTGATGATGACTGAACACATTTCAGAAATATGGCTGCTTTTCCCCAGATGTAAGAAGTTCTGTCTCTGGGTTTAGTCTGTAAGACAAATTTAAACATGTTGAGCATGCAGCCCTAGTGCTGGTTGATTGGTGTGACCTAAGAGATGAGCCAGTTTTCCAGTTTCTCCTGGATCACAGGTAACCATAAAAAACAAAAAACAAAAAACAAAAAAAAAAAAAAAAAAAAAAAAAAACCTCAGGGTTGATTGATTTAGAATACCGAGTACTGTTTTTTGTTTTGTTTTGTTTTCTAAGAGAGTGGTAGAAAAGAATAAATTTAGGCATGGCAAAAAAAATATATATATAGGAAAATTAGCTTTTTTAAATTTCTCTAAAGGTAGCTTGTATCATCTGTTTTGTTAGGTTTTCTGTACGTTCTGCTGTTTTGCTTTTTTTAGACATTTTGTTTTTATTTACATTCATATATGTGTATGTCAAGTCTGTGCAGATATCCACAGAGATCAGAAAAGGGCCTTGAATCTCTGGTAGCTAGAGTTGTAAGTGTCTGAGGTCATGTTGATGCCTGTGGCCCACCCTGCCCCTGGGGGCCATGTTAATAATCATGATCAGGGCTGCCACAGAAGACCATGTTGATGTTTGTGATCTCTTATCTTGGTAGAGGCCATGATGATGTGCATGATCCATGCTGGGACCTGGGACTCTGTTGATCTGTGATGCTACTGAAGACCTCATGGATGACCATGGTCCATGTGGTCATGGAAACCTTCTGGAAGATCATGATATTTGTTCCCACTGTCTGTTTGGGGAAAGGAAGCTTCTTTTACAGTTATTCTTTTACAATGATTCCAGGTTCAGTTAGTGATAAGTGTGGGAAGGCCCTGCCCATTGTAGGTGGTGCCATCCCTGGCTAGTGGTCCTGGGTTCTATAAGAAAACAGGCTGAGAGAGCCATGAAGAGCAGGCCAGTAAGCAGCACCCCTCCATGGCCTCCGCATCAGCTCCTGCCTCCAGGTTCCTGCCCTGTCTGAGTTCTCTCCTGACTTCCTTCAGTGATGAAAGCAAATGTGGAAGTACAAGCCAAGTAAACCCGCCCCATTTGCTTTGGTTATAGTGTTTCATCACAGCAATAGTAACCCTAATGGAGACGAGAACTGAGAAGTAACTATACAAGAGAACAGGAAATTAGTTCAGAATGACAGAGTAGACAGCAAGGAGGTAAAGGAAGAACTTGTTAACATTAGCTATATACTCCAAAATAAACAACAACAACAACAAAAACCCAAAACATTCAGATCACTGCACTTCTGAAGTGACAGCTATAAGTTTTATTCTACATAATATAAGCTTATCCAGAGTTCCTGTATTGCAAATTGGTGTTGATGTTCATATTGATTAAGGGAAAGAGGATTCTCATATTCTCAGAAAATGCCAAGTAAAATAAGTAAAGGCAAAATTTTGTTAAAGTAGATACAAAAGAGATGTTAGTGACCTTGGACTGTGCCATGGATTGTTATCATATAATTATTAGGAAGGAAACAAATGATTGTAAGCTAAAGTATAGGAGTCGGGGCAATGGATACAGAGCTGTGTTCGGATGGAAAATGCTCATGTTAAGATGTGAAGATGTTGACACCTTATTGGGACACCAAGGTAGAAGGCATAAAGCATCGTGAAGGTAGTAGTAGTACAGAACAGACAGAGGCAGTTGGTAACAGCATGCTAGAAGAAGAGGGGGAGTGCACCATAATCCTTTTAAGTTTCAATATTTTTATTAGCTCTTTAAGAATTTCATCCAGTGTGTTTTGATTATAGTCAGTCCCTCCCAAATGCTTCTCAGATCTACCCCTGCCCACTTCACTTTGTATCTTCCATTTCCATGCTGGGATTTGGGCAGGCTTGAGCTTGCAAAAGTCTTGTGCATCCTTTCATAACTACTAAGTGTAAAGTTGGGTTTTTTTTTTTTTAATAAAACTGTGTTTGTTTCTAAGTTTCTCTCTTAACCCAGCTATCACACAAATAATTGAGGCTTTTGTGTTTGTTTAATAATAAGCTTTCCAAAACAATAATTGAGCGGTTACTACTCTATTCTTAAGCCTCTAAGCTAATTTGGTTTCTTCCCAGTGTATATCCCAGAGATATGTGAACTTTGTAGCTTTCCCTGCTCTAGCTTCTCTCTGTGGATGTCCCCTGGACCTCTGAACATAACTAAATACCCCACGTCCTCCTCTAGCACTTTCTCTCCAGGAAGTCCAACTCTATTCTGTCTTCTCCTCAATGACTGACTGTAAGCTGCTTTATTGGCATATCAGGAGACAATTGGGGAGCAGTGTTTACACAACATTGAGATAAGAGATTCCCAGAACAAGTACTGCAACCAAATATGGGAGAGTAGAGAATTCACCATTTGAATTACACAATAACTTTATGCCTACAACTGAGTTCATATGTTCAACTTCCCTGTTTTGTCTGAAAGGTGGTCTTTCCTTGTATTCGTCTACTACACCTGCATTTTATACTCTTTCTGTCTCCTCTTCCACAATGAGCCCTGAGCCTTGGGAGGAGGGCTTAGGATATAGATGTCACATTTAGGATTGAGTAGTCCACAGATTCTTATTTTTGGCACCTTAACCAGTTGTGAGTCTCTATGTTAAACAGCATCTAGTATATAGAAGCATCTCTGATGACAGCTGAGAAATGCATTAATATATGGATAAAATGAGAGGTCATCAGTAGTTGTTTTAATACTATATCTATGTAGGAGCAACTAGTAGATGGTTCTCCCCGAGGGTCTATTTCCTGTCTACCCACGGGTTCTTGGCATAATTCTGGTACCATGTATGGTTTCATCTTGTGGAGTGGGCCTAACACTCAAACAGAAAGTAGTTATTCCACTTATATTTGTGCTACTATTGGAAACTCATATAAATTTCAATATGCATACTACTCAAATTTAATCTTTAAGCAGAGTTCATTGTTTTGTTAGCTTCTTTAAAGTTTGGTAGGAATAAAGATGGTCTTAGGGCATTCATGAGCAACTCCTTATTTACAAATCTCCTGGCTTAGTGTTGTAACAGAGACAAGAGGTATTCAGGGTCATCTACAGGAATGTTTCAGCAAAGGAAACTGAGAAGGGCCAGATTAGAAATCTAAAATAAAGCCAGAGTGGTGCTGGGGAGCTGGCAGCTGTGGTATAGCATGTTTGGTTGTTTTAGATTGTTTTGTTGCAGGGTCTTAAATTTATTATGTAGCAGAGAATTACTTTGAACTTGTGACCCTTCTGAATCCACCTCATAACTTCTGGAAACATTGTGCTGTGCCTGACCTATATGTTGTCTAATTAATTAAAAAATATTTTTTAAATACTAGAGAAAAATATTGACACATCCATGTCTTTTCAAAGAACTCCTTTGACTGTTTCTTTTCAATAGCTTTTACTTCTGCATGAGTGTGTCATTGACAATAAACACAGAAAGCTTATGATAGTACTCTTTTATATTAGCAAAAGGTAGATGATTCATACAAACCTCTGCTTTGTTTTCTGAATGAAGGTGATTGAAAAATTAGTCGAAACTAGATATTATATAATGGTTTTGCATTGTGGGTATACTCAGCTCTGTCTTCCAGGGGCCGGATCCCTTTCAGCAATCATCCTACATGTAACAAAAGAGACTGAGGTTCCTCTTAGTTGTGTTTAATAATTCAGACATTAGACTTCAAAGCCTTGTAATATAACCCAAGAATTTCTGGAAAACATCAACCTGGTGGAGTTTGTACCAGATGGTGTTTTTATTAGATTTCACATCTCCTTTCCATGGGGCCTTGCCAGAGGAAATTCTACCATGTCCATTTTGTAAAACAATTATCTAATATGTATCTGTACATCTCTTAGAAGTATAGAAGTAAAATTGTTTTTTCATATCTGGCTTTAGGAAGTTTTATATTTAAAGGCTTTTATAGCTCAAAATATGACATTCTCATTGTAAACATTAAAGTTTACTCATTTTAAAACTGTGATTGATGGATTCATGGAATTTGGGTAAAATTTGGAAAGGATGTGTACACAGACGTTCTCTAATGCCTGCATCAATAAGGAAGACACTAATTTGCTGTAACAAAGAGACCCCAAGATACAATAACTCCATCAAGATAAAACTTTCTCTTCTGGTTAACATCTACATAGACCATCCAGGTTTGTTGCCAGCTGTTTTTCACAAAGCGCTGACATTTTTTTTGTAAAGTTTGTTAATTTAATTTGGTAACAAAAACAGCTCCAACAGAAACAGAAGAGAAGCTTCCAGTCAAAGATTTCCTCTCCCTGGCAAGTCAAAGGGGTTACTAATGTAATTCTAGCAATGAAAGGTCCATCACAAGTCAAAGGTGTGCTATGAAACTGGGACCTGAATTTCCCACCTGTCCACCCTGGTAGATTGTATCCTTTTACCCATTAAAACATTGTTTGATTTGTTCGCTGAGAGTGTCAAGATTTATACAATGTGTTTTAATCCTATTCACTCCTTTTCCCCCACCAGTGGATTCCTAGATCTACTTCCGACCCAGCCAACTTTCTGTACTTGTTTCTGTAAATGCTTCAAGACAAATTCATTCTGCCTAAATATTTTTGGATATGTGGCCCTCTACTAGGTAGAAATCAGCTTATCAGCCAATACATGCTTAGAGAAAACTCTCTTTTCCTCTCCCAGCAGATAACATTTGCCATTCATTGGATAGCTAGTGGTAGAATTATTTGCCCAACTTTGCTCTCTATGCTCGGATCTGGCCTGGAAGTGGCTTGGAGAGATTTGGTACATGTTTTCACAATTGTGATTTCATATGTGCAGTGTTCTGCGCTGTCCAGATGTTGTCTTGAATTCATCCATTGCTTCTGCCTCTTAAATTTTTTCCCTCTCCTCTGCACTGATCCATGAGCCTTGAGAGAAAGAAGTGTGCTATATATATTTGTACTTTAGGCTGAGCATTCTGTAGTTTCTTATTGGGTGTTCCTTGGGAACCTGTGAGACCTTATGTTAATAAGATCTACTGCAAACATATGCTCTTCAGATCAGAGGTGAGGAGCACATTGATCTGTGCATATAATAATAGGTCATTGGTAGTTGGCTTAGTGGTGTGTCTGTTTAGTTACATAAGAATAGTAGGTTATCTCCTAAGCTCTATGTCCTGTCTCCACAGATTCTTCTCTAGATAATGTGCAAATTATTGTTTTCATCTTGTGAAGTATGATTTAAATCCAATAAGAAAGTGTTTGGTAATTGCCATGATGTTTACGTCATGATTGCACAACTAGGCTAGTCATGTTTTTAGCATTCAGGTTTGACAAGTTAGTATGATTGATTATTACATTCCTTTCCTGGTAGCTTGCACAGCACCTTCTAAGTGCCATGAGATCCAACCAGTAGGAATAAAGCTTCCAGAACTGTGCCAAGTGGAATGTAATGTCAAGGATGTAGTGTCTTCAGCAATAGAGTCTTACCTTTAAGTTCTGGATGGTGATCAAGAGCAGTGACAGTAGCTAGTAAGGTTTGGGAGGTTCTATGAGACCTCACTGGCAAACAACTTAATCCATTTCTGGCACTGGGCTTTTAATTTATTAGCTTATTATTATTTTATTAGCTTTTTATTTATTAGTTTGTCCTGTCATATACAGGACAGGAGACACCATTATTTTCCTGTTATAGAATAACTCCATTCCACGGTGTGTGTGTGTGTGTGTGTGTGTGTGTGTGTGTGTAAGCTTTTAAAAGTAGTTTTTCATATGCCTTTTTTGAAAGATCATTAGTGTTATTTAGCCATCCTCATACTCCTACCTCTACCCTGCTCTCTATTGTTCCCCTCTCGAGTTTAAACCTTCTCTAATTCACTATTTCTTTTTCATCATTTACACTAGTGTATTCCATCTCCCTTTCTTTATAAGTCTCCTTATGTTAGTAATTTTGTGACCTCTATCGGTATTCTAAATGAAACACACTAAAAGATTCAAGGGTATATCCAAATATAAGGGAAAATGTATTGTTTGAATTTCTGGAGCTCAGTTACCTGACTCAAAATGTTTATTTCTAGATCCATCCATCCATCCATTGTGAATTTTATAATTTTATTTTTTAGCAACTGAACAATTTTTTTTTATTGTATGAACATGGCATATCTTCATTTCCCATTAATTAGTTGGTGGCTATCAAGGTCGTTTCCACTTCCTGGCTAGGGAAGCACTAAACATGGAGGCATGGGTGTCTCTAGTTAGTAGACAGGGCTCTTCAGGTTTGTACCCACCAAGCTGAGACTGCATTGTATGATAGGTCTATTTTAGCTTTCAATGGAACAACTGTAATTGCCACAATGGTTGCACCATTTTGCACTCCCATCAATGAATACATGTTCTCCTTTCCCTGTATCCATGTTAGCATTTGTCATCATGTGTGTTTTTGCTTTTAGTCATTTGGTCAGGGGTCATATGAAACCTTAAAGTAGTTTTCATGGTGGCTAAGAGTATTGACATTATACTGTTTAGGGCCAGATATATTTCATCACTTGAGAGCTCTATTTAGTTCTACCCCTTATTTTTCAATTAGGTTGTTTATTATCTTGATGTTTAATTTTTTTGAGTTCTTTGTAGTGTTTAGATACTAACCCTTTGCCAGATGTATAGCTAGTACATATTTTTTCACATTCTGTAGGGAATTTAATTGAGTGATGCTGTCTTTTACTGTATAGAATTTTAGTTTTATGAAGTCCCATATATTAATTGTTCATTTTCCAGTAAGAGACAAAACTTGTTTATCAAACTTTATATCTGATTACTTTATGACAATATAAATATAGTCACTGTATATGGCATTCAATCAACATATTTTAGATCCACAAAAAATGAAAGGAAGAAACTTCTTAAAAGAAAGAATAATGCAGCATTTTGTTTGATACCTTTATACCAGCACTCAGAAAGCAGAGACAGATGGATCTGTGTGAGGTAGACGCAAGCCTGTTCTACACAGCAAGCTCCAAGTCAGCCAGGGTTACAACATAAGAACATGTCTCAATGAAAAAAGGAGAGAGATAATGGCATAAAATTACAGAAAGCCATTTTAGGAATTTTCACTTGTACCTATTCTGTCAATAGATTTTTTTCTAATGTTCTGTTATAAATTGATTCATGAATACTTATTGCCATGTTTAAGATTTAGTTTCCTACTACATGAACATTAGGATTCAGAAAGGGATCTCGGTATGAGTACAATAATAAAGGACCTGGAAGGGTTGCACTAAGGAAAACTCTTACCTTAGAAGACCTCAGATGGTGATGTCTGTGCCAGCTTGTGAAGACTGGATAGCTGTACCTACATTTATAAAAGAAGAAAGGTGGATATTACTGGAAGAATGGAGAGGCCAACAATATGGGTAGGTCTGCCAATGCAGATGTGGGATGAGATGAGGAAAGTCACACAGCTGGACTTCTGCTGTGGAGATGGTAGCCAGCAGGCCCTACTCAGTGACCCTAAAATAGCAGAAGTAGATGAAGATACTTCTTATACTTACTTTGAAATGAAAATTTTTTCAAATCATTTTTTAGAATATTCTCTGTTTTCTTAAACTTAAAATGTATAAAATTGATAATTCAAACTACAATACTCTGTTTCTATTGTTGTAATAGCATGTAACAGGGGATGATATGTTTTTCATTCGTTTATATACACGCTTTAACCTACATTTTTATAGAAGATATTCCACATCTTTTTCAGCTATATAACATACACAAATATGTATGAATACCACCTTTTACTTTGTGAATAAAACCAAAATCTTGTTTTATCATTAAATTAATTTACTGATGAATTTCACAGTGGTGGAAACTTCACCCAATTTCTAATAATTCCAAGTGATCTCAAATAAGTATTCCTTCTTAGTTTAGCCATGTAAAAGGATGAAATGATTCTCATGGCACTTTAAAATGTTTCAGAGTTTCAATTCCACTTTAAATAAAAATTGTAGGTGACAGAAGGTGTGCAGAACAGTGCAATGTGATGTTTTTGGAAATATCTTTTCCAGAACAGCATTCTGTATCAGTTAGATCGAGGAGTGGAACTAAGAACTAGAGAAAAAGATGTAAAGACTCCTGCAACTGGGTAGAGCTTGGGTCTTCCGGGAAAGATGGAGAGTCCAGAGTAGACTGGACTTGGGAACATAACTGATGAGTGACGGCCACAGTCCAGGGGGGGTGAGCGTGGAGTCCGGAATCCTTCTCATGCCTCTCCTGTGCTCACTCATTTAGGAACTTAAATTGTATCATTATTAATATAATTTCACTAATGTTTACCATGACTTGCTTTTATCTAAATTCCTTGTTTCAGAATCATATTATTTGCATATGTCAATGTTCTTGCAATCCTCAGACATCCTTTTTTTTGTTTTGAATTTTATTTTTTTCTTATCAGTTACATTTTATTAACTCTGTATCCCAGCCGTGTCCCAATCCCTCATTCCCTCCCAGTCCCTCCCTCCCTCCCTCCCTCATCTCCACCGTGCCCCTTGCCAAGTCCACTGATGGGGGGGACCTCCTCCCCATTCATCTGATCCTGTTTTATCAGGTATCTTCAGGACTGGCTGCAAAGCTCTCCTCTGTGACCTAACAGGACTGCTCCTCCCTTGGGGGGTGGGGAGGCCAAAGAGCCAGTCATTGAGTTCCTATTAGAAATAGTCCTTGTTCCCCTCACTATGGGGAACCAATTGGTTACTGAGCTACCACAGGCTACATATGAGCAGAGGTTCTAGGTTACATTCATACATGGTCCCTGGTTGCATGTCAGTCTCAGAAAAGACCCTGTGCCCAGATATATTTGGTCCTTGTGGAGCTCCTATCCTTTCCTCATCAGACTAACTCCCCATCTTTCTTATGATTCCCTGTACTATGCCAAAGGTTTGGTCATGAGTCTTTGCTTTGAAAACACTGCTAGTTAGAGTCTTTCAAATGCGCTCAGTTGACTCCTGTCATATGTTCAATGCGTTTCCCATCTGTCTTTCTAAACGAGGATTGATAATCTTACCCCTTGTCCGCTCTCTTGGTTATCTTTTTTAGGTGTATAGATTTCATTATGTTTATCATATCTTATAGGTCTATATAAGTGATGAGAATATAGTGGCCGTCCTTATCTTTTTTTATTAACTTGGGTTGAAAGTCCATTTTATTAGATATTAGGATGGCTACTCCCGCTTGTTTTCTTGAACCATTTGCTTGAAAGACATTTTTCCAGCCCTTTACTCTGAGGTAGTGTTTATCTTTGTTGCATAGGTGTGTTTCTTGGATGCATCAGAATGATGGATCCTGTTTCCGCAACCATTCTGTTAGTCTGTGTCTTTTAATTGGGGAGTTGAGTCCGTTGATGTTGATAGATAATAGTGACCAACAATTGTTACTTACTTTTGATGTGGGGTTGGTGGTGTCACTGAATTTCATTGCTTGTCTTCTTTTGGTTTTTTTGTTGTGTAGTTATCTATTTCCTCTGTTTCCTTCGATGTAGTTGTTTTCTTTAGTTTGGAGTTTCCCTTCTAGTAACTTCTGTAGAGCTGGGTTACTATGTAAATATTGTTTAAATTTGGTTTTGTCTTGGAATATCTTGAATTCTCCGTCTATGTTGATTGAAAGTTTTGCTGGGTATAGTAGTCTGGGTTGGAATCTGTGTTCCCTTAAAGACTGTATGATTTCTGTCCAGGCCCTTCTGGCTTTCATAGTTTCTGTTGAGAAATCTGGTGTGATTCTAATTGGTCTACCTTCATATGTTACATATGGCCTTTTCCCTTGCTGCTTTTAGAATTTTTTCTTTGTTTTGTAGGTTCAGTGTTTTGATTATGATGTGACGTGAAGAATTTCTTTTCTGGTCTAGTCTACTTGGTGTTCTGTAGGCCTCTTGTATGTTTATGGCCATCTCCTTCTTTAAGTTGGGAAAGTTTTCTTCTATAATTTTCTTGAAAATATTTTCTGGACCTTTGAGCCTGATGTCTTCTTTTTCTTCTACTCTTATTATTCTTAGGTTTTGTCTTTTCATGGTGTCCTTGATTTCTTGGATGTTTTGTGTTTGGAACTTTTCTGATTTTATTTTTTCTTTGAGAGACGTGTCAATTTCCGCAAGTGTATCTTCGGCTCCTGAGATTCTTTCTTCCATCTCTTGTATTCTGTTGGTGATGCTTACCTTTGTGGTTCCCAATTTTTTCTCTATGTTCTCCAGCTCCTGGTTTTTCTCTATTTGTGTTTTCTTTATTGATTCTAATTCTGTTTTCATGTCTTGCACCATTTCCTTCATCTGTTTGAATGTGGACTCCTGCTTTTCAATGATAGCTTCTATTTTTTTGTCTGTTTCCTCTCTATGTATCACTAATTGTGCCTCTACTTCTTTGGGTATAATTGCCTGTATTTCTATGAGAGCTTTGTTTATTTCTTCTTTATTTGCCTTCATTTGTGTGGACATTTCTTTGAGAGCTTTGTGCATTTCTTCTCTGTTTGCCTCAATTTTTGTGGTCATTTCTCTGAGAGCACTGTGAAGCTGCTGTGCACCTTTATCCTTTTGCTCTGCTGCGGCAGGGTTATGGCGGCATTTGGGGGAGTGCCCGAAAGGATTGGGTTTTCTCAGCCCCGATCTCGGGTTGGGGTACAGACAATGTGGTCTGTGGCAGATTCTGCTGGCCACCTCCTGCCTCCTCTGAAGAGGGAGTAGGGATTTTGAGCTGGGCGCGCAGCTGCGCAGCTGCAATCCGTGCATGGCAGGAGCTCAATTGTGATGGCGGCAGGTACCCGTGGTCGGAGAGACCTTCCAGGGAAAGACTGGGTGACCCGTGAGCAGTCTGGCAATTTTGCTTCCCCGTGGGTTTTTTTTGAGACTGGGACTCCCAGCCTCAAGCACCCATGTGCCCACCAATCAGCCTGGGAAAGTGATCGGGACAAGCAGGCTTGCGGCACCAGCCCGGAGACCCAAAACCTGCGTTAGCCGGGTTCTCTTCTGGGTTCTGGCTGGGCAGCCGAGAGTGGACCCGACCGACTCCCACGCCGTGGGAGCCTCCCCTCACCTGGGAAACATGATCGATCACTGTTGTTTTAGGGCCCAGAGTTCAGTCTCCTGGTCGCTGCACAGAGTGTGTTGCCCCGCTTCTCAGACATGGTGTTCTCCCGGTGCCGCCATCTTGACCCCTCCTCAGACATCCTTTTAGGTACCCTGTATAACTCTTTCTTTTGTCTTCCATTCTTTTTTAACTCTGTTGCTGCAAGTCAAAGTAACAAGAGTAAGCTTAATAAATGTGCTTTTCAGTAGATGTAGTGGCACAGATTATGATCTTTGTAGTCTCAGTACTAGGGAGAGAGGCCAGGTGAGAATGTCTTTTACATGTTCCTTGCCACCCTGTTCTATATAGCCCAGGGCAGTCAAACGAATTTCACTATTTTTCTTGAAGGAAACTTAGAAGGGATACCACCATATAAACAATCTGAAAGAAGAAAACCACATGATCATGTCTCTAGATGCTGAAAAAAAAAAACAAAAAAACATTTGATAAAATCCAACACACATTCACGTTTAAAGTCTTGCAGAGATCAGGGATACAAGGCACTGACCCAAACATAGTAAAGGCAATGTACAGCAAGCCTATAGCAAACATCAAACTAAGTTTACTTTTTTCCTCTTCTTTTTCTCCCTCCTTGTTCTTTCTGTTTTTATTTGTCTTTTCCTCTTTAAAAATATAGTGTTTCTCCTGCTTCTGCCTCCTTCAGCAAATCCTACTGGTGTGTGAACTCAGTGGTCTGCTCTTTGATCAGCTCCCCCTGAAGGGGGAGCAGCCTTACCAGGCCACAGAAGAAGACAATTTAGCCAGTCCTGATGAGCCCTGATAGGCTAGGGTCAGATGGAAGGGAAGGAGGATCTCCCTTATCAGTGGACCTGGGGAGGGACATGAGAGGAGATGAGGGAGGGAAAGTAGGATTAGGAGGGAGTGAGGAAGGGGGCTACAGTTGGGATACAAAGTGAATAAACTGTAGTTAATAAAAATAAATACATTTTAAAAACAGAAAAAATATATAGTATTATTCTTAGCATATAGGCTGAAACAAAATGGGCCACAAAATGGGCCACTAGCCCAAGTTTGTCCTGTAGAAATGGTTAATTATGGTGACATTACAAATAATTTCATGCCTCATAGGTAATTTCCAAATCAACAAATTATGAAAGAACTTGTCAATGAGCTTTTACCACAGGCTTATAGATTTTTAAAAAAACTTCTGTTGGATCACTCAAATTTGCATTGTTAATTTAACTTAAAACTAAGGTTAACGAAAGCTAAGCAAGCTACCAGCAGCACAGTTTTTTGTCCAAAATTTTCAAATTCGAATTTATGAAAACTAAAGTGCAAATTTTTATCAACTAAAGAAAATCACAAACACACTGTATGTATGCGAAGTGGGATTCATGTGGAAGAACGAACAGCACTAATTTAGTTTGTTTCTGAAAAAACATGTTGAACAGCCTCAGAAGCATGTATTGGTTAGAAAGAAAAAAAATATTTATTACCAAAAACATACCTAGTGTACATTTAAAATTTTACCTCTTTTTAGAATTTTGAAATTTTGAACATGAATAAGCTGTTTATGTCATTTCTGCTCCTTGCTCACATTCCAGCTCCTCTGATATGTCCCCACTCCCTGTTCAAATCAAGAGCTTTCATTTCACTATTATTTTACACGCACACACACACACTCACACACATACACAAGCTGCTAGGCCCAGTTACTATTGCTTGTGTGTGCATATCTGTAGTCTGAATACTTGGGATGGGGTGACCTGTCAGGGAGCTTGTCCTTTTAGGAAAGGGGATTCTTCCGTTCTCTGAAAGCGTGGAAGCCTGTGGCTCCGCCTGGGGGTGGGCCTTGTGGCCGTGTCCCCGTCATGCTCACCACGCAGTGCTGTGTATAATGGCACATCACTGGTGTGCTCATTGTGCCGGTCTCTTCCAGGCAACCATAATTGTGAGATTTCACAGGCAACTTCTCCATCAGACCTAGAAGACATAGCAGGCTTCCTGTGTTGTGGCTCTTTTGCTCTCTCCACCATCTCTGCTATCATGTTCTCTGTTGCTTCATTGTAAGTAGATACTTCGATTGGAGATGGGCACCCAACAGCCACCCTGCATTCTGGCCACTTGTGGAGTCTCTAGAACCCTTACCTGTTGTGAAATGAAGCTTCTTTAAGGAAGACTCAGCTGTTCTTATTTGTGGGTAGGAAGTAATTATTTAGATGCCATTAGAGATTGTATTGACTTAGGACAATGGCAGTCATAGGTTCTTCTTTAGATTCCATGATCCTCCAGCAGGGGAGAGTTGGCTAGTTTTACACTACCAGATATAAATTACTTCCTGTCAAGCAGGCCATAACACCTAGCTCAAAAAGGGCAATGTTTCTGAACAGAGAATTCTCAAAGGAAGAAATCATTAATGGCCAAGAAGTTACTTTTAAAGTATGCAAAATCCTTACAATTGGAAACACGTAAATTAAAATGACTTTGATGTTTCATTTTACCTCTGTCAGGATGACTAAGATCAAGTAAACAACTGAAAAACAAAGCTGCTGAATATGAGGAGGAAAGGCAACCCTCACTCACTGTTGGTAGAATTGCAAGCGGATGTGTCACTATGGAAACCAGTCTGTGGAATTACAAGCACACTTCAGAGTGTGCCGACAGGACTCAATATCCAAGTACAGAGATTCTTGCTCATCCATGTTCATTTTCTGATCTGAGAGCTAGAAAGTGGAAGCAACTTAGATGTTCATTTGATAAATTGATAATGTAAATGTGGCACATATACTTATTAGAATTCTGTTCTGCTTTAAGGAAAAATGTAATCACTACATTTGCAGATAAGAGAACAGGACTAGAACATATTATACTGAGTGAGGTAGCCGTTCCAGAGGGAAAAATACATATTGCTTCTTATTTGTGCTTCCAGCTCCAAACCTTTCGATTTGAAGATATAAACTGAAGTAACTATAGCCAGGAAAGTAAAAAGGTACTATGAGGAGAGGGGAAGGAAGAGCAGGGGAAGGGAGAGGAGGGGAAGAGTACTGGAGATGTGGATGGGACACAGGCCCTATGAAGTGGGAAATGTGAAAAAATGGGGTTGGTTGTTTAATGAAGAAGGGTAATTTAGAGTTAGGCCAAGAAAGGAAAGATACAATATAGATGTTTCAAAAGCCATGGGGAAACATAATATTTTGTAAGCTGACTGGAAAATGTATATAGCATGAGAGAGAAAGAGAGAAAGAGAGAGAGAGAGAGAGGGAGAGAGAGAGAGAGAGAGAGGTTGCTAATGCTCCCCTCAAGAGCCATACATAGACTGTCATCAAACACTCTATGGCAAACCTCCCTTTAAGGTTTTTTTTTTTTTTTGTTTTTTGTTTTACTTTAAATTCTTTTTTTTTAAATTTTTATTGTTTTAATTTTCATCACAGGTTATTTACTTTGTATCCTAGCCGTAGCCCCCTCCTTTATTCCCTCCCAATCTCACCTTCCCTCCCTCATCTCCTCCCTGTCCCTTTCCAAGTCTGCTGCTAGGGGAGGACCTCCTTCCCTTCCATCTGACCCTAGCTTATCAGGTATATTCAATACTGGCTGCAGTGACCTCCTCTGTGACCTAGCAAGGCTGTTCCTCCCTCAGGGGTGGGAGACGTAAAGGAGCCAGTCTTTGAGCTTATGTCAGAAATAGTTCCTGTTCCCCTTACTAGGGTAACCCACTTGGAGGCTGAGCTCCCATGGGCTGCATCCGAGCAGGGGTTTTAGGTTATATTCATACATGGTCCTTGGTTGGAGATAGAGTCCCATAGAGGACCCTTGTACCATGATATATTTTGTCCTTGTGGAGCTCCTGTCCTCTCCCGGATATATTAACTCTCTCTTTTATCATATGATTCCCTGCACTCTACCGAAGGTTTCGTTATGAGTCTCAGCATCTGCTTTAATATGCTGCTAGGTAGAGTTTTTCAGAGGCCCTCTGTGGTACGCTCCTGTCCTGTTTCTTGTTTTCTCCTACTTTCCATGTCCATCCCATTTGTCTTTCTAAGTGAGGATTGATCATCTTACCCTGGGTCCTCTTTCTTGTTTATCTTCTTTAGGTGCACATATTTCAGTATGTTTATCTTATCTTCTAGGTCTATATAAGTGAGTATATACCCTGTGCGTCTTTTTGCTCCTGAGACCCTCACTCAGAATGATCTTTTCTAGATCCCACTGTTTGCCTGCAAATTTCATGATTTCCTCATTTTTAATTGCTGAGTAGTATTCTTGTGTAAAAGTACCACAATTTCTGTATCCATTCCTCAGTTGAGGGATATCTGGGTTGTTTCCAGGTTCTGGCTATTATGAATAAAGCTGCTACAAACATGGTTGAGGAAAAAGTCCTTGTTGGGTACTTGAGCATCTTTTGGATATATGCCTAGGAGTGCTGTAGCTGGATCTTGAGGAAGCACTATTCCTAATTGTCTGAGAAAGCGCCAGATTGCTTTTCAGTGTGGTTGTACAAGTTTACATTCCCACCAGCAGTGGAGGAGGGTTCTCAAATCTCCACAACCTCTCCAGCATGTGTTGTCACTTGAGTTTTTAACCTTTGCCATTCTGATGGGTGTAAAGTGAAATCTCAGGGTCGTTTTGATTTGCATCTCTCTGATGGCTACGGAAGTTGAGCATCTCTTTAGATGTTTTTCTGCCATTCTATATTCCTCTACAGAGAATTCTCTGTCTAGTTTTTAATTTTTTAATTGGATTGCTTGATTTATTTCTTTTTAATTTCTTCATTTCTTTATATATTCTGGATATCAGCCCTCTGTCAGATATAGGGTTGGTGAAGATCCTTTCCCAGTCTGTAGGCTGTTGTTTTGTTCTAATGACAATATCTTTTGCTTTACAGAAGCTTTTCAGTTTCATGAGGTCCCATTTATCAATTGTTGCTCTAAGAGCCTGTGCTGTTGATGTTCTGTTCAGGAAGTTGTCACCTGTGCCAATGAGTTCCAAGGTCTCCCCACTTTTTCACTAACCAATTTTGTGTATCTGGTTTTATGTTGGGGTCTTTGATCTACTTGGACTTTAGTTTTGTGCAGGGTGATAAATATTGTTCTATTTTCATGTAGCCAACCAGTTGGACCAGCCCCCTTTGTTGAAGATGCTGTCTTTTTTCCATTAAATGTTTTTGGGTTCTTTGTTGAAAATCAAGTATTCGTAGGTGTGTGGGTTTATTTCTGGGTCTTCTATTCTGTTCCATTGATCTACTTTTCTGCTTCTATGCCAATACCATGTGGTTTTTATTACTATTGCTCTGTAGTACAGCTTGAGATCAGGGATGGAGATACCTCCAGATGATCTGTTGTTGTACAGGATCGTTTTGGAAATTCTGGGTTTTGTTTCTCCACATGAAGTTGAGAATTTTTCTTTCAAGGTCTGTAAAGAATTTTATTGGTATTTTGAATCTGTAGATTGCTTTTGGCAGGATGGCCATTTTCACTATGTTAATCCTGCCAATCAATGAACATGGGAGATCTTTCCATCTTCTGATATCTTCTTCAATTTCTTTCTTCAGAGATTTGAATTTTTTTTCAAACAGGTCTTTCACCTTCTTGGTTAATAAGTTGTTGGTTATGCAAGTCCAGGAGACTCTTAAAACAATAGACACAATTGCCATTGACCTTGGTTGCTTCCTGAACTGGAAGATAACACTTTAGATGATACCACACACTTTATTTTGGACGCAGGACTTGGGATAGTCAAGTTGCATTTGACCTGGAAGCCTCCTACCCAAAAAGTACTTCTTTTGGTATCTGAAGGTGTTAAGCAGGCTGCTAAGCATGAAGGCAATGATTGGTCCTATGCAGCCCAAGCCTGCGGACCATGGCAATGGCCACCCTACAAGGTCCCTGCAGTCGTGCAGTGGTAGGACTTTTATTTTTGCTGTAATCTGCAGCTGTCTAATTGAACCCAGCCTACAGTTTTCAGAGATTTTGAAAACTTTACATACCACAAATTTTAAAGAGTTATGAGTTTTGCTGCCTCCTATAGAGGAATCACATTCAGAAGCAGAGATATTTTTTTATTTCTTTCATGTGTTTCAGCACAGTGTGGTTGAACTGGGTGAAAGTTCACTTAAGTTTTCTTTTCTTTGTCTTTATAGTTTATATGTATTTCATGTGCATTTTCAAGCCAATGCATAGAACACCCAATGCACTGGAAACTCTTTTAAAAGTGTGTATATAGCCTAAAGCTGAGAGTAATCTGATAATTGTAACTAAAGCCAAAATTAATAATGATTGTCTTTAATTTTTAATTGTTTGTTTGTTTGTTTTTTGCCTGGATATCCTGGAGCTTGTTCTGTAGACCAGGCTTGCATCGAAATCATAGAAATCCTACTTCCTCGGCCTTACAGGTGCTGGGAGTACAGGCGTGTGCCATCACTGCCCCACTAGTAATTTAATTTCTTGTTTGGCTCTATAAACAGAAATTCAGTATTTTCTATTGTATGCTAACCTTCTTTTGATCATGTTTTAATTCTAATACTGCTATCTTGTAGAGGTTTTGGAAATAGTAAAAATAATAAGTGTAACTTTTTTTGAACAATGCTCTTGATATTTCTAATTCACAATAGGGAATTTATTTATCTCAAAGTCTCATTTAACATATGTAGACTTTCATGAAAGTGTAATTATAGGTAACTTGAGGCTTTTAAAATTCATATAAAAATTGTGGAATTTTTTCTATTTAAAAGTCATTTATATCATATAATTTTAAAGTCCTATGTAAAATGTATTCTTTTTTAATTAAATTTTTATTTTTTTAAAATTAGTTACAGTTTATTAACTTTGTATCCCAGCCATATCCCTCTCCCTCATTCCCTCCCAATCCCACCCTCCCTTCCTCATCTTCTCCCTACCCCTTTCCAAGTCCACTGATAGGGGAGGACCTCCTCTCCTTTCATCTGATCCTAGCTTATCAGGTATCTTCAGGCCTGGCTGCAAAGTACTCCTCTGTGGCTTAGCAGGGCTGTTCCTCCCTC
Organism: Psammomys obesus; assembly: GCF_907164565.1. NCBI lineage: Eukaryota > Metazoa > Chordata > Mammalia > Rodentia > Muridae > Psammomys > Psammomys obesus. The sequence continues at coordinate 7,729,887 of NW_026585644.1, read as the reverse complement.
GGGTGTGGGGGAGGGATATCAAAGAGCCAGCCATTGAGTTCATGTCAGAAATAGTCACTGTTCCCCTTAATAGGGTACCCATTTGGATACTGAGCTACCATGGGCTACATGTGAGCAGGGGGGTTCTAGAAAACTACTCAGCAATTAAAAATAAGGAAATCATGAAATTTGCAGGCAAATGGTGGGATCTAGAAAAGATCATTCTGAGTGAGGTATCCCAGAAGGAGAAAGACACTCAGAGTATGTACTCATTTATAAGTGGGTACTGGACCTATAAGATAGAATAAACATACTGAAATCTGTACACCTAAAGAAGATAAACAAGAAAGAGGACCCTGGGTAAGATGATCAATCCTCACTTAGAAAGACAAATGGGATGGACATTGGATGTAGGAGAAAACAAATAACAGGACAAGAGCCTACCACAGAGGGCCTCTGAAAGACTCTACTTAGCAGTGTATCAAAGCAGATACTGAGTCTCATAACCAAACTTTGGGCAGAGTGCATGGAATCTTATGAAAAAAGGGGGAATTAGTATGACCTGGAGAGGACAGGATCTCCACAAGGACCAAATATATCTGGGCACAGGGGTCTTTTGTGAGACTGTATTTCCAACCAAGGACCATGTATGGATGTAACCTAGAACCCCTGTAAAATGTATTCTATTAAATTTTGCCAATATAAACATTAAACCTGTGTCAAATTATTTTACTAGTTCCTGTTGTTGTGTTGTCTATCATCTTTTTTGACTGTTTTCTGGAGTGTTTTAAAGTATATGTAAACATTAAGCAAATTCTGTGTTTCGTTTACTATCTCGGACTTTGAGTCAGATTCTTCAGTCTCTTCTCAGGTGGTTGCGTTTTGTAGTATACGCTTGCTTTCCAATAATGTCTATTTCACTTGTACAAGAGAGACCATGACTCAAAGACCCTCCACATGCCTAAAGATCTTATCTGCATACCTTTTCTCCTCCCCTCCTCTTTCTCTGCCCTCCCCACTCACCCTCTTTGTTATTGTTCTCCTTCTTCTCTTCTTCCCTCCTCATCCTCCTCTTCCTCCCTTCTCCCCCTCCTTCTAGATAAGGTGTCAAGTATTTCAGACTAACCTCAAACTTGTTATGAAGGGAAAGTTGTCCTGGAACTTCTGATCTTCTTGCCTTCGCCTCTAATTTCTAGGATTACAAAATATACCACTGTGTTTGGGTTTCATGCTGTTCTGGGGAACAAACCCAGGGCGTAATGCATGATAACTAGGAGTTCTACCAGTTTAACTGTGTCTCCTGTCCCAGGATTTTTCTTTTTAATGACGATGATCTAGACAAATGTTACAGCTGAGCATTCTGAAACAATGTCTGTGCCTGACCACTCTATTGTCTGTGTTAGGCACTCATGAGAAACACACCCGGTTGTCAGGAGATTTGTTACCATTCCCTTTTTAATATCACATATTTCTATATTCCACATGTCTTTATGTATAAATTTATAAGTAAACCTGTGTAGATTTTAGGAATGCTATGTGATATCTTGCTATGTATTGTTCCTCACTGAGTAATGGCTGCAATGAAAGCAGTTAACATACCCATCTCCTGATCAGTGTTTCCTTTGATTTATATCTATGAAAGAACTTTTAAAGTCTACTCTGAACTGAATGGGAGTATAAAAATAACGCAGTGAGTATTGTCTGTAAATTGAGTTACCAGAGCTGCTTCATCTCATAACAACTTCGCACCTTCAAACACCAACCCTGCTTCTCCCCTGGAAATCAGCTTTTGTTTCACTCATCATTTCTAAAATTATGCTATTTGTTTAGACTCTATATGTACATAAGTCAGACATGAATATCTTTCAGTGCCTGAATTATTTCAGTTAGCATAATATCTGCTGGTATTTGGTTCTAAAATGACCCTCCCAAAGGCCATGGCTTTGTGGCAAAGTCTTCCTTGCCATGCCCTCCTGCCATGACTTCACTCATGCCAACCATCCATGGAACAAAAGGTGCAAAAATGTGAGGAAACAACCAGCAATAAAAACAACTAAAAACCATCTTTCCCACATTGTTAGTTATTGCATGCATTTTGTTGTATTGTAGGAAAGCAAACTCTAACAAGGTTTTACTTACTGACCCATGTTGCTGCTGATGGCAGAAGAAGGTCCTGCTTTCCTAACAGGTTTATGCTTTTCCACATTTCTATAATCTTTTCATTCTTCGGTAGAGTCTCTTCTTGTTTCTGTAACTCAACCATTGTGACTAATGCTCCCATGAACTTAGGTCTGCAGATGTGTTTTTCAGATAAAAATTTCATTTGTTTAGATGTATAATAAAATACGATTGCTGTGTTCGTAGTTCTATTCTTAATTTTTAGTTGAATTTCTATACTGTTTCCCGTAATGAACTCTTTCCCAAACACAGTAGAAGGGTTCACTGTCTTCAGATTCTGTACAGAATTGTCATCTGTTGTGTATGCCGCTCTCTGCCCCCCCCCCCTGAGTGATGCCCTCACTATCTCATGGCTTTGGTGATTGGTAATGATGAACACATGTTCATGTAAACACTGGCTGTTGAATGTCTTCCTTCGTAAAATGAAGCATAAATGTCCTTTGCCCATTTTAAATCTGTTTTTTTTTTTTTATGCAGTTTTGTTTTGTTTGGATTCCCTGTATAGATTAGATTTAAATCTCTTATTAATTAAAGGCCTGTCCCACCCCACCTGGCTACTACTTTTTATTTCTAATACTGATACCATTAGAGTCACTTTATTAATATCTGTCTATTTTCTTTTTAGTTTACAGAAAAATAGTGATTTTGTATCTTTTGTAACCCACAATTGAATTGAATTATTATTTTTCTAACAGTTTTAATGAAATCTTTAAGACTTTTTTTTTCAAGTTTTGTTGTTTCAAAGTACATCATTTCTATCTTCCTTTTTGATTTGTTTCCTTTCTCCTTTCTCATTGGTCTGGCTAGAATGCCCACTGCTACACTGACTATAAAACTTTCAGGCCTTCTCTCTGCTTGGTGTTAGTTGTAAACTTAAGTGTGTGTGTAGCTTTCATTAGGCTGCAGACCTTTATTTTGTAGCTAGTTTTGTAATAAATTTTGTGATACAAGAATTTTCATTTCTGTCAATTGGCTTTTTATCTGTTCAGAAGATGTTCTCTAGAGAAGGTCCTTCTAGTTTTAACATATTTGTTGCCTGGCATGCACTAAAACATCTTTGCACATGAGGGCTGAGGTCCCCCTATTAATAGCATATGATTTTTAAATGTGCATTTGATTTCAGATTGCCGATTTTTGATGGTCTTTATTTATTTATGAAACCTCTTATTTTGCTCCTATATTATTTCCTTGATTTATTTCATTGTTTGTCCATGTGCTCTTTATTACTCCTCCAGAAGATTACTGCAAATTCCTTCTCTAATTCAAATTTTCATATTTTTTAAAAAATTTAATTACAGAAATACTGTGTTTATATCATTTCCATTCCTCCCCTTTCTTCTCCAACTCCTCTTATGTACTCTGTATTTTCTTTTAGATTCATAACCTCCTTCTCTCTCTTTAATTTTTACACATTTAGTGTTGCTCACGAGTACATATTATAGGGCCGACACCTTGCGGTTGGTTAACTTATCAGGATGATTGACACTGATTCTGAGTCACTCTCCCTCCATAACCATCGGTTGCTTATGGCTCTTTGTTTAACAGTGGGGCCTGGTGAAATTTTGTTTCTATACATACTGGTATGTCAACTGGTGGTGTTATTTGCTAGCCTTATTTAGTCAGTGGTAGCACTAAGCTTTCAATCAATCTTTCTGTCATACCTAGAAAACACTATCTAGCAGCAGGTGTCCTGCTCCTCCAGCTCCTCCAGTTTTTGTAACTTCTTTTCTATGATGTTTCCTAAGCCTTAGGTGTAGAGGCTGCTTTGGAGATATACTAACTGCAGCTGTATTTTTTAACCATATTTTTAAACCAGCTGCAGAGTTCTGCTTTTGTTTGCTGCCAAACAAAGATTCTTCTGTGAGGAGAGGAAGGATGAGTATTCAGAGGACAGTTATAAATTATGCTGCTTTAGAAAAATTATGTAATAGTTTCTTCTTTAGCGTCTACAACTTCTCAAACCATGTGTGGTTTGCTCAGTTTACTGTATCGGGCATGAGTTCCCACACACTGAGTAGTACTTAATCCAACTAGACAGCTGTTGGTTATCCTCAAGAAAAAGTGCTACTTTTGCACCACTGTGGATGTCTTGCTGGGTTGGTCCTTGATGTGGTTCCTGAGCTTTACAACAAAGTGGGGCTACAGATTATTTTGTTGTGTGTCAGCTGGCATGACACCTTCTGATACTGTGAGAGCTAGCCCTCACAGGGGAACCTTCCAGGTCAGTTCCTGTTCATTTATACCAAGTCCTGTGTTTGCGGTATGCCGTGTCTGCTGCAACAGCATCTAAAGTTCCAGTTCACCCAGCAAACAAGGGCAATGGCAACATCCTGTATTGTCCCGAAAGTCTCTTGGAGGCTGCCCTGGCCAGCAAGTAGAAGGGAGGTTCCCATTCCTGGAATTGAAGGTTTTGTTAGATAGGCTATGGTACTTGGTGAGGGCATTATCACTTCATATGCCATAATCACATAGAAACAGTGATAATATCTATCTATACCTATATTTATCTATAGCTATATCTTTATATCCTAAGAGCAGCTGCCTATATGTGGGACTGCTCACAATTGTCTGGGGCCTTCCATACCAGTCAGCAATCAGGAAAAATTCCCACAGCAGTGTTCACATGTGTTTTTTCGCAGAGACAGTTCCTCAGTTCACATTTCCTCTTCATTGTAACATCTAGACTTGTTTCATGCTAACCAAAACGAACTTGCACATGTGTCAGCACACTAACGTGTCCTGCATTCCAGGCCTCCTGTGGAAAATGAGTAGTTTATACCCAGTGTCCTTCTTAGGTGTTTTCCGTAGGTGACTATCATCTGGTAGCTATGCACAAACAGCATTTTACCTTGTCCTGGATTAATTGGATCCATCTCAGGGTCCATATATGTCACTGCTATGCTTCCCTAGTGTTGAATTTTCACCAACTTTAGTCCTGAAATTGTTGTAAAACAAGAGATTTTTCATTTAAGTGTTTTATTATTCTTATCTCAACCATAAAAGACTTTATGTCACTTATAGCCAGAAGCCAACATTTATGTCTCTAATAGTTTCATTTTGTGGACAGAAGAATTATCTGTAGATGTGTTTTTCTTTTGGTTTTGAACATGTGTGAGTATTATAGCCATGATGCAGACTCTAGATGCTATTTCTCCAGTGCCAGGTTCTCAGGTCTTTGTAATATAGTATTAACTAGCCAATCACAATAAAAAAAAGTATCTTCCTTTATCCACGAGTATTTGGCATCTGTAAGCTTCAAGTATAAAAATGCTAAACACATGCAGTTATAAAATGCATTACAGTTAGTTTGTTCTTGATATAGTATAAGGGTTTATTGTCCACCTTTAAATGACCTTAGTGAGATCTTATTCTAAACCCTTTGTGGACAAGAAGAAAATGAGTGGTAGGCGAACTGATGTGGAGATTCATTGTTCTTTGCCCTGTTGCTTTGATAATGTGTAAATGTCCCACAAATCTAAAGGTACTTAAAACCTCATTAAAAATTAACACAGTATAGAATGTCAATCATACATTATTCTTCAGAGATTTATTAGACTTCTATACTTAATTTGTAGATGTTACATTTTGAATTATCTGTGAGGATCTCCAAAGATGTTAGAAATATCAGTAAGTAAATATAAAGCTTAGGAAGAAGTATATCACAGATTTTTCTTTTTCATTAAAAGCTGTTATTGATAGATAGTGCAGTATTTTAAATTTTCTAATTTGGGGCTTTTAGTGGACAATAAATTTTACTTTTAACACTTTATTCTGTTTTAACTGGAAACAAAATAATGGCTGCTAAAATGTATTTTTGAAATCAAATTCTTTAATCCTAAAATATTAACTTTACATTTGTTCAAACCAGGTAGTTCATACATGCCAATGTTTTAAAGGTTTTCTATAAAGTCATATTGTTGCTATCAAACATGTGTCATGCTTATTAAAGTATATTTTTATTGGTAATTTCAACATTATTTCTCATGTTGACTTTTATTACTGGAACTTTTCTTGTTCATTAGAAGCTTATAAAGATATAAATCAAGGCCCTCTGCCTTGATTTGATTGGAATTTTGTTGAATTTAGTAATATTGCTTGAACTCTCCACCACAGTTCTTTAACCCTTTTCACAGTTTCTTGTAAATAATCATTAAATGTTGAATTTATGAAATACTTTCATGAATTTAGATAATTTTTAAATACTATTAAAATTTATCAAGCTAAAATGTGTAAATCAAATATCAGTTTAAAATTGAGAGATGATTAACTTTATGTGTTTGGTGGTACAGTTTCAGGTGTTTTTTGGTATATGGAGATGTTGAGTCTTTTGACTTTACAAAAGGTGCTGAGCAGCATTAAATTCACTACTTTCTCCTCATGCTTTACTTGTGAAAATAATAAAGCACTAAGGGTGGATGGAAAGGTGTGTTTACATTCACCAGTTGCAGTAGACAAAGGTTTTCGTTACAACTGTGTTATGTACAATTGGTGCATGTTTATTTTTAGTGTCATGTTTGTTGCCTCTGATGTTAATAAATGAGCAGATGCCTTTCTGGAGTAATAGCAGTAACAGTTGCAATGCCTTGCTTACTCCTAGAATGCTTAGGGATGCAGCAGTGGCCCGCGTCACATTCTGTCAGCCATGAGCACTTCCACAGTGGGGTACCCATCCAGCCTCAGTGTGTCACTGGCTCGCATCATGTACGTTTACGTAAGAGCATCGCGATGCTGAGCAGCACCCAGGTCTCTTCTTAGACTGTATCCCCATCATTACGTGACAAATGGCTGCCTGTGCTTTTATCCATAACTAGATAGACTAATCTTTTATATATACTAAATATGTAAAAGAATTTAATTAATGGTTTTTTGTAATTATTTTTTTAAATTATTCAAGATTTTTATGAACTGAACTGAGCAATAAATTTACCAAAGGTAAAAAAAAAAGAAGTGGGAAATGTTATAGGACAATTGTCTGATGAAAAGTAGATTAAAATATAAAAGGTTTATTAATATTTTTATTTATAATATCATAACCTGAGAGTAGTCTTTTTATAAATAATATTTTAATATACCATAGAACTATAGTCTTAAAAGAAGTAGCTTTTTCATATTAAATATGGCTCTTTTAAATTAAACTTAGTAAGAATACAAAATGTTGGGTTTCACTAACTTTTTTGTACATGTAAATGTGATTCTTAATGAAAACTACCAAATACTTGAATAGTTTACCTTGGAGGACAGGCACATAAAGATTTTGTTATTGAACTATTCTGACTTGCATACAAATCAACAAAATAAATGTTTTTTCTTAAGGTGTTTGTTTGCACCAAGAACTGTCCTAGAGTCTCGTGTGAGCTCTGTGAGTGTTTTACAACTGAACTGTATTCCTGTCCTCCTTTTACTTTTTATGTTTGGAGACAAGATTGACCCGTACTGTCTAACATGGCTTTGAACTCTGTCTTGTCAAGTCACCTTGTCATCTCCTCTTGTTGTCTGTGAACTAAAAGGCTACTTTAAAGCTATTCAGCCCATGAGGTTCAGACACACTCAGCCTCTTAAGTAGCCGGGAGATGGTGTAGGCTTCTACCTCCAGGCCAAACCTTGAATGGTTCTAGTGTAATTTTTTAGTGTTTTAAAATAACCTATCACACTGAGACTTAGCCTAATCAAGATAAAAATCATAGTTCATGGTAGACTAGCTGTACCATTTTTTTATTTACCCTTTAAAATGAAACATTTTAATATTTACAGTTATATAACTGATTTAACATTCTTGTGTTTAATATTTTTTATTTGTTAGTACTACATTAAAATTGCTGTATAGTTGTTAGCTCAACTTGGATCTATTTCTTCACCCATGTATGTAAGTTAGTAAAGAAAGTGTGAAAAACTGTTAGCTTTTTGTGTGAAAGTGTTAGCTTTTTGTGTCTTATAAAGAGTTTGATATTAAACGCTGATAAATACTTAATAGGTAATTTATTTAACACCTGGAGTTATTTATTGTTGAGCAGTAGTTTTGTTTTCTTCATGAAGGGGGGCAGAAGGTATATGGCTTTGGGCCTTGCCTGTGCTGTAGCAATGCAGAAGCAGTTAAACAAGTCATAAATGTGTGGCCCTATTTCAAGTGACAATTTCTTTAAAAAAACTATGTGGCATAGATTTGTCTTGTGGGTAGCAGTTTATTGATCTCTGGATCAAAATAAGAGTTGATTAAATTAGAAGATATAGGAAACAAGATGCCAGTTAGATGAGAGGAAGGAACACCAAGGGAAGGGCATTTGCCTTGCTTTGCTCTTATCTTTGTTTTGTTTTCCTGATACGCATTCTGGGGGTACAGCTGAGGTTAGACTGGAATGTAGCATCCTGATGCCTCAGACGGTGTGAGATTACAGGCCTGTGCCAACATGCTTGCATTCAAAAGGGTCTTAACCAGCGTCCTCATTCACTTTTAGGTAGTTTTGTGCATCTTTTGTATTTTGTATTTTGTTTTTTCTATGAAGTGTTCCACATTTATTCTTAATACCTGGGGCATCCTAGGTGCTCAAAACTCAACAAAAGTTATTGATACCTTAATCAGTGACTAATGTGATTTAATGATTACTCCTCAGGAATTTACCAATGATAAAAACTGTTCTATTTGTTAGCAATGGCAGAATTTTGTTTTGTTCAATTTTGGATATAGAATTTTTAGAGTTCAGTTTTGGCCTTGAATTCACTATGTAGCAGAAGAGGACCTGGAACTCTTGATTCTCCTCCTGTCACTCACCAAGTACTTGGATTACATGCCCAGTAAACAATGCAAAATTTTAAATAAGTGCTTATTCTTAGTTATTGAAACAGATGTGTAAGAGATAAGACATTTTGAATTATTTCTACCCAAGATTCAAACTATATCACAGTCTCCTGGAGAGTGAGCAAGGGCACTCTGTGTAGGGCTGAGATGACAAGGGTACTCTGCCTGTGACCCTTACATGCTGCTCCTTAGAAGGGCATGGCTGATCATATGTAGGCAGTTGGCCAGAGAAGCAAAAACTCACCGCCGTCCCTCTATCCTGGTTCCTCAGCCAAGGCAATGCCAGTTTATGATTTGTTTCCTTATGACTCTACATCGTAATTTGTGTGGTTAATGCATGTAAGACCTTATTTCTTAAAGCCATTAGCGTATGAGTGAATTGATGAATGACATCTATAGCACATACACTTTCATGCTGTGCCCTTGGCCTTTGTAACATAATCTTGAGTACACTTAATCAAAGCAATAGTCTTACTTGTTTTAACAAAAAAACCCATAATGACAGCAACATAACAGCACTCTTAAGTTTGTCTGTCACACTTAGCATGTTTCTGCATCTCATCACAGACATTCTGCTTTTGAAAAGCAATGAACTTTAGTTAGCTGCCAAAACCCAAAATAGAAAATATGCCAACCCATAAATAGATGGGCATATTTAAACTGTGTTAATGTCAGGCAGGGTGGCACATGCCTTTAGTCTCAGCACTCAGGAGACAGAGGCAGGCAGGTTTCTGTGAGTTCTACGCCAGCCTGATCTACATAGTGATTTCCAGGCCAACCAAGGCTACATAGTGAGACTCTGTCTTAAAAAAAGAAAAAGCACTATGCTAACTTTTGACTGTCTGTGAGACTTTAGCCTTTACTTTAGACTTAGCCTCCTTACTACAAAAGATGTGTTCTTCTTCCTGTCTTTCTGCCTTCAATGTTCCGTTTTTATTATAGACTTTCTATCTGCTCAGCACATACATACATTCTAGTTCCTAGGGGAGGAATCTGTTCAATATCATCTGGTTATCTGATCTTAAAGCTCAGTCTTAATTTCTCTTCCCCAGTCCTCCATAGTATCAAGTGAGTCAGTGACAGACTTTGCATGAGCTCAACTTCCTCTTGACTGCATTTGATGAAGGCCGTCTCAGCTGTGCCGTTTACACCTGAGTACAGTTCTGACATGGACAGGCAGCTAGGTCCAAGGGTTACTGGGTTATCTCTTCTTAGCAGCTAGGGGTGGGAGAATTAAAAAAAGAAAAAAAGGACAAACTTGATGAGTAACCTGCAGATACAGCTCTTGTCTGATCACACTCTGTTGTTTTCCCCATTGCAACCTTCTCCAAACTTCATGTTGTCTCAACTGATTGATAGTGTGTGGGCTCTTAACGTGGCTGGTAGGTATGGTAACTAGTGAGCCTCAGTCTGTACAGTGGTTAGAGCAGAAGACAATCCTAGAGAACCTGGCTGTAAATGACTTAGCGTTTCAAGGTCGCCACATGCCATTTTCCTTGTGTTTATGCTTTGCAGCTTGTGTAGCATTACAGTTCTCATCAGTTCCCTTCTCGTTCACTGTCAGTAGTGCCGGGGACATAAATTAATGGAGGTAGATATGGACATGAGGTGTAACTCCATGTTCACTTGAAAGACTGTGGGTGGTTTAAATGTTCTGCATTAGTATATTTGAAGGTATTTTAAACCTGTTTTCTGTATGTCCAGGTTATAATTAAGGTCAGTTGTTATTGTTCCCTTCATCCTGAGATAACACACTTCTGTCTACTCTATCTTTGCCCAGACAGTAATGGGACTCTCAGAGGTTTCTCCTGCCTGAAAGATTATTCTTGAGGATAGTAAGTAAATATCAGACAATCTTTAAAAATGATGATTTTTTTTCACATAAACATCTATAGCTATGAAAAATTTAGTCATAGAGATATGTCACATATGTCTGAATGACTGACATGGTTTATGGCTTGTTAACTGTTGATTTTCACAGCATGCTGGTTTTATTGCTGCTGTAATATTTATGTTGTCTACCTTTTGTCACTTCAAAAAATGATAAAGCTTTTGTTGTGAAATATTTTTCTGCATAATGTTTTTCTAGGATTTTAATAAAGTTTTGCTGGTTTAATGGGCACTCTGTGCTCATATTTTGTGCAAGATTATAATTATGAGCATTGCCAATGCTGTTCATCATGGACTGTTTTCATATTACACACAGCAATGATAATAGAAAGCAAAGATCACATTTACCTTTAAATCAGAATTATTAGAGCCCATGTATACATGTTTATACATACAGAGTATAAACATATATACATATCTCTACCCAAACAGTAGAAGGTTAGTTCAAATGACAGGAAAACTAAGTCTTATGTTGATGAATGGCAACTGAAATTCGTGTAAGAGTAACATTGTATTGAGAGGGGTGGTAAGGCTTCATATATGTCTTTCCATCACAGCCTCTCAAGTGCGCGGCTGTAAGTGAGCACTGCCCTGTCTGTGTAGAATACTCAACCACAAATCGAGGGGCATTACTGTGTTGCCGCCTGCCAAATTCAACCCTCCTTCGAGTGTTTGAGTGTGAATGCGCTCTACATTTGATATTGTTATCATTTTTCTCAAAAGGTAAACCACACTCCTTCCTTTTCCTTTGTAGCGTATTAAAAAGAAATGGAAGTGTATCACATAAAGAATAAAGGTTTTAATAGATGAATGGTAGCCATGGGCTACTCTTTGTTTTAAGATTTTTACCTGCAAATATGCCTGCAGGCCAGAAGAAAGCACCAGATCTTATTATAGATGGTTATGAGCCACCATGTGATTGCTGGGACTTGAACTCAGGATGCTTGGAAGAGCAGATAGTCCTCTTAACTTCTGGGCCATCTCTCCAGCCCATTATAATAAATCCCCCTTTTTTCATATATAGAGAGGTTCATTCTATAAGTTCTGTTATTCTGGAGAACCCTGACTAAGTCATTCATAGATCAGTGCTTGGTCAGCCATAATGACAGAAGCTTTCTTCTGCAGTACATGGGAGCAAATACAGAGAGCCATAGCCAGACACTGTGAAGATAGTGAGAGACCTGGGGACACTCAGTTCTAAATAGGATGTCTCCATCAAATATTCTCCCACCCCACCCATCCCAACCCCATGTCCAGGGCTCAGAGAACACTGAGAGGAGGAGGATGCAGAAGGAGTACAAGAGACAGAAGGATACCAAGGAAACAAGGCCTTCTAGACACAGTAGGGCTGACACACATAAAAACTCACAGAGACTGAGGCAGCATGCACAGGGCTTGCATGGGTCTGGGCCAGATGTGGTCCCAGCTCTGAGAGAACACAAGCCCCATCCCTAGTCTCGAAGCTATCTCAAATTGATGACCATTTGCAAATGAAAAATTAGTGTTCTCCCAAGCAGTCTCCCTGGGTGCACAAACAATACTTAAGGGCAGGCCTCATGCCAGGCAGTGGATGGCCAACACAAAATGAGCTCAGGGGCATCTTTGGAGATGCCAGGGCTTCTTTGTTGCTCTTTTCTCTTTTTTTCTTTTAGCCTTACAGGGTCTTTGCCTCTGTATTATGGGTTCTGATTGTTGTTTTTATGTCATTCCTTTGTGTGTACACGTGTGTGTCTACACCTATAGCATAGGGCTTTTCTTTGGCTCCTTTCCCCCCCCATTTGTTTGCTTGTTTTGTCCCATTCCAGTTTGTCTGTCTTTGTTTCATCTTTTTTTTTTTTTT
>NW_026585644.1:7664003-7717107 GCF_907164565.1 Psammomys obesus | reverse complement strand
TATATATATATATATGTATATATATATATATAAAACAAATATCAATAAAAGAAAAATGGGAAGAAATAAAATATCATATTGTATATGCTATTTCAAAATTAATTGTTTTAAAGGGTAAAACTTGGCTGAAATTATAGACCTAAAATGAGTCAGATATAAGGAATAATTTTATAGGTCATAGCTGGAGATAAATTACAAATAAAATAGACATTCTCTTAAGAGCTGTCATGAGGCCAGACTAGGTTTCCTGGCAGAATATCTCAAAAGAAAAAAAAAAATTTCTGTAAATGTATATGTATATATACATAGCCTCTCACTTTGCTTTGCTCCCCCACCCCTAATTAGCAATGGATACCTCCTTTCTTTCATGGGCCTTTGCTGCTAATGGACCGATCTTCCAATATTTGCCACAATGGAGTCATAATAATAAAAGTCATAGTGGAAGTTATTATGGGAAAACAGTGATGGGGTGTCTTAGGTGGTAAGGTGCTTAGTAAGCAAGCATGAGGACCTGGGTTTGGATTCCTAGAATCCATTTTAAAGGCCAGCCACAGCTGTTGTGATCCCAACGCTGGGGAAAAAGGTCCTCGGTGGGGCTTGCTGGACAGCTAGTCTTACGGAATTAATGAGCTCCAAGTTCACTATGGCACTCTTTGTGGAGAAAAGGGAAGGTAGAAAACTACTGAGCAAGGCATTGAGTTTGAGACTATATACACAAATACAAAAAGACATAGTCACACACACAAAAATGCACATGTTTGTACATTCAAATACATGGATACAAACACATGTGCACACTTGTACACAAATACACATGACAATATGGAAATAAAGATGCCTGACACACTGAAAGAAGTCTAAGTTTCTTAAGAATAAAAAGCATGTGTTGCTTGACATTGTATGTGTTAATTTAAAATTATCAGGATCTGCATATTTGGAGTCAATATAACTTGTAATTGGTTCCTTTTCAAACTTCACAAAGGACAGAATATGGAGTCACAAAAAATAATCTCTGGATTCAAAGTTATGTACTGAAGCTGTAGAGATGCTTTATGGCTAATATTACTTACAGCTCTTGCAAAAGGCCCAAGTTCAATTCCTCATACTCACAAGTGGCTTAGAACAGTCTATAACTCCAGTTCCCAGGAGGTCTCATGCCGTCTTCTGGCCTCTTCGGGCTCCTGCATACATGTGGTATACATAAACTCACAGAAGTACACACACATACAAATAATTTTTAGAAAATTTTAAAATTACATTATAAATTTATATTAAGATAATTTTAATGACCATGACCATAATTATTTGCCTTGCAAACTAGGGTGAGCTACTTTAGCTCTGAAAAGTTTATTTGCCTTGTTTGAAAATCTAAAATAATAATCATACTATACCATTGTTAAGTCTAGAGTTGATTTATCACACTCAGTAAAAGACATTCAAGAATTTTAGTTGTACTCTGCACTGAGTACTTTTAGATCAAAAGTCTCTAAGTTCTATTACAAGAGTCCAATTCATGAGGGTTGGGTCTACTTCTGTTCAAAATTAGGAGACAGAGAAGGGACCAATTTAAAAGAAAACAACATGCTTTTCAATTTTTTTCTTAGGAGAAAATTTGAATCTTTCCTTTTCCAAGGACATAGAAAGGAGCATGGTTCAGACATACGTTATAAAGGGCACTGTCACAGTTTTCACGCTTCAGAGATAAACAGATAATCATTGCCATATACTAGTTAAAAATAGTATGGAAGTAATTTTTTATGGGAGATTAACAGCTGAAGTCAGAAATGTTTGTGGTTGTTCATATGGAAATTGCTTTGTTAAATGAATGTAAAAACTAGGCAAAGAAGTCAGTAAATCCATATGAAGCAGGACGCTAAGTGTTCAGAACTCCACAGAGAATGGCTCTGCTTTCAGATAAAGCTGCACACGCTTGTAGAATTCTTTGTCTTTTGAATCATTTATGAGAACAACTGTTTTAATGGGAAAGAACAACCTTCCCCCTGGTTTTGTTTATTATCAGAGGAGAGTGTTTCTCTGTGTGTACTCTGAAGTGTTCACAGCAAGTTTGCATATCCCAGAAGGGGCTGCAAAATTATTTCTGGTGGTCTTTGAGTCTATAATTGCTGCCAGCTGAAGAAGCAAAATTCCAATAAGTTGAAGAAACTTTCACAAATAACACTTACCATAATTACAAGGTAGAAAGCTCAATGTGTAGTTTATGTAACAGAGTCCTAACAACCACAAAGCATGCACCTCTAGTCGAATGGTGGTCTCCACAGAGGTATACATTAACCTTTTGCTTGACACTGAACTTGTTTAGATTTGTAAAAACCTTCTGAGTCTACTTTTGAAATTCTGCCTGTTTTTTTTTTTATTTATTTTGCCTCTTTTGTTGGAAGCTATTTAAAGAGCATGTTACAATTAATAATAATAATTAAAAAAAACAATTTTCAAAAGGTAGAAAAGCCTCCATCTTTGTCTAGTGCTGTTTATGTGTGTTGAAATAATTTTCCGTGGGCACTCCCTGCTATTGCTTATTTAGTAGTTTGTTCTAGTTTGAAGAGACTCCCAAATAGAAGTATTTCTCAGTAATCATGCCACACGGTCGCTGCAATCATGCCACACGGTCGCCGCATCCACAGTTGAGCAACGAGGCAGGGTTACTGGTTGTGTGGATAGGAGCAAATACACACTTTCCATCGCTGTGACAGAGTATCCAAGATACAGAGTCTAAAAGGAGAGTGGATTTATCTTTGCTCACAGCCTCAGACTCTGGTCAGAATCACTTGGTTTCATCATTTCTGGGCCATGTTGAAGCAGAACTTCATGGGTTGATGGGACGATGGCAAAAGCTACTCTTTGCGTGGTGGCTGAGAAGCAGAAAGGGGAGAAGATTCTGAGGACTACACAAATCCTTCAAAAACAGGACTCAGTGACCTAGTGATAGAAATCCTCCTACAGGATGCCACCCCCAACAACCCACTGAGCTACAGACCCATGAGTGCATTAATCTGCACTGTCTAGCATGACTCCAGAGACAGACCTCCTGTCCCTAGGTGGTGGGAGACGTCTCTTGATTAGGTTTGTTCAGGTCAGAGACCTACACTACAAACGGGCAGCACCAGTCCTGGGTGTGAGTCCTGCACTGTACAGAAAGGAAAAGGCCAGATTGCACAAGCATTCTCTGCTCTCAGATTCTTAACTGTGGCTACAACTTGACCACGTCCCTCAAGTCCTGCTGCCAGGATCTCCCTGCTACAACAGACTGCACCCTCGACTTGTCAACCCTCCTCACTTAAGCTGCCGTGGTTACAGCAACAGGAAAATTCACTAAGATTCCACCCGTGAAGAGTGCTGGTGGGACAGCCAGTCCCCCTCTGAAAGACCTGAGCCTCTAGAGCCCGGGGACTTTGGTACTAGAATGTGAGGGTCAGCCGCTGACATCTGCAGTGTTCTTCCACGGTGTTGCCAGCGTCGCTGCTCTCTGTTTAGATAGCTGATCCACACTCTTGCCCACTTGCTGTAAGGGGTAGAGCCTGACTTATGCCCAGATGGTTGCTTGTTCCTTGCTTACTCTTTCCAGTATAGTTAGGTTGGATGCCTCCCAAATCCAAGTTCTGCTTTTTTAGGGGGAGGTGAACAGGTAGGTCTTTAAACCATTGTTCTCACTTTTTACTACACACACAGGAGGAGCCAGGCCCCCTCTTTACAACACTTTGCTTTGAAATTGTTTCAGCTAAATACTCTTTTCATTGTTTGTGTTTGTGTCTACTGCCTTCTACAAAGAACTAACACAGAGCCAAGGATTCAGCCAAGTTCTTCACTACTTCATAACAAAGATCACCCTTTCCTCCACTTGCCAAAAATATGCTCTATTTCCCTCTGCAAACTCATCAGAATGGCCTTTGCTGTCCATATTTCTATCGACAGTGCAGGAGTGCTTTAGTATTCTCTAAGGAGAGTGAAACTTTGTAACAGATTTCCCCTTATTTTGTATCTCTGAGAGCCGATATACTTTCTAAACTCAAAACAACTCTTTTTTTTTTTTTTTCTTTTCTTTATGTGCCTCAAGCATGGACTCCTTACCCAGTTCTAAGCCTGTTCCACATTTCTAGGTGTCTGGTATAGTACCTCCTTCATCTCGGTGCCGATTTTCTGTTTGTTTATGCTGCTGTAACAATATCATAGATTAGGTGATTTATATGCCATATAAACTTATTCCTCACACATTTTTTTTTTTTGGTTTGTGTGTGTGTTATATTCAGATGGTGTAAACATGTGTGCCCAGGCATTCACATTGCTGGACGATGGAAGCCCAGGATCGGTCGCCATTCTCCACCTTAGTTTCTGAGATGGAGTGGTCCACGGAAGCAGTAGATAGCCCAGGTGCTAGCCCAACTGGCCAAAAGGCCCCAGGATCTTCTCTCAGCCTCCCCAGTCCTGGGATTGCAGGGTGTGCTTCTATGCCCTGCATTTTACGTGGGTTCTAGGTGTCTAAACTTAACTTTTCATGGTAACACTTTGCACACCAACCCATCTTGCCCATGACTACTCAAGGCTGGGAAGTGGAACATCAAAGTATTAACAGACTAGCTGTTGGCTAAGGGTCCAACCATGACGTCTACTCGTTATTTTCCCAACATGGCCTCATGTGGTAGAAGAAGACAGAAACTTTTCTTGGTCAGTTTTTGTAAGAACTAGTCTGAGCAATGATGAAAGGGCTCAGTTCTCCTTACCCAGTCACCTACCATGGCCATTACCTGCCAAATACCATCACACTCAGTGTCTGAATTATGGAGGACATGTACATCAAATCCCTAGCAATGCTTTGGAGGTGTTATTCAGCTGAATCTAATTTAAGGAGTAGGATGCAGAAAGTCATCACTTATCTCCTACCAATAACTGTGTTTACTAGCAGTCTGTAGGAGGAACTGAACACCTTCCAGGGCACATGCCAATTAGAGCGGGTTGGCCAGATGAAGGCATAGGACTGGGGGAAGTTGTCGTATGCCCTTTGCAAGCCAGTTACTCCACTTAGAAATGGATAGTGCAAGAGGGATGGATGCAAGAGGAATCCCCCTGAAGCTGTGGGATTTTGCATTTTATTGATAAGTTTAATTTTAGTCTAAAAATCAGTTAAGTCGTTGAAGATAGAGTCCTTAAATTGCCCTTCTACGTTTTTTCTTCACAGACCTAATTTCGTTTTGTAATGTGGGTGGCTTCTGTGCCATAATTAATAGCTTGAAGTGTTTATTTAGAGAGATCCTATTTCCTTCCCTCTTACTGGCAAGTATGAAAGGGATCTAATACTGCAACAGTAAAGAAACATAATGAATTCCTTTTTTAAGACAGTTATCATCCTTTCCAATTATCACCAAGTGTGTTCTTTTTCAAACATTATGATGTTGTTTTTCCTGCCAAGTGTTTTGTCTGGGCAGTTGATTCTCCAGGATGATGTGATGGGTATACTGGGGACCAACTGTGTGAACATGTCAGTAGTTAATTATTTGACTATATATATTCTGTTTTTTATCTTGTATCTTATGTGAAAGTGGAATGCCAACCAGGAAAACACAGGATTTGAGATTTCAAATGGTGACATACCAGAAGGCTTAACCTTATGACAGAAATGGCTTTCCTGGTTGTTAAGATTAGACATGATGAGGACGGGAAAAGTGAGGGAAGAGAGAAGGAAGAAGTAGTTAGAGGAAAAAAATCGGTGAAAAGCTTATAGAAACCTAAGCTTCATCCCTCATACATCTCCTCCTTTGAAATGCTACTAAACATCTCCTGTGGGCTGGGTTAGGGGTTCTAGGGAAAGCTGTGTGAGGCAGTATGGAACAGGCCAGGAGGGACTCACAGTAAGAGGTAGAACATTTAGACAGGACGAGGGCTATGAGAAGGGGACAATGACAATTGAAGGTGAGTGTTTGATTTTCAGACAAGACTTTTCCTGATTTGAAGGAATGAAATGAAAAGTTTCCATAGAGGCAGAGATTTGGGGTTGAAGGAAGTATCACAGAGAAAAGAACCAGCATATTAAAAGGCCTGTGGAAAACACAAACAAACAAACATACAGTAACCCTAACTGAGGGGGCTGACATGGGCCAGTTTGGTTATGTGGCGAGAAAGGGCAGCATAATATTTAGGTGATAAAAAGGAGCAGTGCCACTCTCCCTTAACATGATGGGTTTAGGAATGCTAATTAAATGTTAGGTGCTGGCTACAGTTTTGCTAAAGTTATGATTTTGCTTTATTTTTCAATAAATTTAAATTAAATTTTCATAACAAATTTTATCATAGCTGAAGCAGTAAAGCTAAAGTATTTATTGTAAAGTATTTATTGTTTCTAGAAGTAAGACTGGAGCAATTTGACTACTGCATAGTCAATTTCAGGTAAAATATTCCACCCTGTATGTTCCACTGGCTTTTCCACATGTTTTCTTTCCCTCTCTTCTGTCAGCATCATGCTGTGTTTTAGTAATGTTTCTTATATACTTCAATAATCATAATTTTCTACAATTACAGCACATTTTGCCTTTTCTTACTTTTTCCATTGCAGGATTTTACTAAGGTCTAATTTTCTATCTGGCTGCATCTCAGAAGGCATTAACTCTTTCTTCATTTACACCCTTCCCCTGGCTTCCTGTCACTAAGCGCTTGCCCTGGTGTATGATCTGGTTCCCATCTGCCCTTCCTGCCAAGTTATCCCCCTGCCTTGCAGCGTTGCCTGGTTTCATTGGAAGCCCTTTGTTTTCTTATGTCACAGTTCCCAAGAAGGTCAGGTTAGTTTAAACTTCTCAGGAATCGCTCTTCAGACCCCAAGGATAGCCACTCTTTCCAAAAGCTCTACTGGTCCCATTGGGAAAAGAAGAGAAAATGGCACTTGTAGTCACTGATACTATTTGGGAGACTAATGGTTTTTAAGAATTTTGCAATAAATCTCTATTTTCTCCTATGGGATACCCAGGAGAACTAACAGTACATTTGCAGCTTGAGTTGACAAGCATGGTATCCCCCAAAATTTCCTGAATTATTATTTTTTGATGAAATCTTGACCAAAATTAGCATATTATTTGGCCTTTTAACTGGCTAACAAAAATAAATTTGAAAAATACTAATGACATTACTTATGAAAATGACACATAAGATTTAGCATTATAGATTTTGTTATTTATTGCTTTGAACATCTGTAAACATAAAATCAAATTACAAATCAAATTACTAGAATTTAAATTATTGATCAGTCTACTTCAATTTGGAAACGTTAATACTTTACCACATTTCAAGTCTTCACTATATTTGTGGAGTTTGTTTCACTGTGTTTTACCATTGTGATTATGATGTTTACTACATTTCGTAATTGCTTACTAGAAATGTGTTGAAACCTACAAAAATTTATGAATGGAATCTTCAAAAATATTGTTTCATATTCTCTATTCACTTTATATAGGAAAATCCATTATTTTGTGAGTTCATCTGTACCTACCTTCTTATCAAACTCTGTTACTAGTCATCTAAACTTCAGCTATTTTGTGTGTGGAAAAGGATAGGTTTGTTTTACTTCTAATAGTTACCTTCATATTTCTTTTCCTTGTTTTGTTCTATTGCCTGAGAACGCAAGTATACCAAGACATCTTCATTGTGATATGTGCTGTGCTTTCTGGAAGGGAACTTTCAAGGTAATTAAGCATTGCTTCACTGTCCATTTATACACTGGAATGTATGCTGGAATGGTGCTGGAAGCTTTTAGGCATTTGTGTGGCTCAGTTTCTGTGACAAAATGCCTTTTGTAAACACATTGGAAAGAGGAAAGGTTTACTTTGCTTCACACATTCAGAAAGCTCTCTCCATCACTGTTTAGCGCCACTGTTAGGCCTGTGGCAAGCTGATCTTGGTGAGATGGCTGGTAGAGCAGATCTCTTTACATTGTAATGGCCAGGGTGCAGATACGAACAGAAGGAGCTGGTATCCCAGGGTCACCATCACCTGCACACCTGCAGCAGGCTTCCCTCTTCCCATCAACTCCCCTGGCTCCAGGGTCTGACTCAGGTTGCGAAGCTTGACCACAGCACCTTGGCCCACTCAACCATCCCACTGGCCTCACATTTATAGATTTTCTTTAAAATTAATTTTCTTTTCATACATTACAACCACAGTTTCCCTCTTTTCCCTCCTCCCAGTCCCCCCACCTCACCCCAGGTCACTCCTCCTCCTTTTCCCTTTAGAAAAAAGGCTGCCCGCCAAGAGATATCAACTGAACATGGCAGAACAAGTTACAATAAAACTAGGCACAAACCCTCATATCAAGGCTGGACAAGGCAATCCGCTAGGAGAAAAAGTGTCCCCTAAGCAGGCAAAAGAGTCAGAGACACCCTCACTCCCACTTTGGGCATCCCCAGAAACACCAAGCTAACAACCATAAAATATATGCAGAGGAGGTAGGACAGATCTATTCAGGTCTGTGATTGTTGCTTCAGTCTCAGTGAGCCCCTATGAGCCCCTATGAGCCCTGATTAATTGACTTTGTGGTCATGTTTTCCTGTTTTCCTTGACTCCTCTGGTTCCTACAATCTTTCCCCTCTTCTGAGGGGTTCCCCAAGGTCCACCTAATGTTTGGATGTGGGTCTCTGCATCTGTTCCCACCAGTTGCTCTTATGACAATTGAGGTAGGTATCAATTTATGAGTATAGCAGAATATCATTAGAAATCATTTCACTGACTTTTTTCTTGCCAGTCATGTTTGGTTCTATCTTAGGTCTCTAGCTATCCAACCTCTGATTCCTGGCCATCCAGGCACTGTCAGGCATGGGCTGGCTTCCCTTCATGGTATGGATCTCAAGTTGGACAAGTGATTGGCTGACCACTCCCACAAGCTCTGTGCCACCTTTACTCCAGCACATCTTGCAGACAGGACAAATTGTAGGTCTAAGGTTTTCTGGCTGGGTTGGTGTCCCAGTCCCACCAGGAAACCTTTCCTGGTTACAGAAGATGGGTGTATCAGGCTCTTCGGAGTCTTCCCTTGGGTCACCCTCATAGATTCCAGGGAGTTTCCACAGCACTCCCCCCTCTGTATACTCGCTCCCTCCCCCTTCCCCCATGCCTGATCCTGCTTGTCCAGTCCTCACCCACCTCTCATCCACCTGTGAAATCTATAATTTCACCTTTCCCAGGAGATCCATGCATACTCCATCGAGCCCTTCTTGTTCCTTAGTTTCTCTGGGTCTGTGGACTGTAGCACTATTATCCTTTACCTAACAGATAATATCCACTTCTAAAGGAGAACATACCACATGTGTCTCTCTGGATCTGGGTTACCTCACTTGGGACGATTTTACATAGTTCCATTCATTTGTAGGCAAATTTTGTGATGTCATTTTTTTTAAACAGCTGAGTTCTATGTCTTATGATTGGTGTAGAATCTTTTTCTGTTCCTTTATTTGTTCCTTTCATGTCGAACAAACAAAACTGACTTGTTGCTTCTTGGCATGTTCAGGATGGGTTTTTTGTTTGTTTTCATCTTTGTTCTGTCTTTTCTTGTTTCTCAGGAAATTTCCACAATTTCAATTACAATACAGCATTTCCGTTTTTTCCAATATTATACTGCATATATCCAGTTTATACATTTGGGAATGTCTCTGTGTGTGCACACCTCCATGGTGCATCTCCTCAGGAAGCACATCTACCTGTTTAAATGAGGAATCTATGTGTTGTTCTGAGCCTCCATCTTAGACCTCTCTTGATGTCCTAAATAAGAAGTCTTGGTAATCAGGAAAAAAAAAATGGCTTTTTTATTCTTGTCATTGCTTAACTCATTTTATAAAATTCTGAAGAAAAAAAACAACACAGTTTTTCTTTAAATGTTGGAATTTCTAGCATTCTTAAAAAACTATTTAGGAGTGTGCTATAATTCCCATTCCTGCTCATCCAGTAGTTAAATGCTTAGCTTGTCTCAGCAGTTTTCTTTCTTACATTGTCCTCAAATTGGGGGTGATGATTCTGTAGCTCTTACATTGGTTTATATTTAATGAAGTTCTAAATTATTGTACTGGTTTCAGGCCATACATGGGCTATTTTTAGATACAGAATACATTATGAAGATGGCTGCAGAGTAAATGACAAGGGCGAAGCTTAGTGCTGTTTCATTGCTGAAAGAGTAGAGTACGCACCGAATTTAAGCAGAAAATCCCCAGGTTTATATTTATTGACGTGTTATTTTATTGTGTTTTTTTTTTAAATAGGAATTCTTCTTCTGTAGCTTCCTCTTCCCATCTTTCAATAAAAATAAGGAATTATATTTTAAAAGCCAGTTCAGGTATCTGAGTGGCTCTAGAAAAGTTGTGATTGGCAGTTTAAAAACAGGATAAGTGTTTGTTGCTTAAATCAAATTTAATTTTTTAGTTTTTATTGCTTATTAAATTAAAATCTTATTTTATAAAAATGTCGGTATGAAGAAAACCTTAGTATATTTGTCTCTCAAATTTTCAATCCGTTTTTCCAAAATGTTAAGTATTAAGTATTATAAATAAGAAAATTAGAACACCTCGAGTTCTGAAACCCTTTCAAGCCCAAACTCATGGGTTATCATAAGGTTTGACATGGTGCTGCGTTTCTTCCAGTGCCTCCTACACCCTGTAGAACCTGGCATACGGTCCATAACTGCTCATCATCACCACTGCACATTTATTGGGTGACCTACCTTCTGAATGGTCCTGTGACAGGAGCTGAGAGAGTCATTTTTAGAGAATATCGTTGACCCTTTTCAGTTGATATGGAAATAGATGTTGTAGGACAGACAGAACTCTAAGTTACTGTAGATTCAGCCTTGCTTGATATAAAAAATGACAAGCCCCCCCCCCACCTGCCAAAGCTTGCCTCAGAATTCTGAACATTGACTTTCTGTGTCTCTTCCATACTTTAGAGGACATTTTTTTTTCTGTTTCATGAACCTTGCTAATTAGCAACATACCATACTAAACAAAGTGGCAAATCATTATTTTGTTTTAAAGGGAGGAATAATATATATCTCATGTTATTTATTAGAGTGTTTAAATATCAATCATATTAAAGTACAGCTTTAACAGTTGTGTTCTCCCATATTTTTTTATTAATATGCATACTATAAAGTACCACAGTGATTATTTGAATCTCTCTGCATTATCTTCAGCTCTGTTAAAATAATATGTTGCCTTTTTGCTTAACTCAGAGCAAGAAATTTCCTACTCTTCCTTTATGCCTTTCTTAAAATATATAGGTTGGCATGATGTAGCAAAACAGAGGAGGGAACTAGTTTAGAGAAGAAGAAAACCATCCTGAAGAGGAAAGGAGGGATACAGGAGGTTGAGAAAAAAAAAAAAACAGTGGGGGAAGGGAACAAATGAGAATGAAGCATAGTGCATGCATACAGATACAGATACCATGATGAAACCTATTACTGTGCATGCCAACCTAAAAAAATATTAAAGAGCATATACTTTATTCATTCTATATGTCATACAATTTCATAAGGAGAGAAAATGTATTCTAAGGATATGGCTAGAAAATTTCACCTCACACTGAAAATTATTAAATATGACATTTTTTTCCCCAGTGTTCAATATGGAGCAGCTTCCATGACAATTAGCCGCCTCACCTCATCCTTTTTCTAAACTTAAGAGATCTGCTTTTTAAATGTGTGGAGTTTCCACACATATGCCACAGTGAAGAAGTAAACAAAGTGTGGTGTTGTGGACGTTTCGGTTTATGATACGTAAACATGTTTGTGTTATAATTCCAAGTTCGGTTATAGTTTGTCCACACCTGTTAATTGTCTTGTGCCAGGCATGATGTCTGTCAGCTGGCAATGGCCGAAAGGAGAGGGGTGTGGTCTAGGACTCTGAGAGTATAAATATGAGGCCAAGAAAGAGACTGGACTTTGGTGTGGGCGTGTGGCATGGAGCAGTTTGGAGAGACCAGACACCAGAGATGGCATGGTGGTTTGGAGCAGACAGGCTCAGGTAAATGCTGTGGGGAGCAGAAGTGTGGAGGAGCCTGCTAGCTCTATCTGCAGTTGACAGAGATAAGTATAGAGCCCTAAAAGAGCCCCTTGACCCCTAAACAGCCTGGAGAAGTAAAGGGGTCTGCACCTCCTTACCTACTAACCTTTTCTCTTTCCTGCTTAAGGTTGGGGGGTTGGTGGAAGGGAGGTAGAGGCCTAAACACCCCAAATGAAGTAGAGTTTAAAAAGCCCACTGCAGGTGGCTTTCTGCTGCAGTGTGGTATCTGTTCAGAGCAGCATTTTATTCAACCATAAATAAGAACGAAATCATGCCCTTTGCAGGAACATAGAGATCACTAGAGATCATGATGTTAAGTGAAAGAAGCAGACTCTAAACTATAAGCATCACATTGTCTTTCATGTGTGGACGCTAGGGACAGCAGAGGCAGGAAGACAGGGAGGCTTCTCTGGAACAGAAAGAAGGCTAGGGGGGAGAGGAGTGGCAGATATAGTGATGAGAGAGGATTGTTACCAGAGGACAGCATGTGAAGCCAGTTATTTTGTACAAATAGCATACACTAATTTAAAAACTAAAGTAAGCTACAGCTTGCATGGTTGTACTGAATATTCTGTTTCTTACCTGCGATGACATTTATTTTCTAATTGTTTATTTTTTAACTTACTGACTATCCACACAGTACAGCCTGAGCAGGATACCTCCCAGTGCAAGCTTTCTTTTCATTGTTTTAAGTCCTGGAAATAAACTGTTCATCTTGTTACATAAAAAGTGCTCCTCCACGACTGTTGCAGATAATTACAGAAATTCTTCCACTGACCTTGAGGTGGCAGCTGTCTGCAGCCGGTCCCTGTAACTATTTCTATCTGTTTTGGCTTTTTAACTGACTCTTCACTACGTGGTAGTCTCTCTCATTCTTTTCATCGGAAATGTGTATAATCAAGACGGACACTTTCTTTCTTGTAATTATTACTGCTCTGCTAGACTTTAATTATTTATAGCCGTCAGGCATTTATTGGTTTTTTAAAGGCCTTCCAATCCCAATCAGAATGAATAAACAATTAAAAGGAAGAAAGATTTTGCAGCCCGTCTTTTCCTTTTGATTGTGTGTGTTCTATATAACACTTAAATTATTCTTTATGAAATTAGTATATCCAGGAAACTGGAGAATTATGCTTTCGGCTGAGAGAATGGAAAACATGTTAGCATTTCCTTTGTAGGGTTTCCAGGGCGCCACAGAGAGCTCTAATGTGCTGCTCTCTGTGTTCCGCCCAGATCTTTTTCAGCTTATTCTAATGCTGGAGCAACAATTAAATGTTGCTTAGTCTTTCCTGTGTCCTACACCTCACTGCAAGCATGTCGGCAGGGAAAGCAGACATTCGTTATTTCTCAATATAAAACAGATCCTGCAGAGAGCCTGCCAAACCCCATCAACTGTGACAGTCAAATCAATGCATGTTTGGTTTAAATTTTTATTTTTGCCTTTGCTCTGTTTGCTGGGCTCTGGTATCTGTTGTCCCCTATGGCTTATCACCTTGTGGCCTGACAGTTTCTGACATTGACAAGGCTTCCTGCCTACCTTTGTAATGTATATGCATGACCATATGACTGTAACAGAAAATGACATTTTGACTCAGTAAATATTTGCTTTAGGTCCACCACATCTGTTTCACAGGCTCTTTTTTCTTTTTATTCCCTTATCATTTGGTAAAACATATGTACTTTAAGCCTTTGTATAGAAGTTACAAATCCTTGACTCATGAGTAGTTCAGCTCTCTAGTTAGGGATTTATTATTGACCCAGGGATTTAGTTCCCTCATTAATTTCTATAAGTACCATAAACTATAACTGAGCCTAGAGGTAAAGCTATTCCCAATTTTCTGAAAAAGCGCCAGATTGATTTTCAAAGTGATTGTACAGGTTTTCACTCCCACCAGAAATGGAGGAGGGTTCCCCTTTCTCCACATCCTCGCCAGCATGTGCTGTTGTTTGAGATTTTGATCTTAGCCATTCTGACATGTGTGAGATGGAATCTCAGAGTCATTTTGATTTGCATTTCCCTGATGACTAAGGAAGTTGAACATTTCAAGTGCTTCTCAGACGTTAGAGATTCCTCTGTTAAGAACTCTGTTTAGCTGTGTACCCCATTTTTTAATTGGGTTATTTTGTTTGTTGGTGTTAGATTTCTTGAGTTCATTATATATTTTGGGTATTAGCTCTTTGTTGGATGTAGCAGTGGTGAAGATCTTTACCCAATCTGTAGACTGTTTCTCCTGAGTATATACCCAAAATGTACTCTACCATACAACACTTGCTCAACTATGCTCATAGCAGCTTTTTTTTCATAATAGCCAGAATCTGGAAACAACCTAGGTATCTCTCAACTGAAGAATGGAGAAAGAAACTGTGGAACATTTACACAATGGAATACTATTCAGCTATTAAAAACAAAGAAATCATGAAATGTGCGGGCAAATGGATGAAACCAGAAAAGATCATCCTGAGTGATTTAACCCAGAAGCAGAAAGACACTCGTGGTATACACTCACTTCTAAGTCGATTTTAGCCATATAGTACATATACTATGAGGAGGCATAGATACAAAGAGAAGATAAGTAACATGGAGAATCCAAGGGAAGATGCATAAATCTCACTTGGAAGGGGAGATAGATAGAATAAAAAGAAGTAATGGCTGAGAGAGTGAACAGGGTAGGAGAGGGAATGCAGAGAGTTAAGATGGTGGAGATGAGACCTGGGGAGAGCAAGGGGGAGAGGACAGCAGGCCTGTAGAGAAAAGAGAACCAGAGCGTGGTAAGCTCTCTGTGACAAGCTGGAGACTAAGAATAGACCCCTAGGAGGATATGAGGGGGACTCAAGCAGAGACTGAAGAGGACACCTTCTAACTAGACTAGTCTTCTAGTAGAGGGAGGAGAACACCAACCCGCCCACAAAAACTTCGACTCAAAATTTACCCTGCATACAAGATGTGCAGGGATAAAGATAGAACTGTTAGAAGACAGACTAAAGGAATGCCCAACCAACACCTGGCCCAACCAAAGACTCATCCTATCAGAGTGCCAACCCCTGACAATATGAAGGATACTCTTCTAAGCTTGCAGACAGGAACCTGACAGTTGATCTCTGAGAGGCTCTACCAAGCAATGCCTCAAAACAGATGCTGAGACTCACAACCAAACATTGGGTGATACATACAGAGTCTTATGGAAAAATGGGAGGAAAGAGAAAAGGAGCTGGAGAAGACAGAGCACCACAGAAGACCAACAGAGCCAATTAACCAGGGCCCAGAGGGGATTGCTTAGACTGAAGCATCAACTAAGGACCATGCATGAACTGGACCTAGGCCTCCTACAAAGATGTAGCAGATGGGCAGCTTAGGCCTCATGTGGGTCCTCTAGTAAGGGAAGTGGGGACTGCATTGAACACAGGTATGTCTGACTTGATAGCTTTTCGATCACTTTCCCCTGGCAGGACTGCCCTGCGAGGCCACAGGGGAAGAGGACAGGCTCAGTCCTTATGCAACTTGATGAGCAGCCTGGATGGGTAAGGGAGCTCCCCTTTTTGAGAAAAAGAGGAAGAAGGAGGGGAGGAAAGGAGGGTGAGACTGGGAGGGGAGAAGGGATGGGGCTACAACAAAGATGCAAAGTGAATAAAAAAATAAAATGAAAAAATAACTGAACTTGTTAAATTGTGGAGAATGGTTATGGAGCTGTGGATGCGGGTTTTACTGCACAGCGAATTTCCTGGCGCTGCTGCTTAAATGAGGCAGTTATTTCATATTTGATGGTATTTTCCGGAGAGCTACACATACTTATGTGTACACCCAGTGCACACACACACGTCATGGACCTACCCAGGCTCACACCTATAATCCCAGAACTCAGCAGGAAGTTTGTGGCTTCAGGGTTTACATAGGTGAGAGCAAGACTGAAAATGGGGTGGAGGGATAGGAGATCTACCTTCAGGCTTTTGGAAGCATGCTTTTATTGACAAGGCTGGCTCTGGTAGTGAGCTCTGAAGCTCTGTAGATCTGGACTCTTGTTTGGAATCTCTAATTTTCAGTAATTAGTAATATAGCTTTAGAGAAGCTATTTCCTTTCTCTTGGAATAAGTGTCCAAGAACAGGAATTTACCTCATAGGGTTAGTCATCTTCAGGCTCCCTTTTCCCAGTGATTTTGAGTTATCGAATCCTGTTTTACTACTGGTGGTTTGTGTTTTATGATCATACTTGATTTTATATCAATTTAAAACCATTAGTGATCTAAACTGGACTGGCTTGTTGAAAATGACAACAAGCTCAGCATAACTTTAATTTCCTCTTCACATGGCAACATTTTGATGTATGTTCCAAAACCCCATCTTTGCAGAATTACTAGATTCCTTGCTTTGTTTCATATCTTATTGAAGTGTCCATCTTTATGTCTATAAACTGATCCACTTTTCTATAATGCTAAAGAAAAGCTGTTCAACTAAAGATAGTGAGAAAGATTTTCTCCAGGGACTACTGCAGGAGTGACAGCCACAGTGGCCAGAGCATGACACACACTGGAAGTGTGCAAGGTGGGAAGGCAGTGGAGGGACATGCAGATGAGGGGTGACGTCATAGCAATTCTCTCTGTCCTTGGAGTCTATGCTCTACAAATGAGTGAAAGTTTGAGTCTGGCTGTCTGCAGTTACTCTATGTGTTTGAAATCCAAACACTGCTATCTGCAATGTATAATGATGGGGTTGTACGTAAAATTACCTAGAAGCTGGCTCATGGCAAGAGTTCTAACACTCAGGAGGCCGAGGTTGGTGGGTTATTGGGAGATTCCCTAGGCCTACATAGTAAGTTTGCAGGCCAACCTAGACTCCATGGTAAGTTTCAGGCCACCCAAGGTCCAGTATGAGACTAAGCTAAACAGCAACAACCAAACAAAACAGAAAACAAACAAAAATACTAAAAGAGAACAAGGCTTTTTGTTGAGCAAGTTTGATAAAATTTTTGCTGGAAGCAGGCCAGGCTGCTGAGCTTTCCTCTAGAGCAGGTGGTGGATAAGGAGTGTAATCAAAGACTTATGAGGTAGAGAAGGTGGGCACACTGGCCACACCTAGGGGCAGAGGCTGAGAACAGAAGAGCAGTTTCGTGGGGTGAAAGTCTTTGTCACTGTGTAAGCGCAGGGTACCTACTTACCTTTCTTTGTGACTTGAAAAACCCTGAGCATCACAATATGGTAATTCTTGGTATTTTTTTCTATGAAGTATTTTTTCTATCTTTACCTACAGGCCAGCCTCCCTCATCCTAGATCCAGGCCAGTGAAAGGCTTAGGAATGATTTCCCATTCTGATTCTCAGTGTTTCATTTGCGGATGACTCTCCTATGTTCAGACTCATAGACAAACTTTCTACATTGTCCTCTCATGGATAGCTTCCTGGCCCATCAGGTTAGTTTAAAATAGACTGGGTTGTTCTAAATGTCCAAAGCATGTGATTGCTGAATCACACATATACAGGGTGCACACGCACACGCACACGCACACACACACACACACACACACACACACACACACACACACACACCTGTGATATGCTATTTCCTCTAAAGTCCTCCAGTAACTGCAGAAATTCAAGCATTCTGTTGGGGAGAGCCTGGCTTTTGAATGTCTTTTAGACCTCTAAAGTCTAACCCTTTGCCCTTGTGTTTCAATGGTGGCTTTTGTTTTTAATCTATCCTGACCAATTTTGTTTATCTGTCCATAAGCTTTTGTTTATCTGTCCATTTATATTTGTTACAATTAGATAAATATTTGTTTTTATTTTGTTCACCTGGTTGTTTGCTTTTGGCCTGTTTTAGTTTTTTTCTTAACTCTTTAATTGAAATTGTTTTTCTGTTTTTAGTATTTTTGGCATTTTAAACTGTTCATCTTGAAAACATTTCAGCTTTACCAAAAGAACTTAAAAACAACACAAGGAATTTATGTGTACTCTTGAGCTAGAACATCTTATATCATCACATTGTGTAAATCAGGAAATTAATATTGATGTAACTCTATTATCTAACCTTAAAATAGCACTAGCCCCCTCTCTTTTTCCTTATGGAACACATGTTGCATTTTTTCTTGTCAACCCCTTTAATCTGTGGTTCATCCTCAGCCTTTTAGGAGCATGCATGTTGAAAATTGTATTTATTTGTCTCTATTCACTATTGATCTCTGTGTGCATACACGCGCAGTGTGCGTGAATGTGGCTGTGTGTCGAGAACATGGGGCCACAGGAGGATGTCCGGTCTACTGTCTATCACTCTGTACTGTTCACTCTTGACATAGGGCATATCACTGAACCTGGAGTGAGGCTGGTGAGCAGCAGGCCCAGCTACCCTCTTCTCAGTCCCTCCTGCTGGCCCCTCCCTCCACTCAGCCAGGTCTGGGCTTTTCTACACAATGCTCGTGTCCATACCTGATTTTTATGCCACTCCTGGGCATTTATCCAAAAGATGCTCAACTGTACAATAAGGACATTTGCTCAACCATGTTTGTAGCAGCTTTATCCGTAATAGCCAGAATCTGAAAGCAGCCCAGATGTCCCTCAACTGAGGAATGGATACAGAAACTGTGGTACATTTACAAAATGGAATACTACTCAGCAATTAAAAACAAGGACAACATAAATTTTGCTGGCAAATGATGGGAACTAGACAAGATCATCCTGAGTGAAGTGTCCCAGAAGCAGAAAGACACCCATGGTTTATACTCACTTGTAAGTGGATATTACATATCCATATTGTAATATGGATATTACCCATATAATACAAGATGGGCTTTCTTTCTTATATGTAACTTTTCTCAACTTTATTTTTCATCATTTCTATCTGGGATACACAGGAGTGTAACTGCAGCACTGTTAACCCATGCCTCTGGGGGAAACAAGTTTATTAACCGCGATGTAATACTTTTGTCCCTCCCATACAGTTCATGATCAAAATACTGTTTTCCAAATTAGGCTATTTTATTTGTGGCTTCCTTCCATTTACTTGCTCACTTACACCGCACTCTGGCTTAGCTGCCGTCCTCACTAATCCATTTTAGAGTCTTCCCACATTCTAATTGTTCTAATTGGAGTGTGTGACACTAACGCGGAGTGTGCTGGCAGCCAGAATCATGTGAAAGTGCTCTTCGGATTGAAGTGTTGTCTGCAGGCTTCCCTTTTATCGTTAATTTCCTGGGTGGAGGATGATTCCTTAATGGCGTTGGTCAAGTATGTTCTCTTTTGTGTGACAACTGTGGGTGATTACATTCTGTCCCCTTCCTGTGGCCGTGCCTTGTTCACCTAAATCAATGCTGCCCTCTTCTGTTGCAGAAGCAAAGCCCAGCGGCTTTAAACATGCGGTCTTAGGTGAATTTAGAGGAAGGAGTTATGTGTTTGCAGCTGCTTAGCTCTCTGTACTTCTGGATCCTAGCTTTTCTGCTCTGGCTTCTTGTCTCCTTCGTCACTCAATTGCAAAAAATTTCCTGTCCATCTCTCTCTATTCTAGGGGCAGGCCGTGGGTCAATTCAAGCATTGTTTTACCCTACTCCCATTTTTGCAGGTGATTGCCCTCCAGTGTCTCCACAAGTTGGACTGTTGTCGTTGATTTTAGACCAACCTTACAGCCTTCAGCTTTTTCTTTCTTCTGTCCATATATTTTCAGCTTGCCCTTAGTTGCTGCCAAAGTTTATGAGAGGAGAGGCATGGAAACTTTTTTTCTTTCCAGAGACAAGGGTTTCTCTATGTAGATTTGGCTGTCCTAGACTTGCTTTGTAGAGCAGGCTGGTCTTGAACTCACGGTGATCCACCTACCTCTGCCTCCTAGAGTGCTGGGGCTACAGGTGTGCGCCACCACATCCAGCTGGGTGTGAGAACCTTTAAAGGTTTGTGCCTGTCTTTTTCTTTTTCCTTTATGTCATTTTGACATTTGAAATTTTCCTGTCTTCATATTGCATTCAGAGAAAGGGGGTTTATTTGCTCTTCTACTGGTTTTTGGAGGCAATACTGAGACCATTGGTACTGGCTTAGCACCTGGAAGCCTAATTGTTCTTTACCCCCTTATTTGCTGCTGATTTAGGAGTTTCTCATCCTGCTTTCAGGCATTTTGAGATTTAGTCCCTGTATTTATATGGCTGTTTAACATTATTATTTAAATTAGTTTGCTTTCATTCTCTCCATTTTAATTCACTTTACCTGATGATTTATCTCCCACTTCTTGTGTGACACAAATTTTTTATCCAATATTGTGATTTTTAAATTTTAACTATTTTATATATTTAGCTGTTATAATTATTTCTTTGAAAATGCTTGGCATTTTAGATTCATCTATTTAAAGTTTTTTTTTTTTTTTAATTTTCATCTATTTCTACCTCCAAGACTTTTATCCTGAGATTTTTTTTTTGTCTAGTACCTGGGTGACTCTTCAATATAAGAAGAGCATTTTGCTGACAGAGATTGTGTCTTATTGTAAATTTACAAAAGTAGCATTTGTAGTTAGTTTGGTGGCTTTAGGAGAAAAGGTTAGTTTTGACTTTTATTTTATCTCTTATAATGAATTGTCATTTTATTGCTCCACTATTGTTGAAGTGACAAAAATGGCTGTCAGCACAATTGTTGATCTTTTTTTTTTTTTTTTTTTTTTTGCTTATTTAAAATTGCTGAATAATTTTAGCAATAAGCCTTTAGAGTCATTTCCCATTATACCAATCTTTCCTTTGTACAGGCCTGGAGGCATACTTTATGTATTCTGAGTCCCTTATTGCCATCCTTGTTCTCTATTTTGTTGCTTTTTTCTGATTTATTTTTGTTTTTTTCTATAATTTCCTCAACTCCTCCTTTAGTTCCAATAATTCTCTCTTTAGCTATATCTAATTTGTTGTGTGATCTATTTTTAAAGATTTTTTTTTTTTGCTTAAATTCAACAGTTCTAAATATGTCAGTGTTGCTTCAAATTTCAAATGCTTGAAATGGTTCAGTTCATGTTTGTGAGGGTTCTCTATTTTTGGATTTCACGTATTTAAATATAGTGTACATTTTAAAATTTTACTTCGTTTCTGGAAATTCCAATGTGCTATTTAATTAGCCTATTGTTTTACTTATAATTGTAATTATTAACATGTTTACATGTTTTCTTATTATTTATTTCATTTGAGTAAAACAAAACCAAAGAATGGAAAACCCTAATGCATATCTATCTTACCACATCTTCATAAATAGATTAGGTCAGTTTCTGAAACATAATCACTGAATGAATAAAAGGATTTTGTTCTGCTCTCCTTTCACTTTATTCCATCATTTACACAGGGATGGTGTTTTCTGTCTGTAGCCAGGGCCTCAGCTGGTATGCCTCCTGAGTTCACTGAGACAGCACACTGACTCCTTCGTTGCTGATGGAGAGCTGTAAGTCTTGGGAACTAGTCTGTCACTCAGATTCTTCGGTTTCCCCACACGAGTTCATCCGAGAGGCTTTGCACCCACATTCTTTTGTGCTAAGCACACACACTCTTCTCTCCTGGAAATGGCCGCAATATACACGTGTGAAGCTGTCATGCATGTGGCTTCTCCATGGTGCTCTTCTGCTGATATTGAATTTCACCAAATGAGCTATTTTAGCAGATCCTGAACTTAATCCAACTCATATTGGGTTTTTGTTTGTTAATTTGCTTGTTTTTCCTACCTTTATAATGTCTTTGTTATTCACTGGCTTCTCTCAGCTTCCCTTCCATATCTTGTTCTGTAGCTAAAACCGTCATTTTCCTGACACTATTTTCATTATTTTCCTTCATTTTTCTGAGATACAGATGTTTTCTTTTTTTTTCCATTTTTTAAAATTTTTTTTATTGTTTATTATTGTTAGTTACATTTTATTAACTCTGTATCCCCGCTGTATCCAGCTCCCTCATTCCCTCCCAATCCCACCTTCCCTCCCTCATCTCCTTCCTGCCCCTTTCCAAGTCCATGGATTGGGGAGGACCTCTGCCCCTTTCATCTGGCCCTGTTTTATTAGGTATCTTCAGGGATGGCTGCGAGTCCTCCTTTGTGGCCCAGCAGAACTGCTCCTCCCTTGGCGGGTGGGGAGGTCAAAGAGCCTGCCATTGAGTTCCTGTCAGAGATAGTCCCTGTTCGCCTGACTATGGAAAACCAATTGGTTATTGAGCTACCACGAGCTTCGTCTGAGTAAAGGTTCTAGGTTATATCCATACATGGTCCTTGGTTGGAGAAACAGTTTCAGACAAAACCCCTGTGCCCAGATATATATGGTCCTTGTGGGGCTCCTATCCTTTCCCCGTCATACTAACTCCCCTTCTGCTGAAGGTTTGGTTATGAGTCTTAGTATCTGTTTTGAAACGCTGCTTGGTAGGATCTTTCAGATGCCTTCTGCGGTCGACTCCTGTCATATGTCCAATGCACATCTCATTTGTCTTTCTAAGTGAGGATTGACCATCTTACTTCGTGTCTGCTTTCTTGTTTATCTTCTTTAGGTGTATAGCCTTCATTATGTTTCTGTACTCCATTTTTTAATTGGGTTTGTTCCTTTGTTTTAAAGGGATCTTGACCTCCCTTTTTTTTCAACCTTCAGTTAATCCCAACTCCTGTTCTCTGTGTCTCAAACTTTGACTCCCTGGAAAACTTGCCTCATTTGTTTATTCTCTACATTCCCAAATCTTCAGTCTCCTTTTCATACATAATTTTACCCTCAGTAACTAGTATAGACTATGGAAAATAAAGACAAGATCGATACAGATGTTTTCAAACCTTCATTATGTAAGCCAATTTTCTACAATAAAATTAGGCAGTATATTGCATCTAATTTTTTTTCTTAATTGAACATACATTTATGTTCTGTCCCTGTGACATCTTTACTGATACTTTGTGTATCTCTTTGTGTATTTGGCTAAAACATCCTCTTTCTATCCCTGAGAGAGAAAATAAGTATCTACCACGTTTCCTTGTTTTATTCCAAAGCATCATTTCAGAGGGACATATGTAACCAGGCGGTGATACAAAGTTCTTTCCACCTGAGGAATTACTTTTTGTTTGCTCAACTCATTTCCTATCCTTTCTTGATGGGAAACAGGTCAGGAAGAAACATGTGTGCCAACCTTTACCTTGAGAAACAGTTGCTTCTGTTCCCATGGAGGAAAGGAACTTTTCCAGATTAGTTTTTCAGACTAAGCCTGACAGACCTAACTAGACCAGAACAGAATTCCTTTTGCAGGCTGCAGCTCAGATTTTTTTTTCTTGGAAGGATATTGATTTTTTAAGACAATGGTAAACATTCTTATTTTAAAGAGAAAAACTTACATTTTACTTTCCCTCTATCAAATAAATGCTCGGGGGTCTAGTGTTTCTTAAGTAATTTTTTTAATGTTTGTAAATATTAATATATTTGTAAATATTAAAACAATTAACAAAAATTACACATAGTTGTTCCTATTAGGAGGGTATATCTGAATTGCAGTTTTCTATCTCAGTTCTCTTTACTTCTTGGGTTTAGAATTAAAAATTTGAGGATAAGTCTTTTGAAAACAGTCTGTCAGAATTTGTTTCAATTTCAGAAATTATTGCTGGGTTGGAGAGATGGCTCAGCAACTCAGCATGAAGACGACCCAGGCTTAGTTCCCAGCATGCATAAAGCCGCCTACAGCCTTCAGTCACTACATTCCCATGGGGTCTCAAACCCTCTTCCAGCCCCCTTGCACTTCTACACACACAAAGGACGCACATAAGTCCATGCATGTGTAGACTTGCAGGCTCACACAAATACACATAAGTAAAAAAGAAATTCTTTCTGTTACTCTGCTACGAGCTACATAAAAAAAAATGCTTTAAAATCTGTTTTGTTGATCAGTTATAAATTTATCTTTAAATGTGAGGCATCATCTAAACATGGCTAATCTTTGATGCCCTGGGTGATTTTTTTTAGGTTTTATTATATGTGTATGATTGGTTTGCCTACATGTATGGATGTGTCCCACGTGTGTGCTTGAGGTGACTGAGGAGAACAGAAAATGGAACCAGATCTCGTGAAACTAGAGTGACAGTCATGACCTGCCCTGTGGGCACTGGAAACTGAACCCAGGTCCTCAGCAAAACAGCCAGTGCTATTAAACACTCAGCTGTCTGTACAGGCCCTTCGCTGAGTTTGTATTCATTTTCTTTGCCAACCAATATGTAATGTGTGTGTTTCCTGCCTGTGCACATATTCTGGGTAAAACAGTGCTTCTCATATGATGGACCCCTGACATTTAATAGAATGTAATTCTATGTAGGCTTCTATTGTCCGTTATGTGTAACTCTCAGACCAGGTGCTGTTTAATAAGAGGAAATTTAGCACGAATTCCTTGTTTCTGACATAGTTTCCAGATGTTCAATGAAATCCAGTTGTGGGTGCTTCCTGCTGGCTGCATGTGCACCAGGATGGCTACGAACATTGCCTAACTCAAAACTGCAGATGGGGTTAAAACGTTTTGAGATTTTCCTTGTGAATCCCCCCCTTGTAAACAGCATTACACAGGGCTCATGCATGAATTTGGTACATGTTGCTTTGTCACAAGTCGCACATGGCTCATTGTCTATTTCAAACACGATATCTATCACTTAACTAACAATGCTGATGTATTGGAGTTGTCTTGGCCATCATGTGTAAACCTGGTCCTTGGATGACTAGGTAAGCTATTAAGGACCTGCCTATAGAGTACTTACAATGAATGTTGTACTTTGAGTGTAGCCTACAGCGTGGGGGAGTTCTGCCTGAGCATCTTATCATTGACTAAGAAAATATGTCCTGTAAGTATGGTAACAGTAAAAAGACTAGTAAGATATTTCGGGTAAAGTTTTGGAAGCAAATATTTTGGAAGCAAATTTCTGATGCATCAAGTACTTCATGAAGGAAACGGCCATAGTCGGGTCTTTGAAAAGCAATGTGAGCTAGAAAGACAGTTATTGGGGAGCCGTTTGCTGGGGTAAGGATAAGAGTGGTCACACAGGCCCAGCCACAAAAGTGGATCCCGAATTCTCTTATGGCATCATTCGTATGTGAGAATGTCCTTCAGAAGTCTGCTTCAGGTTGATTGTGGGTACTCTGGAACGTGAGGATGAAATGCTCGTGGAAGTGTGTTTCAGTGGAGTGTAACTCGTTTCTGGTGCGTTTCAGAACAGCCATGCAAAGCCAACTGGCTGTCTAAGACATGTTAAAGTAGTGTGGGCACATAGTGCTGGGCGTGCCGAGGTCTGGCTGGTGAAGATGCCACAGTGAAAAATGAGAAGCCTTGCTGCTGGCTGCTACCTGGACTCAAGCATCAGGGGAAGGTTTCCCCACTGTGTGCTTCCCTTTGTAAACTTTGTAAACCTGCAAGACAGGAAATGGCCAGGCCACTCCCCCAGGCCTCTCTAACAGTCAGAGCAACATTTCCAGGCTCTGAAATTGTCACAAAGGTCATCTCCAGCCCCTCAATAGAACCCTTCCCAGATTATGCTAATTATTATTTAGGTGAAAAGTCTGAACAAAACGCTGCCAATCACCAAACAGGAAAACCCACCAATCCCTGAGCTTCCCAAGCTCAGGACGTGAAATCCGACCAATCCTCACCCTGTAAATTTCTGCCCTAGGAAGCTCCACCCTGTAAGAAATCCTATATTAAACTGTGTCTGCCCTGATGCCTTTCTCAGGAGCATGGGTAGCCAACCCTGGACTAGTCACCTCCACACTCTGGAACCTCCTGATAACTCTCTTTTATAAGATTTGCTGCCTGGTGTGACTCTCTCAGAAGAAGCCAAGAAGCGATCAAGAGAAGTGCAGCGGGGCTGAGGATGCCCTCCCCAGGGAGCTGCTGAGGAGGCTTCCTCTCAGAGCTGTGTGGTTCCTGGGCTCATATGTCACAGGACACCCTTCCACTGGGATGCCTCAGAGCTGTGTGGTTGCTGGGCTCCCTAGTTCCAGGACACCCTTCCATCTGAGTAGGAAAGACCAACAGTAGATAGTTGCATGAGTTTGTATAGGTTCAAAATGTTTTTCTAATCAGAGGACCTTGTAGAAGAGACCACTTTTTCCCTGCCTTCTCATGCAGCATTCCTGCTCAAGTGGGTCACCTAACAATTGGAGTGGGGGCTGTCTCTGACTTGGACTCCTATGGATCCTGCTTCCCTACCATGGCTGCCTTGTCTGGCCTCAGTGAAAGAGGAGGCATTTAGTCCTCATCAACTTGATGAGCCAGGGTAGGTTGGTACCCAAGGGTAGGGTCGGTATGGGAAGGGAGTATGGCGGAAGTCGGGGGAGAGTGAGACTGGGAGGAGAAGAGGGAGTGGGGTTGTGATTAGGATGTAAAATGAACAAATAATTAAATTAATAAAAATAAGACCATTTTTAAACTTTATTCTTTTAAAATTGAGACTATGAATGATGTTATAAAATATAAAAATAATAAGTTTCAGCTCTATAAGCAATTGATAATGCAATTAACTGCTTTTTCTTCAGACCAGGCATCTGGATTTCCACTTTCCGCATTTTACTCCAATTTTCATCAGCTCCTTTGTATCTCTTCTTTCTTTTTTCTATTCAGTAAAATCTTGGTGCTGCTTTCTAAGGCATTCTTTTCTATTTTCTATTTATTAACCCTAGGTTATTCCTTTTTTCCATAATTATCTTATACCAGAAAATCAATTATAATGTAAAGCATGCACTAGCCAGAAAATAAGGAAGACAAAGCTATGCTTGATGACTGATTACTATACTATTTTATCACCTAGGCTTTGGGGAGACAGTGTCTCTTTTTCACCAAAAGAGAAAGAAAATTCTCTTTATTCCTTTCCTTCTTTCTTTCCTCCTTTCTTTCTCTTTCTTTCTTTCTTTGGTTCTTTCTTTCTTTCTCTCTCTCTTTCTTTCTTTCTTTCTTTCTTTCTTTCTTTCTTTCTTTCTTCTCTTTCCTTTCCTTTCCTTTCTCCCTCCCATCCTTCCCTTCTTTTTTCTCCTTTTCTTCCTTTCTCTCTTTCTTTCCCCTTCTCCCCTCCTTCCTCTTTTCCCTTTCTTTTCTTCCTTTCTCCTCTTTTTCTCTTTTCTACCTCCTTCCCTTCCTGTCTTTCTCCTTTCTTTCTCTTTATTCCTTCTCCTTTCTTTTCTCTCTTCTCTTCCTTCTTTCTGATTTCCTTCTTTGATTTCTTTTCCCCTCCTTCCTTTTCTTTCTTTCTTTTTTCTTTCTTTCTTCCTTACTTTCTTTTTCTCTCACCCCCTCCTTCCTTCATTTCTTTCCTCCCTCCCTCCCCTATCATTCCTTTCTTTCTTTCCCTCTTTTTCTTTCTTGACCTCAACGTTTAGTTTATGTCATTTTTGCCTGTTTCTAAATTTTGTTTCTTCTGAGTAATCAACAATAACATTTCAGGAAGATATCAAATAAACCAAACCATTTAATAATAAAAAATATATGACCATTTTAAAAGACTTTTAGAAAGGGTTATTTTTTCCTATTTTCTCAAACATATTAAAGGGTGATCCCTCTGATCTGCCCTGAACACTTACGCTTACCTCCACTAGGTGACAGTGTGTTACCATTAGACTTCTCTTTCCATATCTGCAAAATTTGTATGAAAGAACTTTAATATCTAATAATTTAATTTGATATTATATATGATATTTATAATATTAATTAATGTAACACAATGGTTGAAGGTTTATAAAATCTACCACTTGACAATTTTATATTTTGCAGTAGGAATGAACCTATATAATCATATGTATATACAGATACCGTTTTTAACAGTTATATTTAAGGTATTTGAAGATTTTAGGAATGTAAGGAATAACTTTTGTTAAGTATTTACCAAAACAATATTAATAAAAGTGAAGAATATTAATTCAAAGTATAAGCAACCTGAATTTCAGTGTGGTTTTGTAGCTTCAAGAAACTGAGTCTAGTATTGAGTTTGGAATTTAGAATTTGCTTAGACAATACACTATTTTTCTTGGGGGATTTTTAAATCTCCTGAGATATCAGAAGCCTAAATATATATTCACATATTTTAAGTTTACAGTTCTCAGCAAAAGTCATTGCATTCCTTAGAAGTCATGTGTATGGAAAAGAATATCTCAAAAATTTCCTTTCATGTTGTCTGTAAAGATTAGGAGAACAATGACATCATATTCTTTCCTGCTATTCTTTGAACCTGAGTACTTTGAAACCTACATTTTGGTTTCTCACAGGCGAACATAAACTTAATTACACTTCTTCAAGTGTTGACATCTGCATACTACAATAATGAGTGTCATGTTTTAAATATACTTTTAAAAGAGGTCTCCTACTTCAAGTACTCCAGAAATAGTTTTAAAAGTTGCTTTTTGCCATAATTAAAAGGGACAATGAGTAGTA
This sequence comes from Psammomys obesus, assembly GCF_907164565.1. Taxonomy (NCBI): domain Eukaryota; kingdom Metazoa; phylum Chordata; class Mammalia; order Rodentia; family Muridae; genus Psammomys; species Psammomys obesus. The sequence continues at coordinate 7,688,731 of NW_026585644.1, read as the reverse complement.
AAGAGTAATGAAGACATAGCATCATATGATATCAGCCACTCTAATGCTTCCAGAATGCCACTTCCTTGCACTTTAATTTTTGAAAAAGAGCTTTTCCTGATGTTAATGTCAAGACCAAACTGGAGAAGAAGAGAGAGCTGCTATGAGCTGAGGAGGTGCTGCTGTCAATTCTTCAGCTATGGTGACTTTAAAGAATCATGTATTTTCTAAAAAAGATTGTTAGAGGCTTAGAAGTCTCATAAGAATTTCTGCCTCAAGCCTTTACTACTTTGAGGAAGGAGAAAGATATGGTGGACATGAGAAAGTAAATTCATTAACAGAACACAAGAAACGATACACATAGAACAGGTCAAAAGTAACATATAGGCTTCTACTAACTAAACCGAATTACTATGAAACAAAATTAGATAATGTGATGTTCTTTGAGGGTTGTGCTACAAAGGGATACAAGTGATATATACAGGAGAATATGGAGAAAATCAGGCTAGGCTTAGTTGTGGATCAGGGAGGAAGGTCACTAGAGAAGGGGGTGGAAGCAGGAAGAATAAATAAGGAAGTCTGTAAAAGCCACAGGGAACCATATTATTTATATTTACTTAAAATTACATCATGTAAGCATGTGATGGTTTGGAGAGCATGCTTCCCATTGGCCAATATATTTTAGTACTCGGCCCCTAGTTGGTAGAATATTTGGGAAGGATTATAATATGTGGCCTTGTTGGAAGAAGTGCTTCACTGGAGGTTGGCTTTGTGGTTTTAAAAACTTACACCCTTTCCAGTGTCTCTCCCACTGCCTCCTACTTGTGGATTGGGATGTGAGCTCTCAGCAATTGTTCCAAGGTATTTGCACTGCCATCATGGAACTGTAAGATAGTTAAGCACTTTCTGAAATAAGATGCTTTGGCCATAGAGTTTTGTCACATCAATTAAAAAATAACTAAAGGAAAGTATGTGTAGGCATACATATAGTTTTTCAATGAAGTTGTGACACTTGAGGAGATAGTGATTCCCTTAAAAACCATAAACTTATATGACAGAAACCCCAGTACCAGGTGTGAGAAACGCCACTTTGCATTGTTGCTCAGGGTAGTCCAAGAGACTCCTAAAACAACATAGGGTATTGTTTTTGTCCTTGGTTACTTTCCAGAAGCTGAAAGAAAGTTTCTTTTGCTAAAGACAATAAGCAATTTGGACAAAAGATTTGGAAGACTCAAGCCGGATCTGACTTGAAAATCTCCTCCCTGAGGACGGTCCTTCAATTTCTTGGAAAGGGCTATGCAATCTGCTAAGGGAGAAAAGAAATCGGCTATGATGCCTGTAAACCACAACAATGACCAGCACAGAAAAATATTCCTTCCAGGTGCGAGCAACAGTGGACCTTATGTCTTGGTGGTAACCAGCTGTATACTTGGGCTTAACCCCCTAACCAGAATGGAAACTATAGCTGGTAACGGAAATTTAGCCAGCTATCCATGGTTAAGATATCATGGCTCTAAGAGGAAAGCTTACTACTGCCAACATACAAAACCAATAGGATTCTTAACTGAATTCTAAATACTCATCCTTATATCACCAATAGGTGTAGCTGTCACCAATCATCAAAGAAGCTCCTCTTTGCTGCAGATGGTCAAACTGCAGAGAGCAACTGATTGTGGGGTGTTGGACACCAACAGAGACAGCTGCAGCTCAACCCCCTCACCTAAGGCTCAGCAACATCACTGAAGAGGGGGCAGAAGCAGTGAAAGAGCCAAAGGAACCTGTGAGATTTGTGCTCTGCTGTGACATTGTATCTTCTAGAAATGACAGGAAAGCCACATCTATAATGTTTCAACACTGTGGCTGCCCGAACAAGGCCTGAACCTGGCCATCCATGGACATGCTAATGTGGAAGGGGGATCTCATCAGGTCCCAAACCTTAGACAAACAACTACAGGCAAATAAGGACAGCAGAGAGGAGAATTTGTGGTTTTTGGTGCTCCTGGATTAATTATCAAAAAGGAAGTGGCTAGCCCTGAAATCACATACACACCAGTAAGCCTAAATAGACTCAGCAGGTTGTATTTAAATATTTATGTGCATGTATGTACATGCATAGGTAAATATCAATAATAATTTAAAAGAGGCCATGAATTTGGGAGGGAGGGAGTGGGGCTATGGGAGGAGTTGGAAGGGAGGGCAGAAAAGATATATTTTAAATTTTTAAAATTTCAAAAATACAATTTGGATGGAAAAAAAACAATAATGGTGATTAGAAATGTGTGTGTGTGAGAGAGTGTGTGTGTGTATGTGTGCATGTTTGTACAAGCATAGTATATTTCAACTTAAACTTGAGTTCTGATCCTCAGTATTGCAGTTTAAGGATGTGGAACATTAAAAATAGTCATTTCATGTGGTTCTCTTGTGTTGTTCTCAAAACTTGTGAAATCTAACAGTTAAGCTCTTAGTATGTCATTTAATAATAGTTATAGACTGAAAAAATTCCAGTACAAACTTGGTTACTTTTAGCTTGAGTTTCACCATATCCTGCTTGACACACTACTGACTTTGGTCAATAGTAAACAAAACTGTGCCGAATTGCTAAAGTTCTTTTGTAAGTCTTGTAAAAACAAGAGTGGACTTCCCAAACAAAAGGTTTTCTTTGTAAAAATATTGAAGATATTTGTAGACATAAATGTTTTCTGAAAATTCAGAGAAAGTTTTAGATTATTGATTTTACATGGTGCAAATTCAACTTAAATGCAAACCATCTTGAACGCAAATTTAATGTAATTTGTTTTGTTTATGAGAAACCCCAAATAAGTGTGTGATTAAATCTATTAAAGTACAGCAAAGCGCAAAGAAGAATTACCATAAATCTGTTGTATTGTCATGGTTCTACAAAGGAACAAAGCTTAGAAAATGATATATATCTGTATCTACATCTGTATCTATAGAATGAATAATATAATTAAATATTTAATTACAAGCTTACATATGTAAAGGAAATTTATTAGAATGGATTACAGGCTGTGGTCTAGCTAGTCCAACAATAGCTGTCTGCCAAAGGGAGGTTCACGAATCCAGTAGTTGTTCAGTCGATGAGGTTGGATGTCTCAGCTGCTCTTCAGTATATGCTGGATTCCTGAATAAGTTGCTCCTAATACCATTGAAGAAATGGACTCGCTAGCAAGAATGAGAACAGGCAGGCAATGAGAGAGAGAGCAACCTTCCTTCTTCCATGTTCTTCATAGCCTGCTAGCAGAGAGTGTGGTAATCTAGATAGACTTTTTCCCACTTCAAAAACTTCTGGCTCAAGGTGTGTCTTCCCACTGCAAAGATCTGGATTAGAAGCGAGTCTTCCCTTTTTGAATGATTTAGGTAAGAAAAACCCTCTTTCACAGGTGTACCCAGCCATTTGTGTCTTAGGTCAATTCTAGATGTAGTCAAATTCACCACCAGAAAAAGCCATCACATCTGTCATCCTCATATAGATCCTTTTAGCACTTAACATTCTGTCCCCAGTGTTTTTACTGGACACTGCTTGTGTCCCTTTTCAGCTGGGTTTCTACCACTGTCCTACTTGAGTGTAACCAAGAAAAAAAAGTGAAAGCTGTATTTCCAAATGCATGTTATATTTTTATTGTTTTATAAGAGAATAGGTTTTAAGTAAAAAAAGTTATTGCAGTGTTATGCAGCGAACAGGGTAATTAGACAAATAATGATAGCTGTTACAGTGATTGCAACTAGAGGGTGATGCGTGCTTTTCCACATCCGAGAGCTTCTGATAGCATTGAGTAACAAACCGTTACCTCTTGAGTTCATCAACTGTTATTAAAAAAGTTTATGCATGTGTATGTAAATGCAGACATTGGCGTGCAGCATTTAAAGCATTTTTACTTCATCTTTTAAATAAATGTGTAGGTATTTAGCTCTGCGCGAATGTGTGTGGCTGCAGTGCCCACGGCGGTCAGAGGAGGCAGCGATTCCCCTGCAGTTGGAGTTGCAGGAGCTTATGGCTGCCTGCTGTGGGTCCTGGGAAGGAAACTTGGGTCTTGGGAAAGTACGATGTTCTTCAACCATGGGGCCATCTCAGTGACCGTAGAATTAATGTTTTGCTGCAGTTATGGAGAGTAACTAAATGTTGTGTATAGTAATTGGCTAAAGGCAAGTTGGAGTAACTATTTTGGCAACTACAAGGAAAACATGTAATTGTTTTGGCAACCACAAGGACAACAGTCATTTGGACCTGTTTCCTGATTGAATGGTGCCACGGTGGGCACATTGTGTCTTCTGGAATGTTATGGTTTCCTGCAAGTACAATCACGTTTTTCAGGTTTCGGGGGTGAGAGCTAGGTCAATCACAAGATGGAGGCTAGTACCAAAATAAGATTCTGCTGTGCTCAAATTCTTCATTAACTCCTCATAAACTCAATTTGGGTCATTTTGCTTTGCTCTTTAGTAAGGGAATTCAGCTTTGTGTTGCTGTCTTAGGACCTGCTTATAGCACTGAACCATATCAGTGAGACAAGGTATCATATGTGCTTGTCAAAAATTTTCTTGCCTATCCTGAACACTTGCCCCATTTCTCTCTTCCTTTGTGTTAAACTTTTCTAGCAAACATGTCAGGTTCTTGTACAATCGCTATGCTCTGGGTCTGTTCTGCTTGTGTTACCCCGTGGGCACAACACAGCCTGGAATCTACTGTTGAAGGGTTTTGGACACATCGAATAAAGCAAACGGTGCCGAGAGAGCGATGACTTGTTTTACTCTTTTCTCTTTCCTGACGTGAATATTCCCAGATGACTTCACTTCTGCGGATGCCCTTATATGGTTTCCTAAGTGTTCTCTGCGTATTTCTTTGTGGTGAGAGGCAGGAGGTGCCAATAGATAAGGAAAATAGAATGGTAAATACGCCATATGATATTAAAACATAACATTAACAAGCTTCTCTTATTTATCTTTAGGATCACCAACACTGGCTTCTGCTTTGCTTTTCTCATGTCAATCCAGTTTAAATACTTCTTAATTACTGTGTTGAATTTTGTCATTATAATTTTTTTCATATAGAGGGTATGTTGAATATTTCCATTTTCTGTTTTTTATCAACATTTTTTGGCCTATTCAATTTTTAAAGTGTGTTAATCAGTTAATTTAAAGTCCTTATGTTCTACTTTTAATTTGTATATTATTGTTTTATCTTTTATTTTCAGGACGAGCAGAAGCTACAAGAGAGTTTAGGACAAGGTGCAGCCATCATAGCTGCCTTAGTTAAAGAAAGAAATTCTGCATTCGCTGGGCAGGTCCTGGTGGCATGAAGAGAAGAGACAAGTCATCTATAAACTTCCAAAGACACTTCCCTACCACTCTCTGCTGTGCTTCCCCACCTCAGCGAGCCACCTTGTGTGTGACAGAATATCTTAGTTGTTTTCTTTACCTTGCCACTTATTAGATGTGATGCTTAGGTTGTGAAAGTAGGTTAAACTTTGTTTCCATGAAATTGTGTGTGTCAAATATAAATGGCTCCAACCAGAAAAGATAAATGGGAAATACTGCCCTCACATAAGGAATCTCTTCACTGCAGCAAAAGTCCCACTGAAGTCATAAGGTCAGCTATTCCTTCAAGGGACGAGAACTTAAGACAGCTTAGCTGCCATCTTAGTCTCTGTTAACAAATCTGCCACATTAAAACAGAGCTAATAAATAAGCTTCAGAATTATTCCTGATCCTAAAATTGTCCTCTCCCTATATGATATTGCATCTTTTTGCCTTGTTTTGGCATTCACCACACCTTTATAAAGAGAAAGGGAGCTGGGGACTAGCTCATTGGAAAAGCACTTGCCTAATGGGGATGGCGCAACATCACAAAAGAAAAAGAAAAAGCAAGCTGGTAAATACTGGGCATAAACAGGGAAGGGAAAGTCCTAAGTTTTCTTCCCCTTTATCTCTGATCACTCTAGATCTCTAAACAACCTGCAATCCCTTTCTACTCTTCTATTAGTTGTGAATTCTGTGTTTTTGGTTTCTGAGATGGTATGCTGTCATTATTTTAAAGAGACAACTTTTTCTTGGTTGGAGAGAGTCATGAAAGCTGAGTTGCTTGGGACAGTCCCTGGCTATGGTTCTCTGAAAGGCAGGGCGGTCAGTGCTGTGGAGTTAGTTACTCTTGATGCAGAAATCGTGGCCTTACTCAATCAGTATTTATGTTATTCTTACCAGTTTCTATTGGCCATACACAATATGTTGTCTTTAATAATTATACATACATACAGTTGTTAAAATGCATTTGGTTATATACATAAATTCACTTTATTGAAATGTGTTAAATCAGAACACCCTAGGACTTGAACTGCATGCAGAAATCATAAGAGCTGGATGAAATATGTTTGTTCAAGATCATCAATAAAAATGGCTACTTTCTGAAATGTCTCCCGTAGCATTCTGAATGAATTCCTCTTTATTTTCTTGAGTTTGAATATAACATCAGCTAATGTGTTACATTTGAATGGTCAAGGAGATCTCAAGTGCTGATATTGTATTAGAGCACGTATTTCACATTTAAATAATAGAGGGTAGAATGTAATGGACATTGATTAGTTACTGCAGTTCTTCTGAAACTAAACAAGTTTATTGATTGCAAACTTGGATATAAGCTAGAAAGCTCACCATTTTTCCTTGTATTAAGAAATGTAAATCAGTTAACTCGAATTCACAAGGGTGAAATATGTGTATTTGGGCTAGAACTTCCAGGTCCCTGCTGATGTGACCAGCTTTGGGTGAAAGGCTCTGTAGTGGGCTGTGTACTCTGCCTGTGATAGCCTGCTAAAATTTTAAGACTTTGAAAGTGTTCATGGGGCAGACGGAAATGGTTAGCAAGGCTGAAAGGGAGCATGAGTGGCTTTAACACAACAACTTGCTACTTCTCCACATTAGCAGGATTACTCTAGAGAGTGCTAAGTTGTCATAGATTTTTATTCAGTGCAGAGTGTTAGAGAGGAGAGGCATTCACCCAGGTGTAAATTAATGATTCGCACATTGGACATGTAGAATAAATGCCTCAGCTAGCACTCTTTACATGAAAACATTAGGACTGAGAGGTATTAATTTTTCCAAGGTTGCATGGCTGTGTTGTAAGGAGACTGGAATCAGTTTCAGCTCATATCCTTAGTGTGGCAAGGACTCCTGGAAAGCATATGCAGAGGAGAGGCAGGAGATCTGAGAGGATCTTGTACTGAGCTCTGAGGGATGGAAAGAGGCAGAGAAAGCAGGAGTGACACATCTCTGCGTAGATGAAAGTCCTACCATCATCCAGCCTTAGCAGGCTGAGGTGCGTGGAGGGCCATGGTGACCAAGAAATAAGGGAAGTTATTCTATTTTAAATTGTTTCTTAAAGGATCATGAAATAATTTTACATTTTCATCACCATTTTTAATAAATTTAATTACTTTAATAACCTGTCAGTTCTGACTTTATTTTCCACTCTTAAAAATAGTGAAGAATGATTGTGCTGAAATTGTTTCTAGTTGTAGGAAACTTTTGCAAATATTCTAACTTCAAAATTCATACTGCTCAGTTAAATGAGATTTAAAGTGATTAATTTTTAAAAGTCAAGTGAGCAGTGTGATCCATGACTTACATCCGTAAAGAGAAGAAAGTACTTCATTTAAGAATTGACTTATTGCTGTGCCTGTCACAGCCCCAGGGATGGAACTGATTGGAGCAGTGAGGGAATGCAGGAAAGACTAGTACACAGAGATCCCGGGGCACGCAAGGAGGCTGGGATCCATGGTTCGGAATCTCCGGAGAAGCCTTGGAGCCCTGGAAGCTCAGTGTGTTCACTCCACAGAGCTGACAGAGAAGCGGGGTTGTTTTTTATAGTCAAACAAGGAGCCAGGGTTATAATAAGATAAACAAGGAGGCAGGGTATTCCCCTGAAGCAGTGTTAACTAATCATGCCAGAAGCAATCTCTCTAGGTCTTAGTTAGGGTTTCTGTTGCTATGAGGAGACACCATGACTACAGCAACTCTTATAAAGGAAAACATTTTTTTATTAATTACAGTTTATACACTTTTTATCCCCCCTGTAGCTCCCTTCCTCCTCCCCTCCCAATCCCACCCTCCTTCCCCCTTCTCCATCCATGTCCCTCCCCAAGTTCACTGATGGGAGAGGTCCTCCTCCCCTTCCTTCTGATCCTAGTCTATTAGGGCTCATCAGGAGTGGCTGCATTGTCATCTTCTGTAGCCTGGTAAGGCTGCTCCTCCTTCAGGGGGAGGTGATCAAAGAGCAGGCCAGTCAGTTCATGTCAGAGGCAGTCCCTCTTCCCATTATTATGGAATCCACTTGAACTGCCATGGGCTACATCTGTGCAGGGGTTCTAGGTTATCTCCATGAATGGTCCTTGGTTGGAGTATTAGTCTCAGAAAAGACCCCTGTGCCCAGATTTTTGGTTCTGTTGCTCTCCTTGTGGAGAAAGGGGGAGATAGAAAGGAAAATATTTAATTGGGCTGGCTTACAGGTTCAGAAGTATAGTCCATTGTCGTCATTGTGGGAAGTATGGTGACATGCAGGCAAACATGGCATGGGGGAAGGAACCCAGAATTTTACATCTGGATCAGCAGGCAAGAAGAGAGAGAGAGAGAGAAGAGAGAGGAGAGAGAGGAGGGAAAGAGGAGAGAAAGAAGAGAGAGGAGAGAGAGAGGAGGGGCAGCCCTTAGTTTGAGCATTTGAAACCCCAGAGTGCATGCTCAGTGATGCACTTCCTCCAACAAGGCCACACCTAGCCCAACAAAACACACTTCCTAGTAGTGCCACTCAGGAATGACCAAGCATTCAAATATAGGAGCCTTGTGGGGCAAACCACCCAGCAGGGGCGCAGACTCCAGGCCGTAACTATCAGGTGAGAGAAAGCTATGGTGGGCATTTCGGTGCACACTGCCAACAGTCAGGCATGGACCAGAGGAAGGTTTTGCTATCCTTCTGAGTCTATCCTAAGTATCCTAGGGAAAGGAGAGGGATGCCATTTCTCCCAGGGAAGCGATCTGAGACCAGAATTCTTGAGACAGCCAGTCCGATGTCAATAGCATACATTCGCTCAAACATGGAGGCTGCCTCCTCTCCACACTGTGTGTGGATGATGGCGCCTGCAGAAGAGTCAGATCCTGAATTCTATAAAGGCTGTGGTCACCTCAGGCAATGTGCTCCGGTCTAATAGGAAGGGTCATTTTCCATGGTAATTCATCATCTCTACAGAGTTCATTCCAGGATATTATAACTATGGTAATCACTGTATGAAAATTAAATAATAAAGCATATTAAATATGTAAATTTAAGATTCAATGCTGAAACTAGTTGTAAACATTTTAATTAAAACATTAAGAAAAGTATTTAGAAAAAGGACTGAACTTATTTTGAAAGTTCAATTTGAAAATAAACAGTAAATGTAAATTTAGATTAATTTCTTGTTAAGATAATTTAAACTCAATAGACCAGTTGTGGCTGCATGGACTGTGTTTAGTATTATGTAGTTTGTATTTTTATACAAGTTAATTTCCAAACTGAAAAATGCGTCAACATTTTTAAAAATTAAAAGTTAAAAAATCTTTATTCTACTGCATTCTTTTAAAAAATCATATAGTTATCAATATTGATAAATAATTAAATTATTGGTAGTTTAAATCTAATGTCATTTTCATTTCTTTGTAGTACATGTATTTTTTGATTCTCTGTTTTTTATTATTAATTACAATTTATTCACTTTGTATCCCAGCTGTAACCTTCTCTCTCATCTCCTCCCAATCCCACCCTTCCCTCCTTCTCCTCCTCCTATGCCCCCTTCCCTACTCCACTGATAAGAGAGGTCCTCTCCCCCTTCCCTTTGACCCTTTGACCCTAGCCTATCAGGACTGGTTGCATTGTCTTCCTCTGTGACCTAGCAAGGCTACACACACACACACACACACACACACACACACACACACACACACACCCGAGGGGAAGGTATTCAGAGAGTCTGCCACTGAGTTCATGCTGGAGACAGCCCCTGCTCCCCTTATTAGGGAACCCACTTAGAAACTGATTCTATTGGCTACATCTGAGCAGGGGGTTTAGGTCCTCTCCATGCATGGTCCTTGGTTGGTATATCAATTTCTGCAGGGCCCCAAGGGCCCAGTTATTTTTCTCTGTTACTCTCCTTTTGGAGAGAGATCCTGTCCTCTGCAGGTCTTTCTATTCCACCCCTTCATAAAATTCCATGCCCTCTGCCCAAAATTTGCCTGAGTCTCAGCCTCTGCTTGGATACCTCAATCAGCAGTCTTTCAGAGGCCCTCTGTGGTAGGCTTCTGTCCTGTTCCATCTTCTCCTGCTTCTGATGTCCATTGTGCTTGCCCTTCTGAATGATAAAAGCCTAGGGCCTGGTGGTTTCAGTGCAGAATTCTGCTAGACCTTCCAAGAAGAGCTAATGCCAATACTCTTCAAACTATTCCACAAAATAGAAACAGAAGGAACATTACCAAACTCATTCTATGAGGCCACAGTAATCTTGATACCTAAACCACACAAAGACTCACCCCCCAAAAAAGAGAACTTCAGACCTATCTCTCTTATGAACATTGATGCAAAAATACTCAATAAAAAACTCGCAAACAGAATCCAAGAACACATAAAAGATCTTATCCACCATGACTAAGTAGGCTTCATTCCAGGCTTAGAGAGGTGGTTCAATATACAGAAGTCCATCAATGTGATCCACCATTTAAACAAAGAAGAAAAACCACATGATTACCTCCTTACATGCCGAAAAAGCATTTGACAAAAGCCAACACCCATTCATGTTTGAAGTCTTGGAGAGATCAGGGATGCAAGGCACATACCTAAACATAGTAAAGACAATATACAGCAAGCCTATAGTCAACACCAAACTAAATGGAGAGAAACTTAAATCAATCCCACTGAAATCAGGAGTAAGGCAAGGCTGCCCACTCTCTCCATATCTCTTCAACATAGTACTTGAAGTCCTAGCTAGAGCAATAAGACAATTAAAGGAGATCAAGGGAATACAAATTGGAAAGGAAGAAGTTAAAGTATTTGTATATTTTTAAACCAACACAATCACAACTGAATAAGATATTTACAAAATATGGCAGTATAATGATCTGTGTTTTAGAAAGAAAAATTTGAACGCTAGATCTTTTATTATTTTGAAGAAACTGTAAAATTGTGCAATCTTAAGTCTTCCATTGTTTCTTTTCATTCTTGGGAGGTTTACATTTGCACTTTCAGTGGCTTCCAATGATGTGAACCTATTCCTGAGTATAGTGGAAAGAATATTTTTTGTAGCTTAATCTCTATGATAAGCTCGATTTTGGTTGAGAAATGATCTTCACTTTCATTGGGGGAGCACATGTTTCTCTTTTACTATGTGAGTCATATGACTTGCTTTTTTTATTGGCAGTGAGTGTGCAGTGGCATTGTTCTCCTGGAATTTCTTGGGAAGCAGGTCCCCCATGAACTGGCTGAGGAGACCTCTCAGTTGGTGTTGTGCTCACTGTTTAGGCATGAGCACCTGAGTTCAATCACCAGTATCTCCATGAAAGCCACATGCAGCAGTGTATCTAAAACCAAGTACTGGGGAGAAGAGAAGTAAACCTCCTCCTTGCTGCTCAGGGACTCTGGCCAAATTGGTCAGCTCCAAGTTCTATGAGAAGACATTTTATCTCAAAAAATATGGTGGAGCAAAGTTTAACAGAAAACTTGATGTTGACCTGTTCTCTATACCTGCATAAACAGGCACAAGTGCACATACATGAATATACACACAGAGACACAGTGGCTAGGTGGGAGATGGGAGACAATTTTCTCCTTGGACTCCCTGTTTCTGTCACACTTGTGAGATGTCCAGGCTCAATCTAGCCTTCTGACTCCAGAAAGACAACAGGGGCCTGGATCAGCTGACTTCTAGCTCGTTCTCCTTTGGTGAAAAATCCAGCACATGTCAGTAGACTCTCATAGCTGTGCTCATTTGACCTTCAGCAGACACTGAGGTAAATAAATGCTCAGCAACTTTGCTAATACTGAGTTTGGGTCTTATTGTATAATAATTAGTGAGGAAATGGGGAAAAATCTGAGCAATAGGTGATATATTTTGTCTTTGTAAGTCTTAGAATTTTCTGGAAGACATGCTTTCGCTGACATAGAATGCTCATAGGATAGAATTTGGTCAGAGCAATGATTCCAAAGTGCTGCAAAGTGTTAAGGATAACTCCATTTCCAGGAGTTTTGTAAAGACATAAGTAGACCTGAATATTTAAAGAATTTTTCACAGCAGATCAACCCTTCCTGGATATGAAATGATATTGAGTTAAAATTAAGGACATTTAAAACATAAATAAAATAGCTAATGTTTATTGAATGATTACTATGTTTGAAGAGCTTGTATTAATGCTTTTATACACTTGATAATTCTTGGCATAGTTCATCATAGTAACTTCATGTGCTGGGTAGAAGTACTCATTGCCACTTACATGATAAGGAAACTAAGGCACATTTTAAGTGACTAATTCACAATCACCAAAAGGTAAGTGGGAGAAATGATAATGAAATTTGTTTATCTGCCCTCAGAGCATGTATTTCTTTTTATCTATCTATCTATCTATCTATCTATCTATCTATCTATCTATCTATCTATCTATCTATTCATTCTTTATCAATTACACTTTATTCACTTTATATCCCTCCTGTGGTTCCCTCCCTCCTCCCGTCCCAATCCCTCCCTTCCTCAACCCTCCCCAAGTCCACTGATAGGGGAGGACTTCTTTTCCTTTCTTCTGATCCTAGTCAATTAGGTCTCATAAGGAGTGGCTGCATTGTCTTCTGTGTAGCATGTATTTCTAACAACAATGGAATGTAATACTATAAAAACATTCTTTTTAACATTACTTAAAGCTCTCAAAGATAGGACTACTTTTCTTTAATGACAAAATGTTTTCCAGAAGGTTCCATGTGGTGCTGAAAAGAAGGTGTACTCTTTTGAGTTTGGGTGAAAAGATCTGTAGACATCTATTAGGTCCATTTGATTTAAGGATTCTGTGAGTGCTTTTATTTCCCTATTTGGTGTCTGTCTGGTTGATCTGTCCCTTGATGAGAGTGGGGTGTTGAAGTCTCCCACTATTAAGGTATTAGGATCAATGTATGATTTAAGCTTTAATATTGTTTCATTTACGAATGTAGGTGTTCTTGTATTTGGGGCATAGATATTCAAAATTGTGATGTCCTCTTGTTGGATTTTTCCTTTGATGAGAATATAGTGGCCCTCTTTATCTTTTTTGATTAACTTGGGTTGAAAGTCTATTTTATTAGATATTAGGATGGCTACTCCAGCTTGTTTTCTGGAACCATTTGCTTGAAAAACATTTTTCCAGCCCTTTACTCTGAGGTAGTGTTTATCTTTGTTGCATAGGTGTGTTTCTTGGATGCAACAGAATGTTGGGTCCTGTTTCCGTAACCATTCTGTTAGCCTGTGTCTTTTTATTGGTGAGTTGAGTCCATTAATATTGATGGATAATATTGACCAATGCATGTTAGTTCCTTTTGTAATGGAGTCGATGATCTTACCTTGTTTCATTGCTTGTTTTCTTTTCCTTTTTGTTGGGATATTATCTGTATGCCCTGTTTTCTTGGGTGAATTCGTTTTCGTTGGATTGGAGTTTTCCTTCTAGTATCTTCTGTAGGGTTGGTTTGCTGTATAGATTGCGTGAAGTTAGTATGATATGGAAAGGATAGGAGCTCTACAAGGACCAAATATATCTGGCACAGGGTCTTTTCTGAGACTGACACTCAACCAAGGACCATCTATGGATATAACCTAGAACTTCTGCTCGGATGTGGCCTGTGGTAGCTCAGTAACCAAGTAGTTTTCCAAAGTAAGGGGAACGCGGACTATTTCTAACAGGATCTCAAGGGCAGGCTGTTTGACACCCCCCCCCCCAGGGGAGGAGCAGTCTGTTAGGCCACAGAGGAGGACTTTGCAGCCAGCCCTGAAGATACCTGATAAAACAGGGTCAGATGAAAGGGGAGGAGGTCCTCCCCTATCAGGGGATTTGGAAAGGGGCAGGGAGGAGACCAGGGAGGGAGTGTGGGGTTGGGGAGGGAATGAGGGAGCGGGATACAGCTGGGACACAGAGTTAACAAAATGTAACTAAAAAGAAAAAAAAATGTTTTCCAGGTAAAGAAGTAGGTCTAGAAAATAGCTTGGGAATGAGACAGTAGACTGTCTTCCTTTTGCTGTTAGCAACACTGAATCAGTAGTTTGCTCTCATGGGAAATATTTGCAGGAATGGAGAGCAGGGGCAGAGTGGACCCAGACCATTCTTCCCTTCCCATTGGAAACATTGAATCCTTTGATTTTTATAAATGTCTGCATAGCTCAAATGAATTATGCAAATTAATTCTTTACTTAATGAGGATGCTACCAAGTAATCCCAACAGTTGTTAAAACATCTGGCTCTATTTAGCAGCCTCGATGAGGCCTGGGTTGTGGAGTGCAGTTTTCTCTTCCCTTTTAACCTTAGCAATTCTTGCAGCATTTCTGTGAAGTCCGCCTGGAACAACCTTGTGACATGACGATTGTGAAAGGCAGATGCAGAGGTGGAGGACCTATGATGACCCTTATGGTGGGAACTAGACAGCGGCAGGTTTTTGAGCAAGTTGCATCAAATAGGAAATCTGTTCTTTAGTTGGGGTTTTAAAACTCTGATATAATTGATATCCTGAGCTTAGAGGGAGAGCATCCAAAGGGCAATCTTAGTGATGGTTTGACCCAAGGAGCATCATGACTAGAGACTCAGCATGGGACCAATCTTATGTCTCTACCACTCTGTAGAGAGTCAGTGGCGTCCGGTTACTGGGGCAGGGCTGTCAATGTGTCTGGTAGGTTGACTGAGAGAGGTTTCTGGAGTTCTGCCATTTTGATCTGTCAGTTATGTTTTTTTTTATCCTCTGCATATAAGAAAAATGGGCTCTTGAAGTTGGCTGGTTTGTTGGTACAATAAGGTGTTTCTGGGTTCTTTTTCTTATCCAGTCTTTACATTTGGCTGCGTTTGGCTGAGTTTAAACACTCGAGTCTAAGTGGATCACAACACCCTTTCTGGTTTCTGTTACTAACCTGTGTTACCAACTTTTAGTGGCCTGAATAACTCCCACCCTGTGTGTGTTCTCAAGACCCTGTGAAGTTCATGGTTCCTGTTTCTTTTCCTGTTTGAATAGAAATTCATTTTCTTAAATCCCACCTGAGGTTTAATTTTTTTTTAACTGTTCTTGAACTGCCCACTTCAGGAATTCAGTTTCTGGCTTACTGAATGGAGATATGTATGATCCTATGGTAAAAGAATTCTATTCAAAGACATTTCCGCTTGTTTGTGTTTTGAATTAGTTACTGCTCACATAGGTCTGGAAAGGAGCCAAATTATGGGAACAAATTAAAATTTGAGGATCCCAATGGGAATATCTGCCATAAGCCAGCAACTTAAGACAAATTGAATATGTTATCATGGTCAGGAAAAGCTATAGACTAGTGGTTCCTGGCTCTGGTTGGGAATCTTAATTAATATTAAATGATTTGCATTAATTATGCACCTATATAGACTGCCACTCAAACCTATGTCTTTTGCTAAATAAACTTTAATTTGAATTTTAATTGTGGTGTCATATCAGACAAGCATTTATTTTTGAAGCTATAGTTTTATACTCTCAGTCTACTAAATTGTATAATATGCAATTTTATAATCACTATAAAGAACTATTAATTATCTTAGTGCTATTATATATAGCAGTACATTTAGTAAAGGACAATTTGCTTGATATTTTTCTTTTTGTTGTAAGATTTCTAATTTTCTTGAGATTATCATTTACAGTATATAAATGGAAAGGAATGTTGGGAGAGACAAGCTATGTGACATTTTTTTTTCTATTTAGTTTTTTCATTACTTTTGACCCAGTGCTAAAACTTAAATCTAAAACTTTATATAAAGAAACACAATCCAGTAGTATTTATTATAGTATGATAGTTTCATTACCTTCTGTGTGTATCTGAATAGATACAAGTTTAGAGAAGCAGAGCACAAAAGCCTATAATTGTCACCTGGACGTGTGCTTGGAAGAGAGCCAAAGTAACTGTTGACAACAAGACAAGAAGAACTAGAAGCTGGGGCTGTTTTTCTCGTTGGGAAATGGAACAAATATATTTAATGCTTGTACATAGTAAGCGCTGTTGAGGGCTGGTCTGGCACTGTGTATTCTAAGGGTAATTACATGTCCCTGAAATGTGGTTGCTGCCTAGAGGAAAATGCATTCTCACCTACACAGAAGGATGTTGTATGAACTTCTCTGCCCAATATTCTCTGACTGGCTAAATAAAGTATCAGGCAGCCTATTGATAGATGGACAGAGACAAAGTAGGCAGAGCTTAGGTTCCTAGGCTTGGGGTCAGATGGGACCCCCATGAGGTGAGAGGGAAAAAGAGGAGAGGAAGCTGCAAAGAAGGAAGCCACCATGGGCAGTATGGACCATGAGCACGTGACTATGAGGGCTGGCCTGATGGAACAGAAGCAGCCCAGGCAGGAATGATTATGGCAGGTGGCTCGGGGTGTGTAGCTGGGAAATAGCAAAATAGATTAGAGGGTTGGCATCTGCCCACTTAGGGTGCCTTAAAGCTTTTATATATTTCAATTATAGTCTCTAGCTGGGGTGGAGAAGCCCTTTAGCATCTAATATCTTTTCCACAACAAAGTGCATGTTTAACTCTAATTATACCTACATAATTAGCAATGCCACTGGCTCTACCAATTGGACACTTTAAAAAAGATAATTGCACCAGGCACTGTGGCACACACCTATAATCCCAGCAGTTGGGGAGGCAGAGGCAGAGGCAGGCAGATCTCTGTGAGTTCAAGTCCAGCCTGGTCTACAAAGCGAGTGTAGGAAAGCTAGAGCTACACAGAGAAAAACTGTCTTTATATATAAAAAAAACAAAAACAAAAACAAAACAAGAAACAGAAACAATCAACAATCAAAAAGATTGCATCACTTTTTAATATCAAGAGCCTAACTATCCTGTGACCTAAAATGAAATTGCACTTGCATTTTTTTTTTCATTTTTTACACCAAATTCTTATAATGTAAATCCACATTGTTCCTTTGGGAAACTGAGTCCTTTCATAGCATCCTTTCCAGCACTTGACACATGACCTGTAAGTACTTCTGCAGATAGCCTTCCATATTAAGTTATAATAAACTACCATGTTATTGCCTTCGTTGGTATTGTTCCTTGTGGGAAAGCCCCAGGCTGGTCCTTGCCACCCTCTATCCTAACTAGCTCTGTGTGTCCCACAGGAAGATCCATCTTTGTTTTCAGAAAATCATCTTTAGATGCTGCCCCAGCTCCCTCAGGTTGCTTGACCTTAGATGCAGCAGCAGATGGAGTTAAAGGCTGGCCTTTCTCTGACATCTCAGTCTTCCTGTTGTAGGCAGACATGCACTACCACCGGAGGAGAGCAGCTGTGGGTTGGTCGTCACACTAGGCCTGACTCCACAGAGTTCACCACCACAAAGAACACCTGAGATCCTAAAATGTTTGTCCCCAGCCAGCCTTGAGCCATAGAGGCTGCAGTGCCCATGCTCAGTCACACCCTGTGCCAAGGACTTGACTCCTTACCATAGCAAGCTCTGGGTACTCTGGAATGCATGCCGCAACAATGACCATCCTTCTTTAGAACACCACGTGTCCAACAATTGAAACAGAAAGCAGAGGAGATAGTAATAGTTCCCCCAAGTGCTGGAATTGTTTAATGGTTAGTCACAATCAACTTGTAACGTTCTCAATGCATGTCTAAAAATATTCACCTAGGACAAATAGTTCGTAATACTTGAGTACATTTAAGAGTATGGTTTTTGTTTTGTTTTAGTTTTGGTTTTTGAGACAGGGTTTCTCTGCGCAGCCTTGGTTGTCCTAAACTTGCTTTGTAAACCAGGCTGGCTTTGAACTTCCAGAGATCCAACTACCTCCCTGAGTGCTGGGGAGTATGTTTTCTATATATAAAAACAAACAGGTAAAATATGTAAAATTTGTCTTCTTTTCATTATAAAAATTCTCAGGGGCCTCTGTATGGTAAGACTACCTTAGGGAAAACCTAGTTCTTTAATAATAATTTCTTGAGACCTCAGTGAGCTCCACACATGACTGTAGCCTGTAACTTGCAGCAGCCAAGCCAGGATCCTGAGATCACACACCTAGAGAGTGGCATGGCAGGAAGCTAACACCTGTGTTTTTGGGTCCTTCCTATATGGTGTTTGGTCAACCAGTCTCTAAAAATTATATCCAGTAACAATAATAATATATATGGTGATAAATATTTAGGGTCAACCTAGCAAATTTTTTTTTTTGTTTTGATTTTCATTTTTCTGTGACTAGGTAAGATGACAGTCATTTGTTTGAAGTTGACCTTGATTCTCTAGATTTTTCCTAAGGTACACAAAAAAATTAAAACTATTTGAATTCGCGTTCTGTGTCTGATGTTTTAATGGAAACAAAGCTCCATCTGGTGGAAGAACTCACTGTGTCTTTCACTTTGAGCAGAAGCGCTGAGGTCTGTTCAGCAGGGAAAGTCAATGTGGCTACGTTTACACAGGTACACATGTGAAGATGGCCCACCAGACTCTCCTTTGTCCAGAACATATAGAGTAAGATGTGTCCTGTTTCATTGGTTTTCAAGGAATGACATTCAGCATGTGATTATTAAGAATTGTTTCAGAATTTATCACCAGATTGATCTTACTGTGAAAATCACGAAGAAGCTCTTTACCATTACTTCAAGTTTATATAAAAATTTTGTGTAAGTATTTGTGTGTGTGCCCACGCTTGAGGGTGTGTGTGAAGGCCAAAAATTTACAAATACTTTATTTTTGCAGCTACTCCTCACCTTATTTTTCAGGTGAGGTCTGTTACTGACATGGCTCACTAATTTCTCCTGTTTTTACCTCCCAGATACTAACATTACAGGAGCTCACTGCTGTGCCCAGTATGACACAGCCATGCTAGGACAGATCTCAGGTCTTCATGCTCGTGTAGCAAGCACCTTGCTCTGAGCCATCTCCTCAGCTCCAAAATTTCATTTGAAATAACTTTATTTATGTTTTGATGGCAAAACCATTTGCCTACAGAACTCTACGACAAATACAAAATCATGAGAATCGTACGGAGAAGTGCACAGAAGCATAAGCTTTGGCTAATCTGACATTTTTCTCAATGTCTCTTTTTTTCTCAGGCACATGCGTGTGACTGTGTACTCCTTTTGTAGAGTGACAGCTTTGTAGCTATTAGCTCGCTAATGATGAGAAATTCCACTGGAGTCTGCTCACTGCAAATGTTCCACATGGACATGGTCCACAAATTCATTTTGTTTTACTTATCCTAAAATAGTAAGTCTTTTGATTTACTTTTGAGAACTATTAACTTTTATTACAAAATAATGTACCTTTCTATCATTGATGGTTGTCTTTCTTTTGATACATGCTATTCCAACCTGAGAAATGATTGCTTCATTTTAGAAATCAGTGTGGTAATATGAACAAGACTGGTCCCCATTGGCTTATATATTTGAATGCCTTGTCCCCACTTGATAGAACTATGTGGGAAGAGTTTCCGCACGTGGCCTTGTTGGAGGAGGTGTGTCATTGGGAAGAGCTCTAGGGTTTCAGAATCCCACCCCATTCCAGCCATCTGCCCCTCTCTGCCTCTTGTGCATGGATCAGACGTGAGCTCTCAGCTCCTGCTTCAGTGCCAAGATAGATGCCCACTGCCATGCTCTCTGCCATGATGGTCATTGACTCACCCTTTGAAGGTTAGGTGCCAATAGACTCTTCTCTAAGTCGCCTTGTCATGCTGTCTCTTTGCAGCAATTAAAAATAGCTATGTCATTCAGACGCACTGATTTTTCACAGGCCCTACGACTCCTTAATGTATCACACTGCCTTTGGTCTTCTGTGTGTGATACCTGGAGTTGATTCTATCTATTACACTACAGATCCCCTTTGATGCTTAAGAACGTTACAGTTTAGCAGCAGAAGAAAATTCTGCAAGATAGGTCTGTAACTATCAACACAGTGGAGGAAATACCCCAAACATCAGTATAAAGTGGTTTGTGTAAAGCAACAGAGGCAAAACAGGTATTTCTCAAGTGGAACAAGATTTCCTAGCATTGGCTCAGAGAGACGCTGAAGGTGCAGGAGACATGGCTTGCAGAAACCATTGGAGGAACCAAAACTGTTAAACATGAAGGCCTATTTTCTTCAAGGGAAGGAAATGGTGCCTTTCTACCTAATGGCTGGAGTGGATTCTGTGTAACAACCTGGTGACCTTTTTGCTGTTCTTTGGGGCCAGCCTTCACCCAAATCCCACCAAATCCTGAGCAATGTTTAGGCCCTAATCCTGAACTTTATCTCTTAGTGAATAGAACCCTTCCTTATAAAGAAGTCCCTGTGCTCCATCAACAGAATACATCCTTAAGCTCATTACAAATCCTTCCTCCTTAGATCCTTACCCTGAGCACTGTTTATCAGTTAATAGAGCTCATTCTTCTCATAAGGTTCTTAGGTACTTTGCTGCCTTGTCAGGGAGTTTCCATTTAGCCATCCCTGAAGCCTTGTTGTGATAATTGTCACATGAGACTTTTCCCCAAACAAAGTTGTTTGCTTTCAAGACAGAGTTTCTCTGTCTTGGCTGTCCTGGACTCGATTTGTAGAGCAGGATGGCCTCCAACTCACAGAGATCCCCCTGCCATAAGCCATGAGGACAGACTCTGGAAGATTTTCCCCCATGCCTGCTAAAGTGGTACAAACCCAAGCTATTTTTCACTTGGCACAGAATGTCTTCCTGCCAGCCATGATGCTTTCAGGGACATCGACATAACAACTTGGTTTTCCTTGAAGCAAACCCCTCAGGGCAGGGAAACATTTGAAGCTGAAATGTTTATTTTCATGTTGAGATTTTTACTCCACAATGAGAGCTGAGATCTAGGAGTGGTTCTGGGAAGTGCATAAAGTTTATTGGTTGAAAAGTTAAAGCTGAAATCCTCATAGCCACTTCTATCTTTTTGTTGCAATGAGCAAAGTGGTGAAAGACTTTATACCTAGGCTGGGTTGTAGATCAGTATAGGAGCACTGGCTCAGCAGTCCCAAAGCTCTGGGTTTAGTCTACAGAAGAGCCAAAATAAATAGAGAATAGGGATATTTTATAGCTACAGTTTGGAAGGGATATGGTAAGAGAGATGGTAGAAAGAAGTAATAATAGTTTCAAGGTGTCAGTTGCAGTCTTTCTTTGTTCCCATGATTTCTGTTGTCTTTGCATCTGTGTAAATTGAAACATTCCTGAAACAGCACAGGTGATTTGGCCAAAGGTCTCATTAGTGAGTGTGGAAAGGTGTGGGCCAGCAGAGACTGGTGTGGTAGAGACTGAAGGATGCCTCAATCAGAAAGAAGGCTTTGTGAGATGACATACATGAAAGGGGTTGTAAAGGAAACGTCATTGCTCTCTTGTGAAGGAACAAAACGTTAACTGTGGAAGCTCAGGCATCAGAATATGGAGAATTTGTAAACAAGCAGAGTCCAGAATGTATGAAAGTCTTTCCAGATAAATATATGCACTGAACTGCTCTTTTGATCTACACAGACAAGGCTGCTTTTAAAATAGGTTCATTAGTTCTTATATTTTGTCTGTGGAATCACTAATGAAGATTCTGATGATCAGGTATGTGTGGGCATGTTATTTCAGGAAGTTTTGAAGTCAGTCAAGCCTCAGAACATTTATGTCTCTTATCTTCCCAAGAGACAGATCCTCAGAATGTGCCATGTATAGTCCAGGGATACTAATTGTAACTTCGCTTAAGTTATCAATGGTTTCAACTATGAATATCAATGAACTGGGATACTCTGAAAAGGCTAGTTAAATCAGTTATAGACATAACAACCAACTCTATTTAGAAAACCATGTGTTTTTAATTGTTTCAACCTGGAAACAAATAAAACTAACCTCTTCAATGCTAGTTAGCTGTCCTCTCCCCTTTCCTTTTCTTAGCTACAATACTTACTAGTTTTTAAAGTGTAAATATGACAACCAAATTGGTTGGAAGATTTCTCAATTTGTTGCATAATTTTGAAAATAACAGTATTTTCTGGAAGTAAAACAAACACATCTCCATTCACCCTGGCACTCAAGTCGTTAAGCACAACACACTGAATTGCTCAGAGCATGAGGAAACAGACTAATGAAGGAAGCTGCTTAATGAAGGAAGCAGCTCCTTTTCTGCTGGGTTGGCCTCTTCTTGGGCTTTCACCAAGAAAGGCTCAGCTATGCATCTCCTCAACAGTGAATCTCCTTTTAATCCCAGATTTGCAGGGTTATTTCCCCCAAATCAAGGTAGTTCCAGAGTGTAAAGATGAGTGATTTTCAGTATGGCCTCTACCTGTTAGCCAGATACATCATCTGGGTTTTAATAGTAGTAATAAAAAAAAATTCCAGGATGGACTGAGAGGGAAATACAGATGAGGCATGCAGTGCTGGAAGGTTTAGGTCTGATTTCTCACAGCGTGCTTGAAGCTTCAGAGATTATTTGTCTATGACCCTCTTCTTTCTTGTGAGAACGGTTTTAAAGTTTCTGGTGCGGTGATGAATTCTTATCTTTCAGTATCTGTGCAGAAAATCAGCTGGGGCTTTGTTGATGATCACATAACACAACTAGACAGTCTAATTGACAAGGCCTGATGTCACATGTTTGTGTGACTCGCCCGTTGCCTTACACTGCTTCGTGGGCACGTATTGCTCATTAGCTATATGAACATCAAATACATGCCTGAAGTTTATAACTGACGAGAAACTCACCCTTTGTGTCCCAATAACTCATTACTCTCGTATCAGTCCCTCATCCCGCAATGGCCAGCTATGTTAAAATTTTACAGAGAAAGTCCTGCTTACAGGGAGACCCAAGGCAGACATAATTACCACATAAAAGGTCTTGTAGTTCTGTAAAACTACGGCTCTTCACCTTTATTAAAAGTTGCCCACTTGCCCCATAAAAGCACATGTGAGCTGGTCTTGGACAAGTATTTATTTCCAGTGCTCTCTCTTGCAAATACCTTCTCTTCATCCGGAGTGGACGGGTCTCTGTTTCTGAAGGTCTCCACACTGCCATACCCACAGGGCCTGCTTGATGTTGTCTTGATCACATTGCTTGGTTCCTTCTCTTGCCTAAAACACTCCCTTCAGAGGCAATAATCCAAGAGGGAAATTAATCTGCCACATAGTATAAGTGACAATTAGTAAATGGAGTTGGATCCAAGCATTCAGGCTGGAGTTTCATCTCCAGTGATAGATGCGGTGGTCATTTCTAAGAAAATAACTCTTGAACTTAAAGAGAATGACTGTTTGGAGACTTTCCAGCTGAGTTAATGATATGCCTGGAGATCACTTAAGACTATATACCTATCCTGCTGTCCTACTGTGTACTCAGTATGTTTTAATTTAACCTGACATTAACAGAACAACATAACCAATCTCACTAAATCAGCGTTTACAGCCTAAGCTAATGAATAGCTTTAATCTTAAGTTATATACTCTTCCATACCCCAACATGGACTAACGTATGTGAGTATCTATGGCGTCGTGGCATCATTTTCTGAAAGCAGCCACTATGTCGAAAGCAGCCTAAAACAACAAGTATCCATCATACATGTTGGAAGCAATCTGAGGCTATAGCTTGATAACATATGTTTACAACAGTGAGTGCTTCAGTTAGTGTCCATAAAATTACTTCTTCTTCAGTTGCAAAACTCTGCTAAAGGGGCTGCAGTCATGGCTCAGCTGGACAGAGCACTTGCTCTCCATGTGAATTCAGCTCCTCACACCCACAGGGCAGCTCACAGCTCTCTGTAACTTCTGTCCCAGGGGAATCTAGCAGCCTCATTATGCCTCTGTGGGCACTAGGGATGCTAGTGAGGCACAGCATATATATGCAGGCAAAATACCCGGACACATAAAAATAAAATCTCTCAGGTATTTCTGTTGAGAATCCTTCATTTGTTTCCCATGCCATGTCTTCTGTGATGTTCAGTAAATACAGAGCAAATATTTTTGCTAGGGACAGCCACAGCCACAGCCACACACACACACACACACACACACACACACACACACACAGAGAGAGAGAGAGAGAGAGAGAGAGAGAGACAGACAGACAGACAGATAGAGACAATTCAGGTGCACACCCATCAGGCATTGGTCACACACACACACAAACAGACGAATTACAAATTGGCCAGTTACCACACATTACAGAATGTTGGAAGGTACAGGGAGAGAAGTGGAAAATAGAAATTTTGGCTTGCTATTAGTCAAATTAATTCAAGAGGAAGTTGTTTTGTTTCTATTCCTTTGTGTGACATCAGTGCATTTGATAGTCTCTGAGGGTATCTTTAATGCACTAACTGATGAAAGTAGAAAACAGGATGTGTATTCTCCGTTGTAGAATTAAGCTCCATTGTATTAAGCTCGGTGATTTAAATTTCTCTTCCAGGTGCCTTCCTTCCTTCCTTCTATCCTTTCTTTTAAGCGCAGGGTCTCACTACAGAGCAGGACTGGCCCGATATGTAAACAAGGCTGGCCTCAAATTTACAGCGCTCCTTCTTCATCTGCTGGCCTCAAATTTACAGC
>NW_026585644.1:7656670-7663993 GCF_907164565.1 Psammomys obesus | reverse complement strand
CAAATTTACAGCGCTCCTTCTTCATCTGCTGGCCTCAAATTTACAGCACTCCTTCTTCATCTGCTTCCTGAGAACTGAGATTAAAGGCAGGCACCACCATGCTCGGTATAACTGCGTTTCTTGAATGAGTTCTAGATTACATAGTTAACCCTCATTTAGAGGCCAGGCAGAAGGACTTTAATCTCTTATTAATCGAAAGCTGCTTTGAGCTTGGAAGAAAAAAAAGTAGAGTTTGAAAAGCTCTGGGTAAACTGAGGCAAGCTGAGGACTCTGATAAGCAAACTTTTTCTAGAAGACTAGCTAATACACTTGTAGAATTTTCTTTTTTTCTTTCAGCTTTACTGAGGTAGTACTGGCAAATTAAAAAAAAAAATACAACTATTAAAGATACACAGTGAACCATTTGTGATACTTGCGTAAGCTGGATATATATCATGGCTTCCAGATTAGTGCTTTTATGGGATTCCTGTGTGTGTGAACAAGTGGATCTTATCTGCTTTTGTGCTTTTTCTTGGGCTCTTTTCCTTCTGTTTGTATTTTTCTATTTTGATGTGTTGCTGTTTGTTTTATCTTGCTTTATTTTATTATTATTTCTTAGAAGCCTGTTTGTTTCCTAATGAGAGACAGAAAGATGGTGCATCCAGATAGAAGAGAGGAGATGGGAAGACTTTAGATGTAGTAAAGGGAGGGGAAACTGTAATAAGAATATATTATGTGAGGGAGAAATCTGTTTTCAGTAAAAAAAGGGAAAAGAACTGTTCCCTCATACACTCGATGTGTGGGTGCATGTATAAATGTGTGTGTGTTTGGAAATTTTTAAACAAGCATACATTTTATCAGCAACAGTTGCCAGGGTGTATATTGGAACTTATTCACATCACAACTTCAAGATTGTACCCTATCAAAGGCAATACTGGTAAGTAGCCATGAACACTGTTTTTGTTGTTGTCGTTCAGTAGAGCTTAGACTTCATTCCATATTTAAGTGAGAGCAAGTTTATCCGTGTTGCTTAATAGCATAATCTCCCTTTTAAGGTTGGATACTATGTATCTGTGCATGCATGTATTTACACTGACATTATAATTCTATTGTTTCAGTACCACCAGATTTGTGTTGTTATGCTACAGATGGTAGAAAAGGGTGTGTGGGAGAGAAGAGAGGAGTGTCTGGTGGGAGGGAGGAGTGAATGGAGGAAGAAAGCGAAGGAAGAAATTTGTTTCTTGCTATAGAGGCTAGAAAGTCCAACATCGATGGACAAAAATTATCAGGGAACTTCTGTAATATCCCATGAGTAAGAACAGGATAAAAAGAGGGCTAGGAAGTGAATTCCTTATTTCAAGTCTTTGTATAATCAGCAGGAACCCATCCAAGAAAGAAAAACCTTCCTGACCCCAATACCTTCGGTCCTACTCCCAACGCTTACACTGAGGATTTAAGCTTTCAACACACAATTTTTTGGATGCACTGCCTAAACTGGAGTTGTAATTGGAAAGATAAATTTTAGCACCTGGCAAATGACACTTTAGTATGACTAAATATGCTAGATTATGCAGTTATTTTTGCTTCAACTTTCAGAAAATATTTTGTCAATTCTTTGACAAAGGTTTCACACAAGGCTCCACTTCCACAATCTGTCGGCTAGCAAAAACACATTGCACTAAATCTCCTGTATAGTAGAAATTATGCAGGTTCGTACAAATAGAAAAACAATTAGTTTTCAAAACTCAAACAAATTTACATCTGAGCATATTTATCTGCATAAACCGTGAGGTACTGGGCACACTTTTCAGCTTTGTATTTTCTGGTTAATGGCACTATATAATACAAAGAAAATAACCACTTAATGTTTGTAATTTCATAGATTATTAATAACATAAGCTAAGCTTTTTATCCCACTGAAGCAATGCCTTTTAAAATTGCTTTGTAGTCCTGTATGTTTGACTCATTTATGAGTTGTTCCTAAGCTGATCTACTTCCTGTACCTAGTGTAAACGTGGGCACAGTGTTAACAGAACTGATTCGACCAGGTTCTTCAAGGGCTCCAAAAAGTGTGTACAGTTGGAATTTTCATTTGGTTCGGAAAAACATTTCCTAACCCTAGTTAGTCCTAGTTTGGAACTAGCTTCCGTGATAGTGAAACACGGGTGACACATGAGCTGGTGGACTGTGGAGTTCCTGCTACACAGGAGCAGCCCTTTCTGTCCTGACACTCAAGTACAATTTGCACCAGCTGGGCAGGCACACCAACCATTTAGAAACTTCCCACTAGAGGGAGTAGAGCACCATAAATGTTTGGTTTGCTGTCTCGCTGTAAGGCACAAGGACAAATCCCTACACCTTATTTTACATTTTCTCCCTTGTTTTTCTTGTCCCAATCTCATTGACAATTCCTATAAGCAAAGAAAAATCAGCATAGCATATGACATGGCCACATTTGTACTTTAATAAGTGAAATGTTCAGAAAGTCAAGCCGCTACTGGAGAAATGGAATCCAGATGAATTACTTGTACTTACTAGCACAACACCCTTTGGAGAGCGTGGGCTTCACCGCATTTCCTGAGGTCTCTTCCTCTGTTTTGTTTGTTCTGGATGCAACTGTTGTATTTACCTGTTAGTTACGCCTTGCCCAGGCATTTAAGGTAAAGGACTCCACTAGGCAGATGTTTGGACCCTACTCAAGTAAAGCCATGTGTTTAACTTTCAAAACTAAAATTATCTGCTACCACCTCAGAAGAATGAAAACGGGCATTTGTTTTTCAGTGGTTAAAAATCCCTAGCTCTAGGATGATTGGCTCAAGTTTAAACTGGTTTTCATATTCGTATTACCATTTCATATGTTTTTCCTGGTTTCCAGAGATAAAAAAATTAAAAATGTCCAAATTCTATTATAAACTCTACAAGTGTTGCTTTGTATTGAAATTTTTAATGTTTGATTATTTGGAAAATGAAAAATAATGTAATGTTAAAACACAATAACCTTGTTTGAGATATTAGCTTTTGAATGGTAAAATCATTAATGTTTTTAGTTTCACAAATTCTTATATCTTAATTAATTCTTATATAAGGAATGGGTGATTATTGTGATATGTGATTATATCAAACTTACTCTCAATGAAGAAAATATAATTTTCTTAACCTTTTAACAACTCAGAGGCATTTGAAACAAATTTCTTCCTAGTTACCTCTGCAGCTATAAACAAATTTTGCCTTGCAATCTTGAAGTTCACTCAAAATGGTTTATTTTATTTAGAAAACAACCCTTTTACTTTTCCTCTGCAACACAAACGGACAGGCAGACACACACACTGCAAACCATGCGGCTTAGAGGCCGCTCCCTTGAGCTTACATTCCAGTTTACTGACTCGGAGCATGGATGGTCTGTGATCCCCTTTTTCCTCATCTCTCACCCCCACCTTCTCTCTGGATCATATTCGACTTCTCCACCTGTGAACAAAACTGAATCCAACTCACCTCAAAGGCCTGATGATCCATTTTTATTTTTTATTTTGTTTCTACTTGGAAAAACTTAGTGTGAGGCTATTACATACCGACTGTAAACAGCCGAAACACACGCGAGGAGGATGGACAAAAATGAAAATATCTGTCATTTTGGCTGTGCTATCCCTTTACAGTTTGATTCTTCAGGGGTCTTTGCCGCACGGGCTGTCCTAACCGTATGAGAGTTATTACGCATGTGTATTTCTTCAATTTTTCTAAACAAATGTGGCATCACATGAGAAATAAAGAGATTTGCCTTTTTCAAATGGCAGCACACGTTTAGGATGCCTTTGCATCAGTGTCCAGACTTCCTTCACTGCTGATAGCTCTGTGAACCCCTTATTTATCAGCTCCCCCCTTCTATTCCGGACATTTCAATCATTTCCAGCATTTGTTTATTAAACAGTCCTTTCAGTGCTGAAACAAAAGTAAATAACTTTGAAATCTCATGCATTTCCTACATTTTCATGAATAAAATCTTGTAGATACTGAAATCACACCTGGCTTGCCTATTTCTACACATGTTTTTAGGGGTCTGTGTTTCATGTTGCTCAGGGTCTCTGAAAGATGTTTATTTTTTATGAACCAAATATGTTAGTTGCCAACAATTAGATTTCAAAATGTAAAATGCTATTTGTCTGAATGCAGATTTACTAGAAAGTGAAAGAACATCTTTTGACTGGACGGTTCTGGTAGAAAACAGTCACCGTTAAGATGGGAAGAACAACCAAACCCCCCTCAGTGGCTCTCCAAACCACTGCTGGGTCCAGCGCACATGGAGCGAATGTGAACTCAGCTCTGACAGAGTGTCAGTTTTGTCGTTGATTGAAGGCCAGCACTGAGTGGTTGAGCCACAGTGTAATGGGCACACAGAGTGGTTATTAGTTTAAATACCAATACACTGAAAACACATAAACAACACTACATATAAAAGAAGTCATAGAAACTCAAGGCTATTAATACATTAGTATGATTCTAGAGGGGAAAGTGAATGTGATTGGGGAATAAACACAAAAGACAACAATAAACGAAACAGAAAGGCATGTAGCTGGTGTTCTTAATGTTTTTGTGCTTGTAGTAATTAGTGTTTTGTTTTTTTCCTGAGAGCAGTTTCTACACTTTCTTCTTTGTGGAAGTGCTCCTTTCTTCCTTTTTTTTCTTCCTTCATTTTTTTCCTTCATTTTTTCTTTCGTTCTTTCTTTCTCTCTCTCTGTTTCTTTCTTTTTCCTTTAAGGCTATTAAAGAAGGTAGAAAACATGCAATGTGCAGCTGTCACACAGGCTGCTTGGAGCTGGAGTTAGTACCCAGCATATAGGCCTCTGTCATTTGTTGTATATTAGTGTGTTAGGAACTATAGATGTGGTTCCTTACACTATCTGTCCATTAGGACACTATTCCGAGCTAGAGTTCGGGAAAACTGAAAAGTGCATTAAGCTTTCTATATCATAACCTCACGTTAAAGGCGGAAGAACTGCCCAGCTGTTTGAAGCACCCTTCCAGGCGGTGGGCGGTATCACAGCTTCAAAACCTGGAGGCTTAGCCTGAAAGACAGTCTAACCATTGACTGGCCAAGACTGGCTGAAGCATCACAGGGGATGCTTTCCGAGAGGATGTGTTAACACACTTCCTGTGCTCCAGGCACTGTCTGAGCGCGTCTCACAAGATCACTTAAACTGAAAAAAAAAAAAAATACTATGAGGTTGTAGATGTGGAAGGGGGATCAAAGAGAAGTTAAACAACCTGCTGAAAATCATCCTACTAATGAATGTAGGAATTGGTGTTGAAATCTAGTAAGGGTTCAAGACTTCCTAAGAAAGCTGACCCAAAGCCTCCCCTGTGAGGAAGATGTCGGGGTGGAACACAATGAACAGGAAAGTGGAGGCAGTAGTTTCAAGGGCCTTTATTTCACTTAAGTTACACCGGGTTTCCGTCTTCCTTCGTGTGGCTGTAGAAGAGATTTCAGAATCAGGTCAGCAGAGTCAGAGGCAGGATTCTGGAAGTAGAATTCTCTTTGCTTTGCAAAGCTTGGCAGCTCCCTGTAAGTCTCTCTTTTGGATTAACACAAACCCCAAATATCACAGCCTGATGTTTGGACATTTTTAAACCTTGCAATTTTGCAGAGGTCCTCAACTCCTCCCCATACTTTTGTCCCTGCCGAATGTGGAATATCGCAAAGTTCTTAGTCTCTGTTGAGTTCTGAATGAAGAAAGTGTAATTTGAGTTTGTTTTCTCAGCAAGGTGATGGCAAAAGGATATTTATGGCGTCAAAGAATTTCAGCCCTTTCTCCAGCATGTAGAATATGGAAAACACCACTCTCCAGGATATCTCCCTTTCGCTGAGATAATAAAATTGATCATATGTTTTGAGGTTAAATAAACTGTTGTAACAATCTTGCAGCTGCCTGCTGCCTGTGGTTTTCAAAAGCAATTACTCACTCTGGAGTCAACTTTGAACCGAACGTTTTAATTGAAAGGCTAACTGTAGGCCGTTGCTCCTGATTTGGCATTTAATTTGGCAGATTAGGAAGCAAATGGACTTGGGAAGGCATGGAGAGGAAGAATCCTCGGGTCACTGTTTGTGTGAGAGGCTTTGCACACTTGGTCCATTGTATGCTCCCCAAGGAAAATGTGCCTCGACTGGTTGGCACATTCCTGAGACATTTGTCTGAAGTGGTGTGCAAGGTCCTGAGTTTCTCCACATTTGCTCCCCTGACCCCCAGCCCAGTGTGTCTGTGAGAGGGCACAAGAGATGCAGAGAGGAGCACCGGGCGGGGGCCAGGGATGGAGGAGGAGTGGAGAGATTCTTGACAAATAAGAGTTTTCAGGTGAGAATTCTCATGAATTCATCTGCTACCCGTCGGATCAGGAGCTTATGCCATTTCTTCAGATCCTGGTGGTATCTATCGGCAGGGACTGACTTTCACTGACATTTATCTAGCAACTGTGACAGCACTGTCACAGCCCAGCAGGACAGAGGCTCGTTCTGCAGAGCGAGTCACGCGTATTTATGCGAGTTCTCCGTGATTAAGAAAACAGCGAAACCTGGATTTTCCATCCAGGAAGTTAGTAGCATCCTTAAAATGGCCAGAAAAAAAAAAGATTTTTTAAAATAATCAACTTGTGGAATTACAGAAGTTGTTTCTTTTCAGTTTGTTCTCATCTAAAAGTAAACTATTTTCAGGGTAACTCAGACATGGCTATGCAATGGATTTTGTAGATACACACTTCCTAAGTATAAAACATAAATGTGTGTTCAGGATCTCTGGTCTTTTCTGACCAATATCAACTATGAACCTGGACTGGGATTTTTCTGGGAACCAGGTAACACAGAGAGCCTTAATGAGACCTGGGGTGAAGATGATACACGAATGCATTGGTTTTGCAAGAGGCTGTAAAATACTCATTACATATGTTTTGGGGGTTGTTGTGGAATATAGACTGGGCTGGTCCCAATCTGCGGGTATTTTCAGTGACCTTGTAAATAGAATCTCTGCACCAGTATTCTGCTCTGTGAGGATGCTGATCAGCCCGCCACGAAGCTCTCACAATTCTGCTGAAATGTAACATATGACTTGCACTGTTGCCTCAGAACTCAGTATCTGCTTTATCAACAACAGAGAGCAGCTGCCATTTATTTGGCATTTGAGGATCAAATTTGAAGCTCGCATAGTTAATGAAAAAATGAAACATCTGTGTTGATATTATGAAAATCAGCCTGGAGCAAGAACATTAGTAGAAATGGCAGATTCCTGGTTCCCGACTTCCAACAGCCCCTATCTATCTATCTATCTATCTATCTATCTATCTATCTATCTATCTATCTAT
>NW_026585644.1:7644820-7656660 GCF_907164565.1 Psammomys obesus | reverse complement strand
TATCTATCTATCTATCTATCTATCTATCTATCTATCTATCTATCTATGTAATTTTATCTATTTTTGTTTATTTGGATCTCAGTGTTCTTGAGATCCACAATCAAAAATAACTCATTCCAAGTACAGAATGGGACTTTACAGAAACAAAGACTTAAAATTAAAATTGAACAGTTTCAAAATACATTAACCAAAAATCTTATTCATTGTGCATTAAAAGAAACAAACAAACAAACAGATAGGCTTCTATTTTGGCTAAGTGCATTTGCTTAGAAAAAAAAATGAAATAGGTTGTGTAGTGACCTTAAAGAGCAGCTCCACAGTGGGAAAAACAGTCAAAGAAGTTTGTATGTAATCTTACTAGTGACAGGGCATAGAGATAACAGGTTAACATGTCAATCATATTCTTCATACATGAAAAATAATAGTCATACAATTACTTTTTTAAATAAAAGACTATGAAATAATTGAGGTTAATAAGGTTTTCCTCTTTGATGAGCTTGGGACTCAAGAAAAGTAAGTTTGAAATATTAGTTCTAGAGTCTGAATTTCAGAAGCCAAAGCAAAGTGATGTTCAGGAATGCAGCCTCCAGGTGAAGGAGAAGGAATTCCATCTCAGGACATTTCCCACACATCTCCATTCCCTCATTTATAGCCTTAGAGTAAGAGTGTGATCACATTTGCTGACTTATGGTTAAGACTAAATGAGTCAATTAACTAAGTAAATAGAAATTCCTAATGTGTGTCTGTCTCTCTTTCTCTGTTATATAATGCCTTTGTGTGATAGGTAATCATTAGAAAGCTTCCTCAAAATCACCAAAAAGAAGTTAAATAAATCAACACCAAGGCACATTTGACATAAAATTGAAACATCAGTTTTCACGAAAGTTAAAAATAATTACTTACATATATTTTTAATTTATATATATATATGTATATATAACTCATAACTGGACTTTGATTGTCTAGACTTCAAAAGACAGAGTTGAGAAAAAATAGTTTTAGGAATTGTTGTACTTCATTAACAGACATAGGACCATTACAATTCAAATGTTCAACAGAAAAAATATGAGCAAGAATAACTTCATCTGGATGTAATTCCTCATTTTATTTCTCTGTGATGTATTTTGATTTTGTACTAAATTGCTGGAAGCCTTTACAAGAAAGATTAAACAAAGGATCAGACTCACTTCGATAGAAATGATGTTACGATTACTTACGAATATTGGGGTTTGTTGTAGGTCAGGCCCACACTGTCAGTCTCTATGCTAGACTAGCCTTAATGCCTTATATTTGGCATCACAGAGATTTCCAACTCTCCCAATTCTTTGCTGTTACTGAATTTCTCAGTGCTATAAAATCCCGGTTTGTGTGTGTGTACATGCATGTGCGTGCTTGTGTGTGATGTGTGTGTGTGTTCGTTCCTTAGAGACCTCATAGCGTGTTGCACAGGTCACCAGCTACCTCCTTCAGATGAGGTTCACTGAGAGTGCTAGCCAGAGCGGAGGTGAACTCCCAGCTGCTCCAGTTACTGGGTCCGTCTGCACTCAGCTCTAGTGGAGGCTTGATTATGAAGACTGCATTTTACTTTGCAGACGCACACTTGAGTCTTATTGAGATAATTTGCTCCAAAGAAACTCTGGCTACTGCTCAGGTGAAACAGCTTTCTTTCCATACGGTTTCATTTTACAGGAGGTGAGATCCAAGAACTGCGTTTTAATGGGAGAAGGAGGATTTCTCCAAGGCAACTTGCTAGCATTTCTTTGTTCAGTCCACTTTCTTTCATTTCAAGTTGATTGAAGGACATCAGATAGGATTCTTGTTTCCCCCTGCATGCTTCTTGTCAGCTATCTTGCCTTTCACAGCCCAGCTACACTGGGACGTTTACAGCCTTTCACTGGAGCCTGCCAGACCTAGGTGTTATGCACCGTACCTCCAGGGATCATTACCATATGGTATTTTAGGAGAGGACACAGTTCACTTCAATGCAATTCAAATGAGCAGATTTCTTTTCTTTATTACACCATTGCATTTGGCGGCAAGCCACCAGAGGCAGAGTCTAACTCTCAAAGGAATGCTCTGCCCACTCTGTCCATTTAACAGGACATTTGGCTCAAAACCTCGTCGGTTGATCACACATGTGCAACAGATGTGTGAGCATGCGTAGCGAAAATAAAAAATAAAAAATCCCAGCAGTGTGCTGTGGGAAGTGTAGCATGGAAAACAGGGACACAAAAGAAGTCTGGTACTTGAACTTTGCTTTTTGTTGTTGGAAGGCAGTGTTTCTTATTAATCTTTTCCTCCTTCCCGAGGAGAGACAGGTATGGTTTTTCATTATTATTTTGCAGTGATTATTCATGTAACGCTGGTAAGGAAACCTAGTTCATTTTCACAGACCCTGTTTTATAAAGATATTATTTTAAATATTCAGACCAGACTTTCTTGGGCCCCTGCCTCTCAGGAACTGAGTGTTGGCATACTTCCACTTAAAAATAAAAAAACCACCCATTTACAAGGAAGGATATCAGAAATATACATCCTTTCATCCGTGCCCCACAGGCTTACACACAGAGAGAGCACCAGCTGTTTTTCTCATGGAGAATAAGGGTTACTTGGGGAAATCTCTCTTCCTGTTTTTATATGGACAACTAAATTGTTGTATAGCCAGTTAATTTTGGTTAGGTCAACAGCGCAAGGTTAATTATTGGAGCCTTCCTCTTTTGCCTTCATACGATTAATAAAAAAACCAAAAGAAGTAAATGAAATATCATGACTTATTCTAGAAGTGTTGTTTATTTGGGAAGTTGTTGATGCTTTTAAAATTATATTTTGAAACATTTTATGCTTTTTGTCTTATTTTTCCTTAGAGGAAATGATGGGAGAGGTTTTGAAAAACTGAATGATGTGAACTTAAATAGATTCAGAAAGGATTTTATAGTATGCTAACATTTAGAAAACCATACCAATTTCTATTTTATAGTGGAAACATTGTTAAAGTTAAAAAGATTGTCTAACTTATGAGATAACTTTGAAATGATACTTTTCTCCCTTGATACTTTTGAATTTGTTCAGAATAACGGTGTATGTTAAAAATGCTATGTTACGATCCTGCATTCTTTTTATAACTTGGGATTTGGTTCACATATCAGAGGACCACTGATTTCCTTCAGTGGTCTGCATCCAGCGTCTTGCTATTATATAACCTCAAAATAAAGCAGCCACATCCCTCTGGATGTTTCCATTTCTTTCCCTTGAACTTGTTCAGCATCACATAGGAAAGAAGAAATCCATGGTATACATTTATAAGGACAGTTTTTCATTCATGTCCTTGTTACTCTTAATAGATGTTCCAAAGAAAACTGTTCTGCAACAGCCACTCATAAAGAAGTAGAAAATGGCAAAACCACAGAGAAGGCAACCTATGTGACAACAGTGGCTGTGTCTTCCTGGATACAGAAAACAAACAGAGCTTTGGAAGAGCTTGCCAACACATGCCTGCCAAATAAAATATTGTTTTATGAAGTCAGGAAAAAACTAATTTTAAAGGTTATTGTAGGTTATTTGTGGTCACTTCTGGTGTGCATACAGAATGATGTCATCCCGAACTCTTCTCTATTTATATTTCAGTCTTAGAGATCTTTTGTCTATGACTTGGTCTCAGCTACCAGACACATCTAAAATTTAATACTTGTAAAACCTCTGCTAGAAAAAAAAAAAATTTTGAAAGGAGATGGAAAAAGTTCCAGCCAAGTCCAGGCAAGAAATCATTCAGGCAGATCCATCTTCCAAAATACCTACGCTTGTAATGTCTTCTCGGACTCAGGACAAGTTGGCTGGAGAACGTCTCAAATAACCAGAGGACAGCTCCACGGGAAAAGAGCTGCCCTGTGAGCAGAGGCAGGTGGGATCCCTGCTGGACAGGCCACAGCCCAGGAAGGGGGGCAGGGGCTCCCGGTACAGCTCTGGGTCTCACCTCCTGAGAGGAACCTGCTGAGCTCCCCAGGTTTCGCTCAGTCTGCCTGAGAGCTTGTTAGCAGAGGATCCTCCTGTATCCTTGCCAGTCGCTGGTGTGTGTGCATGTGTGTGTGCCTTTGGAGGGGCAGTGTGGTTGGAAACCCCGCCTTCTCAAGTTAATCTTTGGTGAGTTAAGAAATGTAAAAAAAAAAAAAAAAAAAAAAAAAAAAAAAAAAAAATTATGAAAAAAACTAGCAACCTGGGGGGGTGTTAGAAACTAAAAAGAAGGGAGGCTAGGAAATTGATTGAAAAAAAAAAAACACGAAAAGTCTAATACCAAAACAACAAAACATTTTGGATATTAGAACTAACATACGAAAATGCATGTTTACAGTGAAAAGGTGACACATTAAAGGTTTTATCCAGATACCAAGTTGACACAATTTGCATAATCTTGATATTTATTCAGTCAAACATTTAAAAATGACTTAAACATTTCTGAGCATTTTGGTCTATCTGACACTTCTGTGATAAGCATTTTTTTCCTTGTACTGTTGCCAATAGCTTTTTCTTTGTAAAAATAGAAAACAGAAGAAAGAGCGAGTTGTGACTCTAGCAGAAAACATTCTGCTCTACACGGAGAGTGAAGCAGGGGGGAGGGAGAAGCAGTTCTTGTGGTACCGGAGTGACTGTTCTTATTTGGTGATCTGGTGACGTATCACTATGAGCAAGAGGAAGCTTTGGAAAGAGTGAACCGTTGACATCTTCTGGAGACAGCTGCAGTAAGTGAAGGAGTCTGAGCCAAGGGGCATGTGGCCTGTAGAAGGAACACCAGGCAGGTAGTGGGAGTAGCTTGAGGACGAATTAACGGCTCACCCTAACGCAGGCAGACACACCTCTGCCCTCCACAAGTGCGGCAGAGCTCTACAGTGCCTGAGAAATCTAGAGCAAACACCTCAGCCGTCAGTGAACACAGACTTTCTGAAACCTCCTTGCAGGAGAATGGGAAGTCCTGCAAGATCCTGAGAGTTAAGGAGAATTCGGAAGTCACCAACCTAAGCCAGCTACTGTTGGGTTATGGCCACATGCTAAAAAAAATTTTGTTGTCAGGGACTGTCTCTGACATGAACTGATTGGCCTGGCTCTTTGAACACCTCCACCTGAGGGGGAAGTAGCCTTACCAGGCCACAGAGGAAGACAGTTCAGCCAATCCTGATGAGAACTAACAGACTAGGATCAGAAGGAAGGAAAAGAAGCCCTCCCCTACCAGTGCACTTGGGGAGGGGCATTCGGGGAGAAGGAAGAGGAAGGAAGGGATTGGGAGGGGTGGAGGAGGGAACTACAGGGGCGATACAAAGTAAATAAAGTGTACTTAATAAAAAAAAATAAAAGAAAAAAAGAAAAAAAAATCCTGTTGTCATATGTGGTGATTCTCCTGTCCTATCTTTCTGATGGTCTAAGCCCTCTAGGCCTGTAAATGAGGTCTACTATGAGATTTCCAGTGATTCCTTACTGATACTTTCTCTCTCCACGTAGCTTTGAAAGCATGAAATCCTGTAGCTGTGATCAGGTCAAGCTGTAAAATTCACAGAATGGAGACAAGGTGTAAGCGTAGGTGGCAGGTGGATATAAGACAGGACTGAGGGAAAACGGGGGCCGAGGAGATGGCTATGGGGCTAAAGCACTTGGATGAGAGTCAGAGTCTGGAACCACAGAAATTAAGGAGATAGTCTGGTAGATGTGGCCTGCTGCTTGTAATGCCAGGCAGAAAGCAAAGACAGTGGATCTCTAGAGTAAGCTAGTAAATAAGATTAGCAATATCCATGAGACCTGGGGTTGATTAAGAGTCCATGGCTTAATGAATAAGGTGGAAGAGAACAGAATCCCACATTAGCCCAGAGAACCTTGTCCCCCTTTCCCATTAACATGTACACATGTTCATGTGCACTCATCCACATGTGATTACAAAAACATGCACACACATACAGTTGTACACATAGGAATTCCAGTGGCTCAATAACAGTGCAAGGTGCTTATAAAATGCAGCACATACACACACACACACACACACATTTTAGAAAAGATACAGGGAGATCAAAGCTGGAATATTGGTTTCAATGCGAATTGTCCCCCACAGGCTGATGTTTTGAACATCTGCTACACAGCTGTTTTAGGAGGTGGTGGAGCCTGGTTGGGAAGCGGTGAGTCACATGGGGTTGGCCTTGTTGGTTATATGGTTGGTCCCGGTTCCTGACAGTGTCCTGTGTCCACTACCCACCTGCCCCCCGGCAGGCTGCTATGAATGGCAGGCCACTCCTGTTCATCTGCATCCTATACCACTGCGCACTGCCCCCTGTTAAACCGAGCACCCACGTAATTTCTTTCCTGCTGAAACTGCTGCTTTCAAGTATCTTATCGGAAAGATAAGGTCAGCAACTATCCCAAATGTCAATCACCCCCTCAGTACTCGTTGCCGCTGCAGCGGATGGTGTTCGCTAAGCCAGTTTTGAAAGATGTGATTTAGGGTTTCCCTGGTCATGGGTTACCAGCCACTTGACTAATCTCTTGACAAGAAAAAGAAGAGACAATTACAATCAGTTTTAGGAAGATGGGATTAGATCGCTCTGTTGTCCCCTCTTTAATTCCAGGATGGAGGGAATGTATTTTTGCCTTTTGATAAGGTGATGCAGTCTATTTGATAGCTGGAGAGCAATAGAAAAAAAAATCCCCTAGAACTGTACGTGTATGCTGCTCCTATGCAAACAGGAAAAGCCAAGGGTTTTATCTTCCAGAAGTCTTTTCTTTTATTCTGTTTTGAAATCTAAGGAGACAAAGGTTAACTAGGGACAGGATAGGGCTTGTCCTGCAGAGGGGCCAGATCTCTCTCAGCTGTCTGTCCCTGCAAGGTTCCCCCAGTGAGACGCAACCTGGAGCCTTGATGCTTCTCTTGGGGTGTGTTCAGATGTAGGGGCAAACCTGTTCACAGACAGGAGCAGCCATCTGCACAGCCCGAAGGGATGTCTACATTTCCGTTGGGCTCTGGCTATAAATCAGTTTGAATGATTCCAGGGCTCATGGTTGCTCTTTGTGTTCCTTCTCCGTGACTGACACAGAGGACTCAGCTCACTTAGACCGATGCTTATAAAATACTTTACAAGGCATTGGGAAACCTTCTTTCAGCACAGAGGTTGGTTTAGCTTCTTCACATGCAAAGGCAGACAGGTTCCTTCTGCATGGTAGTGTGGATGCATACCTTGGCAGAGGAGTGAAGATAATATCAAACCGTGGCTGTGGAATCGGGTATTCCAGAGGAGAGAAAGCTCTGCCCAAGGAGCTCGATTTTGCTGTCACCAGACTGACCTGTCTCTTCACTACTTAGAGGAGTTGGTTCCTTCAAATGGGCATCATATTAGCTGCTAAAGTGGGTTTATTACAAAGTGCAACAGCCCCCTGACCTTTAAGTCCTTCTGCACACACGCATATTCCAAAGAGGCAGTCACTTGCCATTTTAACTTTTGTTTTGCTACTTTTTAAAAAACTCCAAACAGTATCACAATAACAATGTTTTGGTTTTTTTTGTTTTTTTTTTTTTTTTTTATAAACAGGTGATGACTCCCACCTGATTGACTTGGCTATAGCTTAAACTTCCTGACATGGGTAATTTGTTCCAATTTCTCTTTAAAATTGGAAAATTATTGTTTTATTTTCCATTTTCTAGTTGCATTAATTTAAAAAATCAATTAGACTGTTATTTTCCATTTTCTTTTATTCTAATATCATCAAATGCAATATTCTAACTTTCTCAATAATAACAAATGATAATATTGATGATGCTAAATTCTGTTCTATCCTCCGTCCCTTCCTGTTCTTTATCATCATTTGTGTCTTTACTGTGTGTTTTAAAGGGCAGTAAGATTTGAGGTTTTTGTTGGAAGCATAATTTGTCCCAGACATGATCAATATATACATGCATGTCAGGAGAGGGCATCAAATCCCAGTATAAATGTTTATGAGTCACCATGTGTTTGGTGGGAATTGAATTCAGGACCTCTAGAAGAACAGTGTTCTTAACCACCGAGCCATCTCTACAACTCTGATATGGTATAATTAAAAAATAACTAAGGAAACAGTCTAGTTTTTATCAATAATAATTATACAAAGCAAGAACTCTGCTGGCTGTACTCATGAAGGGTTAAGCCCATGCAGAATGAACCGGGCTCACTTAATTCTACAAGAGTCACAGTTAAAAACTCTGTGGTGCCAAAAAAAATCTGCAATCATGTCCAAAGATTATCTTTCTTTCAATTCAACAAGAACTTGATGTTTTACTTTTTTATCCATTATTTTTTGGATTGCTTTTCATGTTTCCTAAGGCTCTGTGCACGCTTTTCCCTATCATGAAGCAGAAAGATACATTTGGACCATAGTAACTAATAGTTTTCATCTGCATATTCACTTTTTCTTTAGAGTTGCATCTTTTAAATTAACATCTAGGAACACAGAATTGAATTATTATACTTATTGTTTATTATAACACTCAAGATAAATGTAAAACATTAGGAGATAAACATGTCTCGGCTTTGAATATTTATTATAAATAAGATGTGCAGCTTGTGATCTTTTGAGAATAGATATTTTTCTTAATGTTACAGATCTCACATTCATCCGATCTTAGAATGCGTGGTTTTGGTTAGCTTATTCTTATTTATAGTGTAATTGTCTACTGCACGAGTATACTTCCGCTGTGTACATTGAACAGTCCCTTACATACTAAAATTGTAGTCAAATTACTATTCATGTATACGGTTGGTTGTTGATGCCTGTAAAAGCCAACTTCCAGTGCTTATGTTATAAGATTGCCAGGCTAACGAGCGTGTGGTTCCTAATTTCAGACGATATTTAAAGAAAAAGTGCTCGTCCCAAGCCACTTGGTGACTGACTCTTGCCTCAGTTTATTCCCTTAGAAAACCTCATCTTGAGCCTCGTCTTCCAACAGTCATACACATGAATTCACAAGTGTGCCAGCCTTTGCAATTTTTTCCCCTTAGCACTGGCCTTGGAAGTCTTGTGTATATTTGTGGTTCTTAGCATGTTGACATTGCCTTACATTCCATTGTATGGCTAAAACACACTGTGGTACATAGTAGGCATGTAGTGGACATGGGGGCTGTTTCCAGGTTTTGCCTGCTGTAAATAACGCTTCTAATAATTACTTATTTACAATGTTTTGAAGGATATGTGCTTCCATTCGTCTTGAGTAAATAGCCAAGGAGATATAGAGTTCTGGATAATTTATGTTTAACTCTAGGTGCTGGTACCAAACTTGTTTCCCAAAGTGGTTGTCGAATTCACAATTCCTTTATAAGCTTAGTGTTCTCACCTCTCTCTTTCCTCTCTGTGTATGCATGCTAATTTTCTTTCTTTTTTTCTATTTGTTTGTTTGAGACAGGGTTTCTCTGTGTAGCCCTGGTTGCCCTGGAACTCACTCTGTAGTGAGTGAGTTGGCCTCAAATATCTGCCCCAGAGATCTCCCTTGCTTCTGTTTCCAAGTGCTGGGATTAAGTGTGTGTACCACCGGTGCCTGGCTTTTATTATTTAAGGCAATTTTAAATGTAAATATACCTTAATCATATCTTCCCTTTCCCAAGTCTTTTCAGCTATTCTCTCTCTCCCTAGCCACCAATTTTAAGTTCTAAAAAACTAAAAATAAACATTCCAAACCAAACAGTAAAACAACACCACAAAATAATAAAGCAAACACCAAACTGTACTCAAATAAAAACATACAACACACACACACCACAACAAAACAAAAACAAACAAACAAACAAAAACCTGTGGAGTTTATTATACGGTGGTCTGCTACTCCTGATCATTAGGTCTGCCCAGAAATGATTGAACTGCAGCTAAGACTATGAGCATGCTTGAGAATTGCTCTCTCAGTGAGCTCTATCCCTAGCTAAAAATACACTTTAAGGCATTTTCTTTGAGCCTATGTTTTGTCTTTTAATTATGTTGGCTGAATAAATAGGATTCCTTAAGAATTTCTACATTGATAAGCATATACTCTATAAAAACCACATCTTTGCTCCATTTTAATATGTTCACCTTTTGTAAGAAAAGCACTTTTTTTATCAGGGCAATGAAGGCTCCCCTTTATTATTTACCCTTGGATTACATATATATATATATATTTTATTTTTTACAATTTATTCACTTTATATTCTCATTGTATCCTCCTCCCTTGTCTCCTTCCTGTCCCACCCTCCTTCCCTCTTCCCCCACCCCCTACTCTAGTCCACTGAAAGGGAGAGCCTTCCTTCCCTACTCTCTGACCCTAGTCTATCACATCTCATCAGGACTGACTGTATCCTCTTCCTCTGTGGGCTGGCAAGGCCACCACACAATGGGGTAGTGATCAAAGAGCAAGCAATGTAGTTC
Organism: Psammomys obesus; assembly: GCF_907164565.1. Taxonomy (NCBI): domain Eukaryota; kingdom Metazoa; phylum Chordata; class Mammalia; order Rodentia; family Muridae; genus Psammomys; species Psammomys obesus. The sequence continues at coordinate 7,646,268 of NW_026585644.1, read as the reverse complement.
ATGTCAGAAACAGCCCTTGCTACACTTACTAGGGAGCCTACATGGAGACAGAGCTTCCCCTGCTACATCTGAGCAGGGGGTTTAGGTCCTCTCTATGCATGGTCTTTGGTTGGTGCATTAATCTCTGCAGGTGCCCCCAGGCCTAGATATTTTTGTCTTTGTTGGTCTTCTTGTGAAGCTCCTGTCCCCTCCATGTCCTTCTATACCCCACCCACTCCCTCCATAAGATTCCTTGCACTCTGCCCAAAAATTTTGGCTGTGATACTCAGCATCTGTTTCAATCCCCTGCTGGGTAGAGTCTTTCATAGGACATCGATGGTAGGCTCCTGTCTTGTTCTCTATCTTCAGCCACTTTCGGTGTCTATCCTGTTTTTCCTTCTGAATGAGATTTAAGCATCCTCACTAGGGTCCTCCTTGTTGTTTAGCTTTTTTAGATATGTAGATTTTAGTGTGTTTATCCTATATTATAGGGCTAATATCCACTTATCAGTGAGTATATACCATATCCTCCTGGTGTTCTCAGTCTACCTGGCTCTTACTACCTTTCTTCCCTCTCTTCTGTGGGGTTCTCTGAGTCCCACCTAATGTTTGGTTGTGTGGTCTCCACATCTCTTGCCACCAGTTGCTGGAGGGAAGAGTTTTGATGAAGACATCCCCTTCAATACTGAGTGTACCACAGTCTCTCACTCTTTGAACAGTATCCAATTTTGGGTCCTGTGTTAGTTCCCATCTATGGAAAGAGAAAGCATCTCTGATGATGGGTAAACAAGTTACTTTATCTATGGTTATAACAGAATGTTGTTAGGAGTAATTCTGTTTCTAGGTTCCTTTTAGCAGTACAGTAGTCTTTGGTTTTCCCCTAGATGCAAAGTCTCTCTAGGCTCAGGTTCTGGCCACTAGAGTAGTGTCAGGCATGAGATCCATCTTATTGAGTAGTTCTTAAACTCAATCAGCTAGTGTTTGGCTACTTACACTATGTTTGTGCCACTATTACAAAAGTTTACCATGCAGGCAGGTCACCATTTTAGACTGGTACTTTGTAGACATGTTGGTGGTTACCTTTCTCCTCTGGTAGCCTGCAGAGTACCTTCTAGTTCCATGAACACCAGCCAGCAGGGGTGAAGGCTAAATTAGGTACCACCTGGACTTCTCCATGTTCAATGAGATACATAAATGTTATGTTTAGCAATAGGGCCTTACCACCAGTTTATGGAGAGTATATAATAACCTTGGCAACAGCTTGAGTTGTCTGCGGTGTTTCCATGGGGCTCCTCTGGCCAAGAACTAAATAATATTCCTGACAATGGAAGATTCCTTTGGTGACAAAATATGTCTAGTTGGGTCATTGTCTCCCCCATTATCTCCATTATTTTATGACTCTATTTAGATGTCTTTCATATATATATATACATGTATTATACATATATATACGTATATACATGTATATA
>NW_026585644.1:7622392-7644810 GCF_907164565.1 Psammomys obesus | reverse complement strand
TATACATGTATTATACATATATATACGTATATACATGTATATATATATACATGTATATACGTATATATACACACATGTATATATATATATATATATATATATATATATATATATATATATATATAAGCTTCAACAGCAGTAAGCTTTCATATAACTCTTCAAATGGCCCTTCATGTTAACTGCCCTTCTTTGTATCTCCAGTTTTAACCCTCCCTCTTTCCTCTCCCCCTCCCCATTTAATCCTGTTCTAGTCTGTCCATGTCTCCCCATAACTATATTTTCTATCTTCCCTTCCCTCTTAGATCCTCCCATCTCCCTAACCTTCTACTGTATATCCAACGTCTGTGGTTATATGGATTGTAGCATGCCTGTCAATGGCTTAAAACTAATATCCTCTTATAAAAGAATGCATAACATATTTGTCTTTTGGGGTCTGTATTACCTCACTCAGAATGGTGCATTTACACTTCTAATATTTTTCTTTTACAGGTTCAAAAATATTTTGAGCATACATTATATGTCATATATCATGTAGAAATAGTTGGATATACAATTTAATTAAAATATTTCCATTTAAAATACACATAAGGAAGAAGAATGCCTTTCTATTATTGACTATTATATACTTTAAATATTATTTGATACTAGCTATATAAGTGTAATTTTTAAAAATGCATTATGTAAAAAAAAATAACATAATGTAATTTGGATTTTTAATTTTACTGGCCTTTTAAAATCACTGCTCTGACAGAGACTTCCAGTCCCCAACCAGAACTCATATATTAACATTTCACGAAGATTGGAAAACTTGGATCACAGTCATGATATAGCAAATAGTAAAATAAATATACACTAGATAAGAATATTTCTCTGTGGTTTGGCCCACAGAGATGCATTCCCTGGCTAATTGACAACTACTCTCTTGCAAACTGTGAACTTTTTTCTTTTTCTTCACTATGTGCTCTAGGATATTTGGCAGGGTTGCTAGCCCTGTCAGAGAGAAGGCAAGAAAGTAGATAGTATGTTGTATGGACTAATATAAGTCAAAGCATGGTGATGGTTTCTCCTGATTCTGTGCATTACAGGACTGTGTTCTGAAGTTCCACAGTGGAGCGATCCATGCCAGCTCTCTACATTCCATTTAGTTAAGTTTATATCAATGAATAAGTTCCACAAAGTTTCCTGTCAGGACAGAGGAGAAACCTCCTTTGTTCAGTTAGTATGACAATAGCTCTGGAGTGACTCCAGCTTAAATTTCCATAGACGTTTCTATTACTGGGGAAATTGGAGGATGTTTCAAGTTATGAAATACCACAAAAATTCATTTGGCTAATCTCCGTGTATATGTTATCACCTGTCCAAGTTGCAGTTTATCTTTATAATTAGAATAAAATTCCAGTGGAAAGTTTTCCTAAGCCAACAGATAGCAGGTTAGACCTGCAAACAGACATACATTGTTATTTCTATAGAATTGTTGTTATTCAAATTGCCAAGTCAAAGTTCAGATGCTTTGAGGCTGAATTTAATGGTTTTATCACAATAGAAGACCATTACCTGGTGTTGGTTGATGAACACGGAGTCTTGGAAAGGGTTCGTTCCTGAGGTCTCATATAAATATATGTGTCTAGACACAGAGGTGGAATCTCTAGTACCAGCTCATGAGGAGTGAAGGCAAGACTGATGCTCAAAGACTTTCATACCAGTATGTCTACCGTGTCTAACTAACCAACCAGGCAGACAAACCTGATGTCCTGATCTAGTGAGTGATAAGCATTAATTTGCTTTGGTTCTTGACTCTCTTTTAACCACTCATGATAGCTATCACACTTCTGACTTCTTAATGAATGATAATTACTAATTAAAAATGGCATATTTATTGTATTATCACACTAAACCACAGAGCAACTTTTTTTAACTTTTATAGATTGTATTCTTTTTTCTTTTTTTATATTAGTTACAGTTTTTAAACTTTGTATCCCAGCTGCATTCCCCTCCCTCATTCCCTTCCAATCTCACCCTTCCTCCCTCATCTTCTCCCTACCCCTTTCCAAGTCCACTGATAGGGGAGGACCTCCTCCCCTTTCATCTGACCCTAGCTTATCAGGTATCTTCAGGCCTGGCTGCAAAGTCCTCCTCTGTGGCCTAGCAGGGCTGTCCTCCCTCCTGTGTGGGGAGGAGGCGAAAGATATAGCCATTGAGTTCATGTCAGAAATAGTCTCTGTTCCCCTTACTAGGGTACCCACTTGGATACTGAGCTACCATGGGCTACAACCGAGCAGAGGTTCTAGGTTATATCCATTCATGGTCCTTGGTTGGAGATACAGTCTCACAAAAGACCCCTGTGCCCAGATATATTTGGTCCTTGTGGAGCTCCTGTCCTCTCGAGGTCATACTAACTCCCCCTTCTTTCATATGATTCCCTGTACTCTGATGAAAGTTTGGTTATGAGTCTCAGCATCTGCTTTGATACACTGCTAGGTAGAGTCTTTCAGCAGCCCTCTGTGGTAGGCTCCTGTCCTGTTACTTGTTTTCTCCTACATCCAATGTCCATCCCATTTGTCTTTCTAAGTGAGGGTTGATCATCTTACCCAGGGTCCTCTTTATTGTTTATCCTCTTTAGGTGTACAGATTTCAGTATGTTTATCCTATCTTATAGGTCTAGTACCCACTTTAAGTGAGTATATACCATGTGTGTCTTTCTCCCTCTGGGATACCTCACTCAGGAAGATCATTTCTAGGTCCCACCATTTGCCTGAAAATATCATGATTTCCTTGTTTTTAACACAAAGCAACTTTTATTCTAACATAATTTCTTCTCTTTATTTGTATAGACCTACATTAGCTGCTTGATTCCCACTATGACATGGAGTATAGTTCGTTTTTGAGCCTTACTAATTACAAACATTTTGACGTGTAGACCCAGGAAGGTAGAATCCCAGGGTGACTGTTTTATGCTAGTTACATTTTTGTATCACTTTCAGTTCTGCTCCAGACTCATTAAAAATACGAAACTGCATTTCTACAGAACAGAACCCATCCTTTTATTGACAGTTCTTATAATGACATCAGACTTGCTTTTATCCGTAAGTATTTTCTTGAGTAAAAGCTTCAGTTGAATTATACCCATGATACAGTGAATTGTATCTAACTCTGGATGTGGCTATGGGACCACTTGCCTTTAAACATTCTCTTTCTCTATATTTTCCACATGGTAATTTGCCATGTTTAACTAAACTTTAGCTTTTCTTTTGTATGTCTTTCAGCACACCATGGGCTTTGTGAAGCAATGGGCCATGCTTACTTGGTTTATCTTGTGTCTCTAATCTTTAGCATAGTCTGCTTCTGAATCTTGCAATAGAGTATATCAACAAATAATTATTAAAATGATAATTAAGCGAGTGAAGTGTTTTTTTTGTTGTTGTTGTTTTGTTTTGTTTTTCGAGACAGGATTTTTCTGTGTAGCCTTGGCTGCCCTGGACTCACTTTGTAGACCAGGCTGGCTTCAAACTCACAGAGATCCACCTGCCTCTGCTTCCCTGAGTGCTGGATTACAAACATGTACCATAACACCTGGATAAGTTAAATATTTTTGATGTGAAAGTTTAGCATGTTTGCTCTGCTGCATGAATTTGTAATACAAAAAGCCACAGGGGAAAAGATGAACATGCTTTGTTTGTTTTTTTTTTTTTTTTTTTTTTTTTTTTAGCTAAAGCTGCTTACTCCCTCCTCAAGAAAGTTGTTTTGTATTTTAGAAGCTGAGGGTGGTGTTTAAGTTTTATTTGCTGCTGTTGTTATTATTATTTTGTGCTAGTCTGACACTCCTGGCTATACAAGAAACTCACATTAAGTAAGAACAGACCAGAACAAATGTGAGAGCAGAAGGGACCAAAACGAAGGAACAGAGCAAGTTCTTGCCACTGATCTTCTCCCTTTGCTAACTACATAGATCATTTGCCAAGACTGTGGCAAGACAGATTTGCTTAGGAAAAGCTGGCAAGATAGGGAACCATGCTTGTAAGCCAAGTGTCATATAAATTTGAAGGTAAAGCCTTCTGATCAGAGCAGACACTGTTAATGATATTTTGTACATAGCCTCAGGAAATTCCTCAACATGATCACATAACTCAGGCAAAGGACACTCCTGGAAACATCTGTCAGTAGCACAGCTTTTATAGCTAGTAGACCGTTAGCTCTGCAGAGAATGAGTTGGCTATTACAGTTTTGGTAAATGATCTAATTGTCAAGAGTAGCACAATGTAATTTTCTTATTTCAAATGGATGCTTTTCTTTGTTCTGCTGCCTTCTCAAATTTTCTCCAAAAATAATTAAATTTGGAAACCTGCCTGACTGTAAGAGAATTCTGTCTCTCCTGTATCATTTCAATTATATTCCTAGCGGATGGAGAAAGAACCCATTTCATAATAGAAGCTATAACAAAAAAAGAAAAGAGGATAATGAAAACCGAAGACTAGATTTTAGCCTGAGTTGTACACGTGCCTATATGTAATAGGGGATGAATCACACATAGCTGACCAGAGCCTCCGTTTCCACACCTATGTTGGGATATTTCAGATCCATCCTAATTCATGACAAGCAAGATAAGGAACAGGATGTCTCTTTACACTGCAGGACATCACCCATAGCTGTCATGTGTCCCATGTCAAAGACTCAAGAACGCTGTTATTTTGGATTGGAATTTGGGAGGATAATAGGTATGGCAGATGGAAAAACAGAAGGGTGACTGAAGGAGAAAAGGAACATTTTTCAATAGCAGCAGAGTCACGAGTCCTAGACTGAAAACTTGCAGTCCAAGGAGGAGAAAGCTGAGCGCACTAGAAGCACTTACGGCATTTATTTCCCTTGGCCTAGAATCTCAGCATATTTCTTAAATAAACCTATTGTTGCTCTGGGCTGCCAGCGAATGATATACGGGTCTGAGGCCCAGTCTGAAATGCTTTGTTGGCTAAATTTCTTGGAATGATAATCAATTAAAATATTTTTCTTGCGCTTTTGACTGGCAACTTTTCTGAGCCAGAGTAGGCTTACAAGGAAAACAAAACTCTCCGTTACTTGCCCATTATCAGCAAAGCAAGTTTTTCCATATGGAGGATGATCATTGTGTAACAATCCCAGGTAATGCATATGACTTCAGGGGAATTGATGCTATTTGAAAGAGGAAATAGCAGAGGAAAGCATATACACATATATGCTTACTATGTTCTGCCATATGCACATATATGTACACATATATTCATATACATTTATATACGTGTACATGTATATATATATATATATATATATGCTTAGAGTGAGCTAAAGGCCATCCTGGGTTACACAAGAGAGACCTTGTCTGAAACAAAATGAAACAACAAAAAAGAATGGGAGAATGTTATGATAGACACAGTTACTCATGTCCGTAATCTCAGCACTTGGGAAGCTGAGGCAGGTGAACTACTTGGAGATCTATGAGTTTGTGTGTTCATATCTCTTTCCTTTCATGGAGACACTATCTCGCTACATAGTACACGCTGGACTTGGATTTATAATCCTGGTTCTGATTCAACTAACTGCTTGAATACTAAGAGGACAGACCTGTTATGGATAGGCTTTTAATAAACTCTTTCTACAATATGAACATCACTATATGCTAAAGATTATATAACTTAGTTTCAAGTAATGTTTTCTCAATTTAAAATGGCTCAGACAAGAGAACCCCCTTTCGTCTGTATTTAATTTCATTTTTCTTTGACTGGAGAATGGAAACAAAAATCATTAAAAATACAGAGCAGATTTAATTTACTGTCTTATGTGTAAAAGTATGAACTATGAATATGTGACCGTTTTTGTGTGTTCACGTCTTTATGTGAACATAGGTATGTGTGCAAATGTGTGTATTTGTTAGTGTGTATGTCTGCACGTGTGTTTGCAGGTGCCTATGGACTCCGGACGATAGCTTCAGGAACACTTCCTCACAGGCCATCATCACTTTCAGTTTTTAGTTGTAGTTTTTAGACAGGCTCTCTCACTGGTTTTGCCAGGGCAGCAACCTGTCCATCTCTGCCTCCTCACTGCTGGGGTTGTAAGTGTGAGCAATCACACCCAAATATTTACATAGATTTGGGGCTCTAGGATCTAACTCATGTCTTTCTACTTTCAGTGCAAATATACATACCTGGAGCACAGTTACCCCTGAATCTGAAGATATAGATAGGAATTGAGAGACTGCAGGGAATCTTATGAAAGAAGGGGGAGATAGGAAGACCCAGAGGGGACAGGGGCTCCACAAAGAGACAAACAAAGCAAAAGGAAAAAAAAAAACAAGCTGACCCAAGGGGGATCTGCAGAGACTGATGTACCAACCAAGGACCATGCATGGAGAAGACCTAGACCCCTGCTCAGAAATAGCCCATAGGCAGCTCAGTCTCCTTGTGGGTTCCCCAGCAAGGGGAGAAGAGACCGTCTCTGTCATAACCTGCTTGCTTGTTCTTTAACCACTTCTCCCTGGAGGGGCAACCTAGCCAGCCCACAGAAGAAGAGGATCCAGGCAGTCCTAATTGAACCTGATAGGTTAGGATCAGACAGTAGTGGGGGAAGAACTTCACCTATTAGAGGACTAGGGGAGAGGAAAGGGAAGGAAGAGGGAGGAAGGGATCAGGAGATGAGGGAGGGAGCAACAACTGGGCTACAAAGTGAATAAATTGTAAAATAATAATAATAATAATGATAATAATAATAATAATACAGAAGATGAATATTATATCTGTGTGGTTAACTTTTTTCTTGCTTCCGGGAGGTGAGATGCATGCAGATCGATTCTCAGATCCAGCTCAGTGTTCCCTCGACATTACCCTTAGCAGGTTGAGTTCCAAGCCACAGATCTAAGGAACTCAGCAGACACCATGCTGGGCGAGACTTTCTGGGGAGACCTCATACACCCATCTACTCACCCGACAGAGAGAGCTCATGACAGACCACTGTGACATTTCTACCAAAGTTCAGCTTGGTGAGCCAATGAGCTTCGTGGTGGTCACTTACAGGCACAGAGAAGGCTCAAATGCAGTCACGTCCCTGAAAACCTCAGGTGGAGCCTCAAAAGCGGCATGACCTGAAGGCAGCTCAGCAGGCCCGAGACTATCCTCGCAGCGGCTCCACTGAGCCCAGCTGCTCCCCAAAATCCCTCTACTACTTCCATAAGTTTTTTTTGTGGGAAGGGGGCTCAGTAATGTTTGAGATCCAGTTTTTGCCAGACTTGTGAAGTGTATTTCCCGAGGCTCAGAAGCTTCCTCCCTTCTTGCAAGAAAAACTTCAGTTTGGGATAACAGAAATCACTGTACCGTGCTCTAGGACCACAAAGACCTGGGTTCCCAAGTGGGGAGTCCTCAGAGCCCAGTGTCTTTCACCGCCAGAGTTTACTTTCTCTGAACACCAGAAACTAGCGGAAAACGGTGTTTTTGTCTTATCTCCAAACACAATATCCTAGATATTAGGAAGAGAAACTTCCATTAGACATCCATGTAACAAAGCTGTCTGTAATCAGAGCGCCACAGAGAAGGTATCAAAGTTAAACAGTGTGCTTGAACAAGGAACCAAGCTTTGTTTGTTTGCATCTGAGCAGGAGGAAGTGGGTCTCCTGATTTGACCTGTTGTGTGCTTTGTACCCGTTTTAATTTTTCACAGTTTCGGCCCTCATTTTGTTGTAGTACCAAGGAATTCTGCTATCCAGAGGGTTTAAATGTATTCACCAAAAAGATAAATCCAAGTAAATACTTCCTCTAACTGTGACCCACATTGCAATCCGAGCGTGCGGATGTAGTGACGTTATGAGTAGGTCATAATGTTGGGTAATGACAGCTTGCATTCTTTGAAAAAAAGGTGACTACTTGGATCTAGAAAAACAGAGGGAGACAAGTGTGGGGACACTGACACAGGGCTTGGAGTGACACATCTCCAGGGGTGGAAGGGGTTGCCAGCAAGCAGTAGAAACAGACTCTCTGTTACAGTCTCTAAAATCTTTCTTGACATTTTGTTTGTTTTCCCTTACTGCTAAAGAAACAAAAGTCTGTGTTGAGTTTCTCAGCTTGTGCTAATTTGTTAGGTCAACCTTAGGAAACTGATGTATACAACATATGTAATTTCTATAAAAAATACTTCAAAAGATAAGCACCAAGTCCTCATTCTCTTCATTGATGAGGAAACCCATATCCCTCGCGTCACATTTTTGCTTTAACTGCTTTTACTCTCACACCAGTTATTACTTATAACTCGTTTTGCTTGTTCACTGTGTATTTCCTAATCTATACAACCTGGAACTTTTAGATTTGGAAAAATATGGACAGTAAGTTCCTTTGAAATTAATAAGTTTGCATTATTATTTTGATTTGTAATATATTTTTTTCAATTCAAGGCAATGGTTTTATGAAGAATATACATATCACTATAGGAGGCAGACTTCGCTCTAGTGTTGACAGTCAGCATGAGAGAGCAAGGAGAGGAGAAAGCTGTGTTAACTGTAAAAAAGAAAATAGGAAAGCATATTGGTTTCTAAGAAAATAATATATCATTATTGGAAACATTTTTAATTAGTCATATAATTACAAAAAAATAGAGAGCGGAAAAAGAAACATGAATTTGTCATGAAATTAAAAACAAAAACTAAAGCAAGAAATTAGGAAGAAAAAATTATATAAAAGTATAAAAGACGCGTGGGTGAACAAAAGGAGAGGAACTTGAGAAAGAGACTTTTTTTTTTAACCACTAGTATTATTTTATGACATTTTAAGGTCTAAATTTCATCTCTGATTATCAGGCTGGTGGATGGCTACTGGAGGATTGGTTCTTTGAGGCCTCTATATTTAAATATTTATTACTGAAAACATATTTACTAATCTCACAGTCAAGTGTTTGTTCTGATGTCCTCTCATGCAAGAGTCCTCTGACCACCCACACCTGAGAACTGCACCTGTCAGCCTTTGGGAGCTCCAACGCTACCTGGTTTTCTTCCTGCTTATTTTGATTGCATACTAGAACTATTTGTGACTTGCTTTTCTGTCTGCTCTCTGTCTTCCCTGAGTCAAGCACCTCCATAAGTAAGGAGTTCTTCTAGTCAAGGCAATGTCTGCTACAGTTCAGGTGCTTAGTATTATTTTTTTTAGACTATGAACTGTAGTATTGTCAATACAAAAATTATTCATCTTGTATTTTAAAGACATATTGGTCATTGTGTATTGAGCTAGTAGTTCTAAAGGCTCGGATAGCCCCACTTTATTACTTGACAAGGAATTATGTGTGTTTAATGGGGATTTGTGATTGCTTGGCCTGTGATTGGTCTCCTGGAATTCCTCTCTAACGTAATTTAGCAAGATGCTAACAAACCCCACTGAAACACATCTGGTGTACTGTTGTCTCCAACTCCTGGCCTCTTCAAACTTTTAAAACTGTCATAGATTACTAGAAACGCAACTGTGTTTGAAATTAGCTCAGTAAAACAGTAGTTACAGATGCTCCATTAGGGGTTTGAAAACAAAGTCGTCAGCCAAAGAAAATGGCTTGTAAATGTCTAGCCGTCACCCCCGTGATGAAGAAGTAAGCCTCCTGGCAGTGAGGGAAGAGGAGCTCTCGCTTGCTGACACACTGACAGAGCTGGAGAACTTTATTTGTCGCCTGATAGCCATCAGCGTGCAGTTGCTGCAGTGCAGGGCTAGGTGTGGGAGGTGATGAAAGACAATCTACTGACGCACAGCAACTGCACAGAACCGGAGGATCTCCCGGGAATGCAGCAGCCAGGTACAGCCTGGCCATTTCCTCCTCCTCATTTGGGTCAGCATCTCCTGACTGTAGTCTATGCAGTATAAGGACAGTGTTTCCCAGCTTAATGGATGGCTCAGTCTGGCATAAGCATTTCCACATGGTGGTTAACAAATGACCTTTGGGCTAAACTTTCTTGCAATTCAAGAAATAGATCTATCAGGGTTTTCTCTTTTCTCACAAATATATAACTTGTGCCTTAGTGTATGTATCTTAGATGAAATTTTAAATAGTTTTCAACTTATCAAACTTGCTTTTTTTTGTTTGTTTGCTCTTGGGGAAGGTGGGGTATTGCAAATAGAAGTTCCTTATATCCACTGTCAGTGAGGTTGATGGATGGTTGCTGAACAAGCAGCATCCTGGCGTGTTCAGAGTCATGTCTGTGCTGTAGGTCACATTATACGGTGACTTGTCATGTCTCTGTGCATCTGTACATAAGAAAAATTTATTTTAAATAATTATCAATTTGGAGTTGCTCAGGGGATTTTATAGAAACGCGAGATATGGCAGGAGTAATATGTATTTAAAAGGTCAACATTTTTCAGTGAGGAAAAAAGTCAGTACATCCATTCATCACATTCTTTTCAGGGTCTTTTTCATTATTTTATTTTCTACAATTTATTCAATTGTAGCCCCTTCCTCAACTCCTCCCAGTCCCACCTGACCTTCCTCTTCTCCTCTATTCCCTTCCCCTAGTCCTCCTCTGCCTTCTGACCATCTGACCTTAGCTTATCAAGTCTCATCAGGACTGCCTGGATCCTCCTCCTCTGTGGCCTGACAAGGCAACATTGCCAGGGGAAGGTGATCAAAGAGCATATGCAACTACATGCAGGTACAGCTGCCCTTGCGACACTATAGGCTTCTAACGGCATGAAGTACTGGCTCCCAACCTTCTACTATTAGTTCATGGGTTTTACTGCTGCCATCTTTTCTGTTACAAAAGTTTCTGACTGTGTCCCTCAAATTTATAAGATGACATAGCTGAATGGCAACACAAATAACTAAAACATATCTTTCACATCTGTAATGTATTTCATATAGAATTTTTAATGTACTATATGATTAGCCATTTCTTCTTTTTTGTTTGTTTTGTTTTCTGAGACAGGGTTTTCCTGTGTAGCCTTGGTTGACCTGGACATGCTTTGTAGACCAGGCTGGCCTCAAACTCAGAGCAATTCACTTGTCTCTGCCTCCTTGAGTGCTGGGATTAAAAGCATGCGCCACCACACCAGAATATAAAACACTGAGTATAATGCTTGGAACTTACTAAGAATTAAAGGAAGGCAATAGAGAGGAAAGAAGGCTGAATGTAACCTCCTCTGGTACAGAGGCTGGATTAGAATGATGGCTTTTGTAACATTTCTGGAGAGTTGACAGGCTGTGAGCCTCAGATGTGGGCAGCTGATCTGCACACAATCACTGCAGCTGACTGATGGGATGAGATGCTGCCTCTCAGCCCATTCTCTGTGTGAACTGGCTTTAGTCTGGCTTCTCAATATTGGGGAAGACATCCCACATTCTTGGGAAGTTGAACCCAAACCAAAACTCCACTGGATCTCCTTTCCAACCTCTGGGTGGTCCTGGGTGAGCCAGTTTTCCCCCGAAGGAGCCCTGGGAAATTTGATATGGCTACATTAAGTTTAAAGGTTACTCTTGGGTGGTCTGTAGCAGTTAATAGAGTTTGCTTCTAAAGTCATTGTATGAGATTCAGAGAAGTGCAGGAATCTAGGTCTGGATAACATCCAGTCTGTTGAGAGTACAGATTACTTCTAAGTATCTTAAAATGCCAAGCTGGAAAGACTAGAGTAGTTCTGGGAGGCCCAGGTAGTTCATCCCAGAGATATCAATTCTATGTGGCCAATGCTGGGCAACATCTTCCTCCTGAGACTTAACTCAACCCACCATGTTGTCAACCTGAGACCTGACTGGACCGTGTCAAGCAAGCATGCAGAATTCTCAAAAAATGCTTTACAGTTAAGAAGAGAAAGACATTTACTTTCACGAATTTGAGACTTATAAATTCTTCATAAAGTTGATCATTAATTAGATACAAATTAATAAAGGGAACTGAGATATGATAAATAAAAGATCACCTGACTTTACTACAGAAAATAGAACGGAGCAGAGAAAAGGACAAGCCATTTAGAGATGGCCTTCATGGATTCCAAGTCTTTGTCTATCACTTGCTGACACTGGTGGACTGACAGACAGACACTATGAACCCAAAGGCTATTACATGTAGGAAATACAAATATAACCCGTAAACTATGAAAGTATTTCTGTACTGTGGCAACGCATCAGTAAATCTGAATAAAAAATGTTTTCCCAGCATAATTTGGACATACAGTGAGTCCAAGAGAACCTAAAAACCTAATCATCTGGATGTTTGAGAAGGCTAAAATCCTAGCGTTAATAAAAGTAGCTAGTAGTACAGAGCTCCAGCATATGAGTTCAATTAAAACATATTAAACTGCCATTCTTGTATTATATAAGTTATTATAGTCTATCGAGAAAATTTAATATAGAGTCTTAGAGCGTTAAATAGCATGATAAGAAATTGTGGCCCACCTCACATGCAAATACATATGCAAAAACTGTAAAAGAAAGAAATGTTTATTTTATAAAACTCTATCAATATATTATCTACATTAATCTATAAAATAAGAACCACATGGTAATAGTAACAAATCTGAGTAGTTACCATTTACAATTAAAACTTCAGAATTCAAAACAAAAAACAATAAGAACAAGCTACATGAAATGATAGAACAGTTTACCACAAAACAAGCTTGTCACTGTTAATTATTATTGTCAATGGCATTGTTAATTATCACTGTTAATTACAAAACTCATCTTTCAAATCGTATAGGAAATGAAACGGAGATTTGTATTTCTTAACTAATTACTTTGGTATGGGAAGTTAAGAAAAATTAATGTAAGTATAAATATTGGAAAACAACTTTTTCCCTTTGAAAATATTATGTCTGCAAATCTCAAAATTCTTTTTAAAAACTATATAATGAAAATTTCTTCAATAAGGGAAGTTTATAGAAAAAAGAATAAATACATGAAGGTCAGCTTATAGTCTGTATTATCTGCAAGCAATTGAGAATGATGAGGAAAATATATTCTACTTATTAAAAACAATATGGTCTAATTAGAGATAATAAGTAAAAGATCTGTAGAAGAATACTAATAACATAATACTAAAAGCACAAAACAGATCCAACTGACAAACAGTACTGTGGCTTTGGATGAAAATAATTAATACAGAAAAAAAAGTCTGATTTTCAATGTTTTTCTATAAAATTTAGACATTTCTAAGTAGGACTACAACAGATGTGGACTTTAGAGTTGTATACAATGATGCTAAGTTCATGGGGTAGAATATACATTTGAGAACAGGCAAAAAAATGCTATAGGAGAGGGAGAAGCAGGAAAGTTACTTTACACATTTATCATCAGAGGATAAAGTCATATAATTAAATAAGTATGGTTTCATATATATGACTTCATGAAAAGAATACAGAACTGAAAAACAGTTCTTTGTGTTAAAATCTTGTTCACGGCAACATTATTATTTATTCTAATAAAGAAAGGTATGAGTAATTTATTAACTGAGCCTGACAAATTGGGTATTGATTGAGAAAAAAACAAACTTGTCCTGCCCCCTCTGCCTCTGTTTTATTAAATATTGTGGCCATTAACCAGAACTGCTCTTTAGATTTAAATTTAAATCAATTAAAATTAAGCATCATTTCAAATTTATACTCTTTACTGGCATTGGCCACTTCTTAAAATTCTCGGAAGCTATGCATGTATAGTGTCTATCCATGTGATTCATATGGAGGCAAAATTATACTACCTTTTTATCAATGCAAATGTTTTCTCTTCCTATTTGCCACACTTAGATATGTTTATACATTTACACAGGTATGTAAAAATTAAACATGTTTGTATATAAACATATAAACTGTATTTATATTTGGTAGTATATTATAAATAATAATAAATTATTCAGAGAATCATTAACATTACATAAACCATATGATGTTGAGAAAAAATGGTTAGCTTTTACAGGAATCCAGAAAACAAAATTAAAAATAGATACATTTTGTATTTAAAAGCTATATTTGAACACAGGGAACTTCCCAGAGACTCATACTCCAACCAAGTACTATCTGTGGAGATAACCTAGAACCCTGACAATGCAGCCACTTCTGATGAGAACTGATAGACTAAGATCAGAAAGAAGGAGAGGAGGACCTCCCCTATCAGTGGACTTGGGGAGGGGCATGCATGCAGAAAGGGGGGGAGGGGGACCAGGTGGGGAGGGGGGAGGGGTTTATGGGGGGATACTAAATGAATAAAGTGTAATTAATAAAAGGAAAGGAATAAAAAAGAGAGAGAGATACATTTTGCATTTAAAAGCTATATTAACAGTGACCTGCTAAGAAGTTTGTTTATCAGATGACCAACAGAGCCAACCAATCAGGGCCCAGAGGTGCTTTCTGAGACTGAAGCAACAACCAAGGGCCATGTAGGACCTGGACCTAGACCCCTACAAAGAGGTATCAGAGGGGCACTTTAGGCTTCATGTGGGTCCTCTAGTAAGGGAAGTGGGGACTGCATCAGACACAGACTCATTTGCCAGCTTTTTGATCACTTGCCCCTGGCAGGACTGCCTTGCCACAGGGGAAGAGGACCTGCTCAGTTCTGATGCAACATGATAAGCTGGGGTGGGTAGGAAAGGGAACTCCCCTTTTCTGAAGAAGAGGCAAGGGAGGGAATGTGGGACCTGGGGGGCAGGGAAGAAGAATGGGACTACAACCAGGATGTAATGGGAATAAAAAATAAATTAATAAAAATATAATAAAAATAAGTTTGTATATCAATACATTACTTCATATACCATAATTTTATAATTTTCTTTTAATTTTTAATTGTGTATTTTCCCTCTCTCTCTGTGTGTATGGGTGTATAAGTTCAGTATCCATGGAGGACAGAAGATGGCATTAGGCCTCCTGCAGCTGGATTTATAGGTGGTTGTCAATAGCGTTACTGGGTACTAGGAATCAAACTTCGGACCTCTGAAAGATCAGTGCATGCTCTTAACCACTGAGCAACCTCTCCAGACCCAAATTAAAATGTTTTATTTGTTACAACTCAGTAAAGCTGGACAATGGGTATCTTTACATACACATATATCCTAGAATATGTAGTAAAGGGAAGGAATTGTATGATGGGTCAGAAAATAAGTACAGAAGTCCAATTTGAGAGAGTACTGGCTTGGGATGTATTTCTGAAGCTGTCTAAGTCGAGACCTAACAGAAAGCTTTGATGTGGGTAGATGGGGAACTACCACTTTGAACTGAGACTGCAAACCTGTTGGCTCATTAAACAACAGAGAATAACTTGAATGATTGCTCTTACCGGAACAGAAAGATGGGTTTTGTGAAATAAGATCAGAGAGACCAGAGTCATAGTTTAACTTATACTTTTGAAATCAACGTTAGGATTGTGAAGAACTCTAGTCAGCAAGTGACAAAGCACATAGATTTAACAGCCTCTCTAGCAACTCTACATTGTGAGGCAGTACCCCTGTATTTGATCACTGAACTCAAGTTGAGGTGTAGAACTCCCTGTTGCTTCAAAGGTGAATGTTTCCCCTAACACTGCTCTAACAGGGAGCCCCAACCAACAGGCTCCGGGTCAGTGTATGCAAGTAACAGAATCAAACACAGCAGATGTGTGCAGGTGGCTCAGTCAGGACAGCGCTTGCTACACAGACTTAAGTTTAAGTCCCCAGCACCTTTGTACAAAGAGGCTGTTTAGTGGGGTTAGGGAAAGGACCGTCATCCCTGCATTGGGAAGACCTACAGGTGAACTGGAGAGCTTCATGCTCTGTCAGAAAAATTAATGTCTCAAAAATTAAGGTGGAGAGTGACTGAAGAAGACACTAGATGCCAGCATCTGTTCCTTCTCACATACATACATGTATACACACATACATCTGTGCATACACAATCATGCACACACACATGCACATGTAAAGAAAAACAGGCCCTGTGAAATGGCTTGGTGAGAATAAGAGTTCTTGATGTGAAAAGCTGATTATCTGAGCTTGATCCCTGGAGCCCATCACGGGCTGAGTAGGACAGAGCTGAGTACTAAAAGCTCTGCTCTCATCTCTACATGTATGATGTCATGCCTGTGGGCCCACATTTGTGCACGCATAGTATACCCACATATACTAATACAAGTAAGTCCTAAAAGAAAAACATAACAAAAAATCAAATTCATTTCCAGAAGAATATTTAGATAAAGAAAAAAAAGTGGCAAAAGAAAACCACTGTAGTGTTGAAAGGGCCGAGTCTACATTCATATGTGGAAAGAAACCAGAGAAGATCACCTTGAGTGAGGTATCCCAGAAGCGGAAGAGTACACATGGTATATACTCACTCATAAGTAGATATTAGACATATAATATAGGATAAACACTTAAAGAAGCTAAACAACAAGGAAGACCCTAGGGAAGATGCTCAATACTCATTCAGAAGGACAAACACGATATACATCTGAGGCAGAAGAAAACAGGGAACAGGACAGGAGCCTACCACAGATGGCTTCTGAAAGACTCTACTGATTGTGCCATTGAAGCAGAGGCTGAGATCCATAGCCAAACTTTGAGCAGGGTGCATGGAATCTTTTGAAGGGGGAGATAGAAAGAGCTGGAGGGAACAGGAGCGCCAAAAGAAGATCACCAGAGCCAAAATACTGGGCCCTGGGAGCCCTGCAGAGACTGATATCCGAATCAAGGACCATCCATGGATAGGACCTAAAACCCCTGCTCAGATGTGGACCATTGACTCAGTCTACAAATGGGCTTCCTATTAATGGGAACAGGGACTGTCTCTGATAAACTCAATGGCTAGCTCTGTGATCACCTCTGCCTGAGGGTGGAGCGGCCTTACCAGGACACAGAGGAAGACAATGCAGCCAGTCCTGATGAGACCTGATAGGCTAGGGTCAGATGGAAGGGCAGGAGAACTTCCCCTATCAGTGTACTAGGGGAGGGGCGTACGGGGAGAAGAGAGAGGGAAGGTGGAATTGGGAGCTGACAAGGGAGGGGGCTTCAGTGGAGATACAAAGTGAATAAATGTAATAAATAACACTAATTAAATTTTTTAAAAAATTAAAAAAATACTAGAAACCAAAGAAACCTGGACTGAGATTATCCCAGCTGTTATTATGCAGATGGGGTAGGAAGGCGTCTCTTGTTACATGAAGGAAGGTAAAGAGGGGTAGGTTGGCCTTAATAGAATGTCAAGCTGCCCAATGGTTTCTAGTCAACTTTCTCCTCCCTCTATCCCTCCTCCTCCTTCTCCTCTGCCTCTTCTTCTTCCTCTTTTTTTGCTATAGAAACTTATGTGTTGTGATGGTGTTTATGGAACTAGAACAGGATAAAGAAAGAAAAAAATATGAGTCAAAATTAAGTTCTGTCTTGGAAAATTGTAGCATGATATGAATAATTCAGACTCAAACAGAAATAAAGTTCACTAGAGAGAGGCCTGGACTCTGGACATAATTTGGCAGTTATTAACATGTGATAAAAATTTATCAATTACACTGTTTTGTCTAAATCTATCTCCATTTTAACACTGAAAGTTCAACTCCTGGAAAACCTCACAGATAAGATTAACCAAAGATATCTCTTGGAAGGGGTGAGTCAAACAAATACTTGGCTTGGAAATCATAGGCCACAATGTAAGAATGCTTCAAATTTCTGGAACCCAAAGGAGGAAGGTGTTTCCAGAAATAGAAGGTTAATCCTAAAAATCCAATAACTTTCCGAAAAGAGGACTATAAAGCAGGCCTGGTAAGTCCCTGGTCACAAAGTATCTGAACAAGAAAGTTTTCTTTGAGTGATGGGAAGGAACCTCCACAAAAATAAGCTGAAGAGATAATGGCAGGAAAGAGTATCAGTGTATGTCACCAAACCAGGTCAGCACTGAAGGACACTGGGAAACGGAGCAGTAATTTGAGCAGATTGACAGGACATAAAATATGTTTTGTGTTTGTGCTTAGAAAGGGTATACAGTAGGTCCACCAAGCAATACTGAGTGTCTCAGTTGGGATAATTCTGAGTGAAAGATTTCCACAAATTAAATGTGATTTTTTTTTTCAATCTAGTTGGTGATACTTATATTTAGCTCTTCATGTGCCGGGATGAATGGATTTTAATGTGATTCCAGTGTTTTAAGTTTTCCAAGGGATGATGCAAGAGAGAAATGAAGGCAAATAAGTTCAAATAATTTCAAATTATTCCAATTAGAAAACATAAATTAAATGTCAGGTTAAATGAGAAAAGTAAAGCTCATGGCTTGGATGCCTCAGTGATATCAAAGAATAAACACAAAATACTGAGAAACCCTATCAGAAGTACAGCAGCCAATAGAAAGTGATTTCAGAGTTTTGGCAAGGAACAGAGAAAACGGTAATGGAAGTTGAGAATGAAATGGAGCATCCTTATATACACTGGCATTAGAAGGAAGAGGGGGACAATGAGCCAAGAACAAATTTAACAGGGTCAGTATTGGGAAGAAGGAGGTAAAGTGTAGTTTAGAGTGATAGTGAAAGTTTCAGGTGGGAAGGAGTAACTAAAGAACAATGAAGTTAGAATTAGTATATATATATATATATATATATATATATATATACATATACATATATACATGTATGAAAATGATGTCATCAAGACTAAAAAAATGGAAAAACTATAGAGGGTCCTGAAGTTATAAGGAAATCCCATGATGACATGCTGTTAAGATCTTTTGCATAATTGAAGAACCCAGTGCAAAATGACAATGTAGAGCACCCCCTGCTCAGATGTAGCCCATTGGCTGCTCAGTATCCAAGTGGGTTCCCTAGTAAGGGGAACAGGGACTGTCTTGGAGATGAACTCAGTGGCTGGCTCTTTAATCACCTCCCCCTGGGGGGAGCAGATTTACCAGGCCACAGAGAAAGATGATGCAGCCAGCCTTGATGAGACCTGATAGGCTAGGGTCCGATAGAAGAGGAGGAGGACGTCCCCTGTCAGTGGACTAGGGGAGGGCATAGGGGGAGAAGAAGAAGTGGGTGGGACTAGGAGGAGATGAGGGTGGGATCTACAGTGGGGATACAAAGAGAATAAATTGTAATAAATAAATTAAGGAATAAAAAAAGACTTTCAATATGGGTACATGGCTGTTCTCAACCTCCTGAGTGACTGCTTAGAACACAGGCTCTTGAATCTGGCCTATCTCTTCTGGAAATCACAAACTTTTGAAAAATGACTGAGGAAGAAGGGCAAGGTGGAGTCAAAGAAAGACTATATTCTTTCAGGTTTCAAAATTCTTGAAATATTACAATTAATTCTATTATTCTCACATTTCTTTAATTTACAGATGAGGTGCTGGAAATTTAACTGACTTAGCTGTAGGCATGTTATGCGTTAGCCTGACCTTAAAGCCCATCCTTAACTATAAAGTCATGTAGTCTCTCAGCAATTCTAGAAAATATAATAGACAGTTTGGGAGGTTTTGGAGTAGAGTGCTCAGACAAAGTAGGATTCTCAGGACAATGGTTGTGATCAGGAAGGAAAGTGATTATTTGCAAAAGGTGAAGTAGCTTTAAGTTATATGCATACAGTTATATGCATATTTTATAAGTTATATGCATATTTTTTTGCCATATTGGAGAATTAAGTTGGATCAGAGACCACAGTGCACCTTCTCTGGCAGCTTGGGACTTCCTGGCTGTCCTCTGCGAGCTCCGGTTGACAACAGAAGCCCAAGCTTTCCTTTTAGTCCTGGAGACAGTGAGTGGGTGTCTCGATTACTTTTCTTTTTCTGTAATAAAGTACTCTGACAAAAGCCCCTTCAAAGAGAAAGGTCTTATTATAGCTTACAGCTCAGGGCTATGGTCCCTCATGGTGGGGAGTCGAGGAGGGAAGAGACTGACGCGGCTCTTCACAGTGGATCCACAAGCAGAAAGTAAACACAATGAAATTCATGTGCTTATTGCTGCCCTTTCTCAGTCTTTCACAGTCGAAGATTCCTCATCTAGGGAATCAGCCCTTCCACAGTTAAGATGGGCCTTTTCATGTCAATTAGCACAACCCAGGAAACTCCCAAACGCATGTTCAGAAGGCTATCTCTCAGGTGCTTCTAGATCTTTCAAGTTAACCATTATTGCTGAGCAACACAGTGTCCCTCCTGGTCAATCTGACGTAGGAATATGTCAGTTTAAAGCCATAACCTGTTCCTGAGGCAAGCTGTTCACACAGATGCATGCGTTAATGCCTCCCTTTCTCTTGACCATGGATTTAATGTGACTGGCTGGTTCAAGTTCTTGCTTCCTTGATATACCTCGAACTATGAGCTAAAATACCCTCCCCGTTTCCATTAAGCTACTTCTGTCAGAGAGTCTGTTACAATGTAAAATAGGTCCGTCCAACTTAAAAAACCCAGTTTTAAAAACAATTTTAACAATTTGATTTTCCAAGGGCTCTTTACTCTGCATTCCTATAAAAAAGTTGCATACTTTGAACATACAATGATGCAAAAGTAAACATTCACATTACAAAATATAAAATTAGGGTATGTCAAAACTGATTAGGCCTAAACAAGCCCAAATGTAGCAGGCAAGATCTTGTAAGTGCTCTCTCCAGCATCTGTGGCTTACAAGGTAATCAACTGGGTTCCAAAAGGCTTGGATAGCCCTACCTCTCCAGATCCTCCAGCTACAGACACCAGGTTCTCTTGTGGATGGTTCTATGTCTGCAGCACTCCTTGGCAGATGTTCCATGGTCCTTCACATCCACTACTGTGTTATTTGCTGCATCTTAGGTTTCAACTTGACAGCTTCTCAAACACACTCCGTTTTCTCTGGGGCCCCAGCCTCCGAGCATGGAGGATTCTTTCGATTAGCTTCATTAAGGTGGTAAGACAGCCTGCAAGTGATCAGCACCATCCACTGGGTTCACGTTCTGACCTGTGTGAAAAGGAAGAGAGCACAATGAGCGTAAGTATGGATGCACCATCTCTCTTTCTCTCTCTAATTGCAGATATGATAAGACCAGTTGCTTGAAGTTCCTCCTGTTTTCTCATCAATGATGGGATATACCTTGATCTGTGAGAATAAAATAATTTTCTTGTTAAGTAGGTTTTGTTGAATATTTTGTCATGGTACAGAAAAAACTAAGACTGTGAGCTTGGGAAAAGGGACAAAGAAAGGCTTTTCTATGTATGTATGTATGTATGTATGTATATATGTATGTATGTATGTATGTATGTATGTATCTATCTATCTATCTATCTATCTATCTATCTATCTATCTATCTTTTTACTAGTTCCACCCAGTGAAGATATTTTATTGTTAAGAAATTCAAATACAGAACATTTCTGATGCCTTTTCAAAATGGTCATTAATATGAGGTTGCAAACTGTAAAAGTCTTAATTATCTCCTCTAACATACTAACAATAAAAATATTTTTAAAAGTATTTTCATCTATCTATCTATCTATCATCTATCTATATCTATATTGATCTATCATTTATATCTATCATTTATCATCTCTATTTTTATCAGGCTAGCTATACTATCTATCATCTAATCTATATATTATATATGCCTTTCTTTTTTTATTTTTATTAATTACAGTTTTTTCACTTTATATCCTCCCTGTAGCTCCCTCACTCCTCCCCTCCCAATCCCGTCCTCCTTCCCCATTCTGCACCCATGCCCCTCCCCAAGTCCACTGATAGAGGAGGTCTTCCTCTCCTTCTTTCTGATCCTAGTCTATCAGGTCTCATCAGGAGTGGCTGCATTGTCTTCCTTGGTGGCCTGGTAAGGCTGCTCCCTCTGAGGGGGAGGTGATTAAAGAGCAGGACTATCAGTTTATGTCAGAGGCAGTCCCTCTTCCCATTACTATGGAACCCACTTGGATACTGAACTGCCATGGGCTACAACTGCACAGGGGTTTTAGGTTATCTAGCACTATTCCTAATTGTCTGAGAAAGTGCCAGATTGATTTCCAAAGTGGTTGTGCAAGTTTACATTCGCACCAGCAGTGGAGTAGGATTCCCCAAAAAACCACATTATCATCTTAGATGCTGAAATAGCATTTGACAAAATCCAACAACCATTCATGTTTAAAGTCTTGGAGAGATCAGGGATACAAGGCACATACCTAAACATAGTAGAGGCAATACACAGGAAGCCTATAGCCAATATCAAACTAAATGGAGAGAAACTTAATGCAATCCCACTGAAATCAGGGACAAGGCAAGGCTGCCCACACTCTCCATATCTCTTCCACATAGTGCTGGAAGTCCTTGCTAGAGCAATAAGACAACTAAAGGAGATCAAGGGGATACAAATTGGAAAGGAAGAAGTCAAATTATCACTATTTGCAGATGATATGATAGTATACCTGAGTGACCCCAAAAATTCTACCAGGGAACTCCTACAGTTGACAAATACCTTCAGCAAAGTGGCTGGATACAAATTAAGTCTCTTTCTTTCTTTCTTTCTTTCTTTCTTTCTTTCTTTCTTTCTTTCTTTCTTTCT
>NW_026585644.1:7501665-7622382 GCF_907164565.1 Psammomys obesus | reverse complement strand
TCTTTCTTTCTTTCTTTCTTTCTTTCTTTCTTTCTTTCTTTCTTTCTCGCTTTATATCTATTTCTCATCTCTTTTCTATCTACCTAACTACATTCTTATATTTCTATGTATATTTTCATTACTGATGAACTTGGTTCACAGTACTTAACCTAATTTTATGGATCACAATGAGGTGTAGTACAGAATTTATATATTCTCATTTTACATAGTTAATCCCACAAACCAATATTTCAAATCATGTTTAATCTAGATAATTGGGATGAAATATCCCAATTATGCAAGTTTAAGAAATACATTGAATGAATATGAGATGATTATGTGTAGAAATGAAGACATTTTAAGTCATAATAATATAGATAAGTTTTCATATAGTGTACTCTTATACATGTGAACTCAATGAGTCTAATTTGTATTAATTAGTGTGTTTAGTAATTTGTTGTATTAAATAAAAAATAAGTGAGTGTTGTGCTATATAATGTTCATTATTAGCCCTAAGATTATCAAGGCAGTATTATCTAACCTGCAATCACAAATAATAAGATACAGACACCTGATAGATTTTATAATTGTCTTTTTTACCTTGGGCTTCTTATGCTGTCTCAATATCATCATCATCCATCTCCCAGCCCCCACCCAATGCCATCTACCTTAATCCTCCTCATCTGGACTATCTTCCACCCATAATCCTATAAATACTTGCTTGTATTCTTCATCTGGGACTTTTCATGACATTATTGGAGTCCCTTCTCCTTGCCCGAGTGGTTCCTTCTCCACCTAACCCATCCTGGCATCCTGCTTTCTCCTCTCTTCCAGTCCATTTGTCTCCCTTGGTGATTCTTTCTTGAACCCAAAAGCCCAGCAAGCATAGCCACACTTATCCCATTCTGTCCTGCCCAGGTTTAGGCTGTTTACTTAGGCAGGTTTTGCAACAAGAATAAGTTTACACAACAAGGATAGGTTTACCGGAGAATGTGGTCTTTTGAGCAAGGATAAGATCGTGGGGGGGGGGCAGTAATTAACATGAGGATATATAGCTCCAGGCCAACCCCCAACAGTAATTACTGTTTTTTTAATGAAAAAAATATCTCATTTTAATTCCTGTATACGGAAAATTTTGCATTGGTAAGTGTGCATGTGAGTACATAGAAAAGACACAATTCCAGTCCAAATAATGATTTACCAATATTTTAAAAATGTACAGCTGCTTACATGATTGATTAGCATTATAGTTTATATGCTTAATGAAATTGAACTGATTAATGTTTCATCTAAATTTTCTGTCAGAATATATTAAGTAAAATATTAGGGTTTAATTTTTTTTCTTATCTGTAGCCCAAATGCAGATAACAAAGGAGGACAGTGAAAGGCCTCCCACCTCTTTCAAATCTATTTTCTTCCTTATACTAGGTGATGGATATAAGTTTTGGCACAATTGCATCACAGTAACTTAGGTTGGGAGAGATAAACTAAAAGTAAAGTGAGGACATTTAGTGTCTTTTCATTATTCAGCATTGTAAAACATTTTACAGGTCTTGAGAGAGAACTCAGTGAGGCATGCTTATCCAGCCTGCTTCTGGCTAGAGTTTATCTTCAGTGCAAAAACCCAGACAACAACAACAACAACAAAACATTTTCAAAGAGTTTGAGTACAATGGAATACAATGTAAAATCTTATCATATTGTTTAAATGTATAATTTATGGGGTTTAACTATATAGAAGCTTAAAACTTTACAAAATATATCTTAATTAGAAATAATGCTACATTTTATATTTTAATGCTAAAAATAACCAAAAGTACTCATCTATTTTCAGAACATTAACACATATGGTTTAATAGGAATTTCAATTAAAAATGTTTTAAAAATTCTATATGGATAAATTTGATGCATTTTTCTTCATTTGGTTCTACATGCTGCTATTAAAACAGTAAAGATTTCTTCCTTTACAAATAAGTTTTAGTTTTACTCTTATAAGTGTTTATTATAAAATATTTAGAAAATATAAAAGTTTAAAACATTAGTTTGTGTCACACTGTACAATGTTACTTAATAAATTTAACCAACAAGGTAAAATACATATGTATTGAAAAAAATAAAACCTTGATGAAAGGAATGTGTGGAGGTAGATATAAGTAAGTAGAGTGATAGTTTATGTTCATGTATACAACAAATTAAGACTGTTAATATATTGAGATTACCCAAAGCAATCTGTATTCTCTATCATTTTAAAATGTCAACCAAATATTAATCCTTATCAAAGTACAATCTCATTCTGCTCAGGAATAAACACTAATTATATGAAAAATTCATACACAACCCCCTAAATATTCTGAACAGTCAATGTAATGCGACAGAACAAGACTATTTATTTGGATGTAATCCCCCAAACACATGATTCAAACCAGTGATTCACAAATGGGATGTTACACTGAGCCAGAAAACTGCACAGTTAAGGGACCAGTCAATCCGAGGAGATGATCTACAGGATGGGAAGCACTCTTCAAAGCCTCCTCTCTGGCATGCAAGGAATTCAAACAACCCCAGGGCAAACAACAAACAGCATAATGAACAAGGAGGCATATTTGGGGGTATTTTGATAGACCTATCACATTAGTGATAAACTTGGCGAAAATATCCACACACACTAGCTGGCCCTTAGATTTGTAAATGTAATCGTTGTATCTTGGCAAAAGTCTTCTGTGGCCCATATGCTTTATTTTTATTAAACACTGAATATTATTTCATGTGAAGTTCATTCTAAATATTTACTTAAGAGTGTTCATAACCTACACTTTCACTCTTAGGTGAAATGTGCTCACATATTACAGGGAACAGCTCAATTTCAGTTATTGATACAGACGTGAATTTTCTAAAAATGTAAAAATTTTGTAGTTAAAATGTCAGGAAAATGTTGGTTTTGCCTATTGTATTTGTGGCTTCAGATAACAGAACCGAGAGAATGAATATGAAAAGAGGGTTTATTAGATTGCCTTGCACGGTTTGATCTGAGCTTGAGGATCTGAGCCAGGTCAGCTGCTCAGCCTGTGACTCCGGATGCATTTCTAATCTGGTGCCGAAGGCCTGCGGGGATCCCTGAAGAACTGCTGGTCCTCAGCCCGCAGTGCAACACCAAAGAACCAGGTACCAGAAGCAGCCATGGCTGCAGGGTTATTGAAGGCTGATGGTATAGAAGAGTGCTAAAGCAATATGCTAGCAGGCAAGAGGCCTTTCTTTGTGACCTCTTCTTATTTAAGCCACTGCCAGAAGGGGTTATCCACATTCTGATTGGGGATTCTCACTTCAGGTAATATGATAAAAAAATTCCATCACAGGCATACCCAGAGGTTAATTTAATCTGTGTAAATCCCTCACAGGTATGGCGTTCTCTGAGAGGCTTGTCTCAAGGGTATGTCTAGGTCTTGGTTAATCAACATTAACCTTTACTTGTTATAATTTTCAGACTGGATATTTTTCTTTTTTGTTAATTTTATTTTTTTATATTAATCACAGGTTATTTACTTCGTATCCTGCCGTAGCCCCCTCCCTTATTCTCTCCCAATCCCACCCTCCTTTCCTCACCTCCTCCTTGCCCCTTTCCAAGTCCACTGATATGGGAGGAACTCCTCCCCTTCCATCTGACCCTAGCTTCTCTTTTAATACATAGATTAATTTTAGACTCTCTTATAATATGAATTATTTTAGGTAGTAAATGTTTAGCATATTCTAAAACTCACTAATATTCAGCAAACATTGAGTATTAGTCTAACTCATTTGAAATTTTGGTGTTTTTTTTTCCCCTAATTTTTTATGAAGTTTCAGAAGATAAAATTCCTTACCTCCAATTCAGACTGTTACACTTATTGCCTTGGTCATCTCATGCATAGTTCATTTTCCAGCTCCGCACGTCCCTGTTTTAGCATATAAAAATTATAGAGTCCTTCCTATTATGTATGAAACTTATTTTGACTGATGGCCCTTTGACCTGTTTCTTTCACACTTTTTCATTTTCACATTTGTTTGTTTGCTTTTGTACAGAGTCTCATGTAGCCCAGGCAGGTCTTAAACATGTGTCATGTATACAGTGCTGCTGATGGAACCCAGGTTTCATTCATGCTGGGCTCGACCCCCAGCAACTGAACCACATTTCAGTCTTTCAATCTATTACCAGACACTCAAGTCTGGGCCTGGCGTTTTCAGGTTCTTCAGAGAACTGAAATAAGGGCTTATATATTTGTGAAAGCTGTAAGATAGCTTCATCTACCTTGACGCAATAAGGCAGATTGTAAAGGCAATGCAGAGGGATGGTAACCTGACACATGAAAGCATTCTTGCTGCCAAATCAGACAACCTGAGTTTGAACCCTGAACCCACGTGAGGGAACTCTTGAAAGTTGTCTTCTGAACTTCCCAAGTGTGCAGCAGTATGCTTGGGCCCACCTACCAAATAAATGAACAAATGTTTAAAAAGAAAGAAACACAACTGTTGAGATTGACAGTGAAGACAAAGGCTATATGGGCCTGTAGCTATTTGTGGCTTCCATTATGGGGTTTAAAAGTAAAAGTGGATTGCTAAGGGTCATATTTTGGCTGGTTAATTTTTGACTGACAGATTAAATTATAAAACCATTTCTCTATTGATTATCTGTCTTTCAATAACACATCTGACGTAAATCATATGCATGCCCAGTTATGTAGAGGCAATTTATTGTGTAGTCTTCTTGAGATTCATAGAAATGTCTGATACTGTAATTAATGTCTTCCCATCGATTTTGGAAATCTGAGCACGCTATTCCTTCAGATACTTAACACTTTCCATTTCTACCTCATCTACTCCTAATCGTATATGCTGGTTAACATTCTGACAGTTAATATTCTTACTGTTAATATTCTAAATTATATTCATACATTTAAAAAATTTATATTCTTTGTTGCTAAACTATCCAAGTGATCACCTGAGACTTCAGCAAGCTGTAATTGTTTTGCTGGTTTCAACTCAGAGCTGATATGTGTAAAATTAGCTGCACGGTTCTCGGTGAAATTTAGGGCATCTATGGACATTTCAGGAAGTGGGACAGCAGTTTCCTCTTCTGCCTCTTCATTTGAGGAGAGCTTTCTCTGTGGTCCTGTGATGATGCTCAAAGCCCTTGGCTACTGTGAGAGAGACCACTTCTCTCCAGCTGTTGTGTGTCAGGAGGACAGTTTCTTCAGTTACTGCATTCTGTGAGTTTCTGTTGAGGCCGACTCTTCTGGCAGGAGTAATGTTTCCAAGGATTTTGTTTTATTTTTACAAAATGTTCAGACAGCACTATTTTAATCTAGGGTTACTGTTGGTTCTGTCTTATATTCTTTTTCTTAAAATATTTTTCACTTTTCATTCATTCTGAATGCATTTCATTTACAGTTTAGCATTGCTGAATGGAAGCTTTAAATATCATTTTCTGTTAATTCTGAAAATTGAATCATCTTGACATCCCTCTGTATTGATTTTCCCCATACAGTAAGGGTTATATGTTTCATGATTTGTTTTAATTTCTTCTGTTTTTGTTGTTGTTTAAAAAATTAACACATGTATTTATTTGTGGGGTATGTTTGAACACATCAGGTTGTACACCTGTTAGAGCTGGCCTTTACGAGTTCTTTAGCATGTTGCCAATTTCAGATTTCCTCTGGATGCTGTGAGTGTCACTTGAGTCAAGGTTCACTTGTGCTTTTCTGAAGGACTCTGTTCTTATTCACTTGGAAAACTGTGATGTTCTTCTCTTATGGGAGAAGACAGCTCAAACTCTAGAGTCCCGAATGTCGGTATAATCCCTTGTGTCTTTCTTTTATGTGCCTGGTTTGTAATTTATTCAGAGGTTTGGGGCACTTTGAGTCATCACAGGCTTTACTTTTTCTTTTACAAGTTTTCCACTTTCTTTGCTAGTTGCTGAGGGTGTCCTGAGTTCTGTCATCTTTGAGGATTTACTGTCATAAGATCTTGGGCAGAATGATGAGGATCTGAACTAGCCACCGTAGGCAGGCAAGTCTAACTCAGAGTTGTCCTGTATGTAAAGCTCACAATTCTCATTTTAGTCAATTATTACAGATACATACAAAGTGCACGCGCGCACACACACACACACACACACACAAAGATTGTGTTCTATTCTACTGTAAAATATTTTTTTTAATTTTATTTTTTTCTTATCAGTTACATTTTATTAACTCAGTATTCCAGCTGTATCCCGCTCCCTCATTCTCTCCCAATCCCATCCTCCCTCCCTCATCTCCACCGTGCCCCTTTCCAAGTCCACTGATGGGGGGACCTCCTCCCCATTCATCTGATCCGATCCTGTTTTATCAGGTATCTTCAGGACTGGCTGCAAAGCCCTCCTCTGTGGCCTAACAGGACTGCTCCTCCCTTGGGGGGTGGGGAGGTCAAAGAGCCAGTCATTGAGTTCCTGTTAGAAATAGTCCTTGTTCCCCTCACTATGGGAAACCAATTGGTTACTGAGCTACAACAGGCTACATCTGAGCAGAGGTTCTAGGTTATATCCATACATGGTCCTTGGTTGAATGTCAGTCTCAGAAAAGACACTGTGCCCAGATATATTTGGTCCTTATGGAGCTCCTATCCTTTCCTCATCATACTAACTCCCCTTCTTTCATATGATTCCCTGTACTCTGCCGAAGGTTTCGTCATGAGTCTTTGTATCTGCTTTGAAAACACTGCTAGTTAGAGTCTTTCAGATGTGGTCAGTAGACTCCTGTCATACGTTCAATGCACATCCCATCTGTCTTTCTAAACGAGGATTGATCATGTTACCCCATGTCCGCTCTCTTGATTATCTTTTTTAGGTGTATAGATTTCATTATGTTTATCATATCTTATAGGTCTATATAAGTGAGTATATACCGTGCTTGTCTTTCTTCTTCTGGGATATTTCAGTCAGAATGATCTTTTCTAGATCCCACCATTTGCCTGCAAATGTCATGTTTTCCTTCTTTTTGATTGCTGAGTAGTATTCCATTGTGTAAAAATACCACAATTTCTGTACCCATTCCTTCGTTGATGGACATCTGGGTTGTTTCCAAGTTCTGGCTATTACAAATAAAGCTGCTATAAACATGGTTGAGCAAGTATCTCTTTTGTGTACTTGAGCAAAGTTTAGGTATATACCTAGCAGTGGTATAGCTGGGTCTTGAGGAAGCACTATTCCTAATTGTCTGAGAAAGCGCCAGATAGATCTCCAGAGTGGTTGTACCAGTTTACATTCCCACCAGCAGTGGAGGAGGGTTCCCCTTTCTCCACAACCTCTCCAGCATGTGTTGTCCCTTGAGTATTTCATCTTGGCCATTCTGATGGGTGTAAGGTGAAATCTCAGGGTCGTTTTGATTTGCATTTCCCTAATGGCTAATGAGGTTGAGCATTTCTTTAAGTGTTTCTCTGCCATTCGATATTCCTCTACAGAGAATTCTCTGTTTAGCTCTGTTCTCCATTTTTTAATTGGATTACTTGGTTTGCTGCTTTTCAGCTTCTTTAGTTCTTTGTATATACTCGATATTAGTCCTCTGTCAGATAAAGGGTTAGTGAAGATTCTTTCCCAATCTGTAGGCAGGCGTTTTGTTTTGATGACAGTGTCCTTTGCTTTACAGAAGCTTTTCAGTTTCATGAGGTCCCATTTATTGATTGTTGCTCTTAGAGCCTGTGCTGTTGGTGTTCTGTTCAGGAAGTTGTCTCTTGTGCCAATGAGTTCTAGGCTGTTCCCCACTTTTTTTTCTAACTGATTTAGAGTATCTGGTTTTATGTTGAGGTCTTTGATCCACTTGGACTTTAGTTTTGTGCAGGGTGATAAATATAGATCTATTTTCATTTTTCTGCATGTGGATATCCAGTTGGACCAGCATCATTTGTTGAAGATGCTGTCTTTTTTCCATTGAATGGTTTTGGCTTCTTTGTCAAATATCGAGTATTCATAGGTATGTGGGTTTATTTCTGGATCTTCTATGCTGTTCCATTGATCGATCCTCCTTTCTGTTTTTATGCCAATACCATGCAGTTTTTATTACTATTGCTCTGTAGTACAACTTGAGATCGGGGATGGAGATACCTCCAGATGATCTGTTGTTGTACAGGGTTGTTTTGGAGATTCTGGGTTTTTTGTTTCTCCATATGAGGCTGAGAATCTTTTTTTCAAGATCTGTAAAGAATTGAGTTGGTATTTTGATGGGAATTGCATTGAATCTGTAGATTGCTTTTGGCAGGATGGCCATTTTCACAATGTTAATCCTACCAATCTATGAGCACGGGAGATCTTTCCATATTCTGATAGCTTCTTCAATTTCTTTCTTCAGAGACTTGAAATTTTTCTCAAACAGGTCTTTCACTTGCTTGGTTAGTGTCACCCCAAGGTACTTTATGTTATTAGTGGCTATTGTGAAGGGTGTTGTTTCCCTAATTTCTTTCTCAGCCCTTTTGTCTTTGGTATACAGAAGAGCTTCTGATTTTTTTGAGTTGATTTTGTAGCCTGCCTCTTTGCTGAAGGTGTTTATCAGCTGGAGGAGTTCTCTGGTTGAATTTTTGGGGTCGCTCATATATACTATCCTATCATCTGCAAATAGTGACACTTTGACCTCTTCTTTTCCGATTTGTATTCCCTTGATCTCCTTTAGTTGTCTTATTGCTTTCGCTAGGACTTCAAGTACTAATTTGAAGAGGTATGGAGAGAGTGGGCAGCCTTGTCTTGTCCCTGATTTCAGTGGGATTGATTTAAGTTTCTCTCCATTGAGTTTGATGTTGGCTATAGGCTTTCTGTATATTGCCTTTACTATGTTTAGATATGTGCTTTGTATCCCTGATCTCTCCAAAACTTTAAACATGAATGGGTGTTGGACTTTGTCAAATGCTTTTTCAGCATCTAAGGAGATGATCATGTGGTTTTTCTCCTTCAGTTTGTTTATGTGGTGGATTACATTGATGGATTTCTGTAGGTTGAACCACCCTTGCATGCCTGGGATGAAGCCTACTTGGTCATGGTGGATGATATCTTTGATGTTTTCTTGGATTCGGTTTGCAAGTATTTTATTGAGTATTTTTGCATCAATGTTCATAAGACAGATAGGTCTGAAGTTCTCTTTTTTTGTTAGGTCTTTGTGTGGTTTAGTTATCAGGGTGACTGTCGCTTCATAGAATGAGTTTGTTAATGTACCTTCTGTTTCTATTTTGTGGAATAGTTTGAGGAGAATTGGTGTGAGCACTTCTTTGAAGGTCTGGTAGAATTCCGCGCTGAAACCATCTGTCCCAAGGCTTTTTTTGGAGGGGAGACTGTGAATGACTGCTTCAATTTCCTTGGGGGATATAGGGCTATTCAGTCTTTCTACCTGATCTTGACTTAATGTTGGAAGATGGAATCTATCAAGAAAATTGTCCATTTCATTTAGGTTTTCAAATTTTGTGGCATATAGGCTTTTGTAGTATGACCTAATGATTGTTTGAATTTCCTCAGTGTCTGTAGTTATGCCCCCTTTTTCATTTCTGATTTTGCTGATTTGGATAGATTCTCTCTGCTTTTTAGTTAGTTTGGCTAAGGGTTTGTCTATCTTGTTGATTTTCTCAAAGAACCAGCTTTTTGTTTCATTGATTCTTTGAATAGTTGTATTTGATTCTAATTGATTGATTTCAGCCCTGAGTTTGATTATTTTCAGCCGTCTGCTCCTCTTGGGTGTATCTGCTTCTTTTTTTTTTCTAGGGTTTTCAGTTGGGCCATTAAGTTGTTTGTATGTGATGTTACGAATTTCTTCTTGCAGGCACTTAGTGTTATAAATTTTCCTCTGAGCATTGCTTTCAATGTGTCCCATAAATTTGGGTATGTTGTGCCTTCATTTTCATTGAATTCTAGGAAGTCTTTAATTTATTTATTTCTTCCTTAACCCAGCTGTCATTGAGTAACACGTTGTTCAGTTTCCATGTGCGTGTCAGCTTTTTGTTATTTCTGTTGTTGAGGTCCAGCTTTAGTCCATGGTGGTCAGATAGAATACAAGTGATTATTTCAATCTTTTTGTATCTGTTGAGGCTTGCTTTATGACCAACTATATGGTCTATTTTGGAGAAGGTTCCATGTGGTGGTGAAAAGAAGGTATACTCTTTTGAGTTTGGATGAAAAGATCTGTAGACATCTATTAGGTCCATTTGATTTAGGGACTCTGTGTTTTTATTTCCCTATTTGTTTTCTGTCTAGTTGATCTGTCCCTTGGTGAGGCTGGAGGGTTGAAGTCTCCCACTATTAAGGTATTAGGATCAATGTGTAATTTAAGCTTTAATAATGTTTCATTTATGAATGTAGGTGCTCTTGTATTTGGGGCATAGATATTCAAAATTGTGATGTCCTCTTGGTGGATTTTTCCTTTGATGAGAATATAGTGGTCCTCCTTATCTTTTTTGATTAACTTGGGTTGAAAGTCTATTTTATTAGATATTAGGATGGCTACTCCAGCTTGGTCTCTGGAACCATTTGCTTGAAAAACATTTTTCCAGCCCTTTACTCTGAGGTAGTGTTTATCTTTGTTGCATAGGTGTGTTTCTTGCATGTAACAGAATGTTGGATCCTGTTTCCACAACCATTCTGTTAGTCTGTGTCTTTTTACTGGGGAGTTGAGTCCGTTGACGTTGATAGATACTAGTGACCAACAATTGTTACTTACTTTAGATGTGGGGTTGGTGGTGTCACTGAGTTTCATTGCTTGTATTCTTTTTTTTGTTGTTGTTGTTGTTGTTGTTGTGTAGTTATCTATTTCCTCTGTTTCCTTAGATGTAGTTGTTTTCTTTGGTTTGGAGTTTCCCTTCTAGTAACTTCTGTAGAGCTGGGTTAGTATGTAGATATTGTTTAAATTTGGTTTTGTCATGGAATATTTTGAATTCTCCATCTATGTTGATTGAAAGTTTTGCTGGGTATAGTAGTCTGGGTTGGAATCTGTGGTCCCTTAAGGACTGTATGATTTCTGTCCAGGCCCTTCTGGCTTTCATAGTTTCTGTTGAGAAATCTGGTGTGATTCTGATAGGTCTACCTTCATATGTTACTTGGCCTTTTTCCCTTGCTGCTTTTAGAATTTTTTCTTTGTTCTGTAGGTTCAGTGTTTTGACTATGATGTGACGTGAAGAATTTCTTTTCTGGTTTAGTCTACTTGGTGTTCTGTAGGCCTCTTGTATGTTTATGGCCATCTCCTTCTATAAGTTGGGAAAGTTTTCTTCTATAATTTTCTTGAAAATATTTTCTGGACCTTTGAGCCTGATGTCTTCTTTTTCTTCTACTCCTATTATTCTTAGATTTTGTCTTTTCATGGTGTCCTTGATTTCTTGGATGTTTTGTGTTTGGAACTTTTCCGATTTTATTTTTTCTTTGAGAGACGTGTCAATTTCCGCAAGTGTATCTTCGGCTCCTGAGATTCTTTCTTCCATCTCTTGTATTCTGTTGGTGATGCTTACCTTTGTAGTTCCTGATCTTTTCTCTATGTTCTCCAGCTCCTGGTTTTTCTCTATTTGTGTTTTCTTTTTTGATTCTAATTCTGTTTTCATGTCTTGCACCATTTCCTTCATCTGTTTGAATGTGGAGTTCTGCTTTTCAATGACAGCTTCTATTTTTTTGTCCATTTCCTCTCTATGTATCACTAATTGTGCCTCTACTTCTTTGGCTATAATTGCCCGTATTTCTATGAGAGCTTTGTTTATTTCTTCTTTATTCGTCTTCATTTGTGTGGACATTTCTTTGAGAGCTTTGTTCATTTCTTCTTTGTTTGCCTCAATTTTCGTGGTCATTTCTCTGAGAGCTCGAATTGTTTCCTCTTGGTTAGTCTCGATTTCTTTGGCTATTTCTCTGAGGGCTTTGTTCATTACATCTTTATGGGCCTCTAATAGCTGGAGAAACATAGTTTTGAGGATGTTTTCTTGTATATCTAGTGAATTGAAGTGTCCATTGGTTTGTGGGGTTGCTGGTGAGGTCATTATGTCCTGATTTTTCTTGGTTGTGTTCTTATGTCTGCCTCTAGCCATCTGGTTATTTATAACCCTCACTGTTTGTTCCTCGAGTTTGTAGTTCAGGCTATGATCATCTCTTTCTGTTTTCTGGACTCTTTTTTCAAGAAGATGAGAGAGGTTCACTGGTTTAGGAGTGTGCATTGTGGTTTCAGTTTTGCCTAAGTATGGAATGTGACACTGGCGCTATTCACATATGCTTTTAGAGGGTGAAGTGTGCATGCGCGGATTCTTTGACTATTGCAGTGGCCTGCAGGCCATTATTATGCAGTTCTGTCTGAGATCCAGGGATTGTTTGCCTGGATTACACTGGTGGACCCACAAGGCAGAGGCTTCAGCGTTGGGGTGGCTATCCCAAGAATCCCTATCATGCCCACACTAGAGATGTGGGTGGCAGGGATCTCGTCTTGTTGCTTCTGTGGAGAGGCCCTGGTTCTGGGGCAAACTCTCCCTAGAAGGCTCACTCACTCTCTTACAGGACCAGTTGGAATGCACAGGGGTTCCCCTTGCTCTCTACTCTCTGATTTGGTCCTGCTGCGGGAAATGCACGGGTAGGCTAACAGTCAGCTCTGTGACACTGTGGTTGCAGGACTCGGTGTCCACCTTTCCTGTGTGCTGCCTCTCTGTCTTTTCCCTCTGCCAGGAGGGGTTGTGTTGACTAGTCCTGGGGTAGCGTGGGAAAGAGTTAGGTTGAGTGTTCTCAATCCCAGATCCCGGGCCCAGATCTCTCTGCCAGAAGCAGCCTGGTAGAAGAACCTATGTTTGCTGATCCTGAGAGAGTACCAGGTAGGGTTGAGTGTCCTCAGATCCAGAGCTTGGGTTTCTCTGCCAGGGGTCGCTGGGTGAGCTGGAGAGGGGGTGCTATGTCCTGTGGTAGGCTGCCTCTCTGACCTTCCCCTCCGCTAGGGCAAGCTTATGGCGGTGTTCTCAGGGGAATGCCAGAAGGGGTTGGAAATTCTCAGTCCCGATCCTGAGCCGGGGTCTCTATGCCGGGGGGGGGGGGGGCGCCGGTGATAGGACTTGGTGCTAGACCTTATTGCACTGGACCTAGGAGAGTCTCAGGACGTGTTGAATGACCACAGTCCCAGATTCCGAGCTGAAGTTTGTTTGCTAGGAGGAGCCGGCAGCACTGGGGTCCAGGCAATGTGAAGCTGCTGTGCACCTCTTTATCCTTCCACAGACAATGTGGTCTGTGGCAGATTCTGCTGGATGCCTCCTGCCTCCTCTGAAGAGGGAGTAGAGATTTTGAGCTGGGTGCGCAGCTGCTCTCCGTGTGCGGCGGGAGCTCAGTTGTGATGGCGGCGGGTACCCGCGGTCAGTGAGACTTTCCAGGGAAAGACTGGGTGACCCGTGACCAGTCTGGCAACTTTCCTTCCACGTGGGGTTTTCTTGTGACTGGGACTCTCAGTCCCAGGCACCCTTGTGCCCACCAATCAGCCTGGGAAAGTGATCGGGACACGCAGGTGTGCGGCTCCAGCCCAGAGACCCAAAGCCCGTGTTACCCGGGTTCTCTTCCGGGTTCTGGCTGGGCAGCCGAGAGTGGACCCGACCGATTCCCACGCTGTGGGAGCCTCCCCTCACCTGGAAAACACGATCGCTGTAGTTTTAGGGCCCAGAGTTCAGTCTCCTGGTCGCTGCACGGAGAGTGTTGTCCTGCTTCTCAGACACAGTGTTCTCCTGGCGCCGCCATCTTGGCCCCGTAAAATATTTCTTAAGTTATTTTTTACCAACACATGTAAGTAGAAATCATAATTTGTATTTTGTAGTAACACACACTACATTGGTTATGCTCTGTGTATGTGAGACTTTAACATGATGTTCCTCAGTAAAAATTACTTAGCCAGTAAATAATACATACTTAGCATTCACACTTCAGGCGTCCTCTTGTATCACTGATACAAAGACCTCTATTTTCTAGAGGTTGAATGCAAGGGTGAAATGTACTTATTCTCTTCAATGTGGGGTTTGTGTGCCTATGAACTATAGATTCTGGGCATGAGGAGTCCATGCTTGTCCCTGACACAGTAAGTGCACTATACACATTTAAATTAATTGCTGAAGCAAAATCTATATTTAATAACTGTTAAGCAACAGACACAACAATTTAGTAGAAAAAAGAATCCAATCTTTCCAAGGAGCATTTCAAAGCAGCATAGGCAGGGAAGGAGTGCATCAGTTGAAACCCAAACTAACAATTCCCACATGAGTGGTTGAAATTCAGCCAAATCTAAGAGTTTCAGATTACATGTACCTGTACATGTACTGAATTTTATGTCTTGAAAAAGATGGCATTGAATTGTAAAATACAGTGGCAAAGCTCTCTCCATTTCCTGCCTTTGGTGTAGTCATCTGATTCCTCGTTTGTTTTGTGCTTTCATAATTTTAAATATATTTACTATTTATTAATTACATTTGATTCACTTTGTTTTCTGGCTGTAGCCACCTTCATCATCCCCTCCCAATCCCACTCTATCTCCCTCATCTCCTCCCATTCCCCTCTCCATGTCCACTGATAGGGGAGGGCCTCTTCCCCCTTCCCTCTGACTGGTGCCTATCAGGTCTCATCAGGACTGGCTTCTTTGTCTTATTCTGTGGCCTGGTAAGGCTGCCCATCCCCCCTTCAGGGAGAGGTAATCAAAGAGCCAGCCATTGAGTTCATGTCAGAGACAGTCCTTGTTCCCCTTACTAGGGAACTCACTTGTAGTTTCATGCTTTTAACTGTTTTCATATAGCAGGAAACACTGACTCCCAAGCCATAACTGGATACAGAGTGATCATTATAGCTAGAACTGTAATTCCCTGTAGAGGTGTACTTTGGAAGAAAATCTGTTATATGATCCAGACTGACAACTTTGCTTTCTTTGGATGATTGGGATGATCCTTATACATTTCTAGTCACTGTGCTGAGTTTCCTGGCAGAGGAACTAAGGTAAGGATTTGGTGTGTAAGCTGACACATGTACTTCAAAGGATAGCCAGTGCTGACTTTAGAGTTACGGCAAAGTGATGCACTAGCTTCTCTGGGTATGGCATGGCCGACCCTCATCCCTCACTAGCCAACGCATATCCTGGGAACACTGGCATTTCCAAAGGGTATTCCTAACATGAAAGGAAATGTAATTTGCAATTTTCAGAAGCTAGAGGATTCCCTGCCCCCTTATTTGTGTCTCAAGCTTTGCTTAAATTGGCTCACAGATCTATCTACATGGCACATGGATATTTTTGTCAACCCTCATTTTACAACAGCTGTGATCCTGATGGAGATTGAGTTAACCAAAGACCCCTCTGCATGCAAGCGGCCACCAGGCAGCTAATGGCTTAGAGCTGAACTGACAATAAAGTGAGCACAACCACACAGCTGTGAGCCAAATGTAAGATAATAACTACCAGTTGGCCATTACGGGGTTAACTGCTGGTGTTCTGGTAAGTGTAAAAAAAAATACTGAGGTTCTGACCAAACATACAGCCAAAATGTGAACATTTCCACTGGGTCAGTGTAAAAGCTGTCTGTTTCCTTTTAAACTGGTGATTATTTTTAGGATGCCAATCTTGGAGTGTCTACGACCTATAATATTAGTAGAATATTTTTTTGTGATAATTGTGTTATACCATTCCAGTATTCTTTCAGTCTAAATAAGGGATCCTTGCAGAATATCAGCTTCCTAGTCTCTGGGGCTTCAGCCATCAGTGCCTGCAACTTTATAATTTCCAGACTTGTTACCCTTAGCTGGGGAAGAATTTTTACCTACATTTGTTGAGTTAAAGACACATCCCTTCTGTTGTTTTAAACAAATGAAATAGTATTACTGCAATGTCAGTCCAAACATGTGTAATTAACATGGAAAATATGTCTGAGCCATATTGGTCAAGATAGATGACTTCCTTGCATGACTTATAAACAGTTAGAGGCATAAAGCCAGGACGTCTAAACCAAGTTGTATACCACAAAGGTTTATCTGGAAGGGTTTTGCAATTACAAAGGAAAAAAAGAGACACAAGCAGACTGCCATATTTTCTTAACAAGGGGAGTCAGTTTTTGGCTATCTGAAGAAAAATAAGCCTTCTGTCCTGCTTTTTGACATGTGTTCCTCACACTGCAGAAGCTGAAACAGACATCTCATTCTTCTGGAAATGTTCATCAGAAAAGAAAATGGTGTGTGTCAAGAGTGTCCAAATTATTCTGGATAGAAATGGGTCTCTGAACTCCCTTTAAATTTTAGTTGTGACTGTGAGTAGAATTCTCTTTGGAATTCTCTGATTAGTACTGTGGCTGTAACAGAGAAAGGTCTAACTCTGTTCCCTGAATGTTCTTTTAAATGTATGATGACAGTACTGTGCTTTTCCTAGTTTTTTTTTTTTTTTCCAGGATACACATTCAACACTGTACCAGTTAGACAATAGACATGCAGCCACTGTGGATTAGGAGGGTGGTAGCTAGAAGCTTTGCCACTTTGGGTACAAAACAAGATTATTTCAAGTATGCCTCAAAATGTTTTGTGTCTTTTAAAAATAATGTAGTTTTATTAAATTCACTTCCATTACTCTTTCTGATACTCACCCCATTCCTCTGGATTCCTTAAACAAATCATGACCTTCCTACATGAATGACCTCTTTTAAAAAAATTTTTTAATTGAAAACCGATTCTTCACCAGGCACATTTGGCACACACCTGTAATCCCAGCAGTAGAGTAGGCAGAGACCAGTGGATCTCTGTGAGTTTGAGGACAGCCTGGTCTACAAAGTGAATTCAGAACAGCCAATAGATACACAGAATAGATTCTAATACACAGAATAGATTCTTCTCTCATATAATACATAATGACAACAGCTCTCCTCTCTACTTCTCTCCTCACCCCCAGATCTTCTTCCCCTCCTTTGCTTTACAGAAAAGAGCAGGTCTCCAAGAGACAACAACCAACCATGACAAACTATCATATCATATGCAAATAAAGATATTTTGATTTCTTCTTGTACAGTTTGTATCCTTCCATTGTCTTAATGCTCTAGCTAAAAGATCAAATAGTGTAAATATGGAGAGGGAGGATAGCCTTGTCTTATTTCTGATTTTACTTGAATTGATTTGAGTTTTTCTACATTTATTTTTTCTTTTATTATTATTATTTACAATTTATTCACTTTGTATCCCAGTTGTAGTCCTTTTCCTCATCTCCGCTCAGCCCCTCCTTTCCCCTGCCCTTCCCCCTGTCCCTCCCCTAGTCCACTGATAGGGGAGGTCCTCTTCCCCTACTATCTGACCCTAGCCTATCAGGTCTCATCAGGACTGTCTGGATCTTCTTTCTTTGAGGCCACCTTGCTAGAGGGAGTTGATCAAAGAGCAGACAGTTGCCTGATCTCCATTTAATTTGATGTTCACTTAACTGTATGCCAGAGTTGGTTTTAGGTCACAGTGGCACTGGCTAGAAATTATGTCTTCCACAAAACTTTGAAAAAAAACTGTGCTTTTATTGATTTATCCAACTCTAAGTAGGTTCAGTAATTGAGGAATCATAATTTACTCAGGATAAGAAAAGTACAATTTGGGGGTGGGTCAAGACTGAGATCCCCCATTTAGAAACTGATAAAGTTTTTTGGGAGAGTTCAGAGCCCTTGGTATGAATAACACAGTTACTGGAAAGTCTTTCTCTGAGAAAAAGTGCCATTTCCACTTTAGTATCCTAGCAATGAGGTTCTTGACCATTGGGCTCTTGAAACCGTTTGTTTGTTTTCTTTTACTAAAAATAGGTTTTTAAATCATTATATTCTGATATTTTGACTATGGTTTCACTCCTCCCTATTCCATCCAGTTCCTTCCTACCTCCCATCCCATCTAGGACCATTGTCTTTCTGTCTCTCCTTGGAAATCAGACATCTAAGGGATAGTAATAAAATAAAATATAGTAAGATAAAACAAAATAAATATAAACTGATCAAAACAAACAGAAAAAAAAGAGCCAGGAAAAGGCATAAGAAACAGATAGTAGATGCAGAAACTCTATTGTTCACACACACTCTAGAATCTCATAAAAGCAGAAAACTGGAAGCAAAATAGGGCACAAAATAAAAAGAAATAAAACAAAAGTAAAAAAATTTTAAAAAGCCCTGATATTACATTAAAAGATGAGAAACTCAGGATTCCAAGATGGTGATGATCAGCACACACCATATCTGAGGAGCACAGGATCCGAAACTCCGAAATTGGTGAAGCCAGAACATCGACATTGAGGCTTCCTGGGCAAGAGGGGATAACCCATGAGCTGGGACAATTTGGATCCAGGACACCCATGGATGTCTCCGGGGACTGAGAGTAGTGAATATTCAACCCCCTGCACTTCCCCTTTCCCAAAGCAGAAACCTCCATGCTCAGTGACTGAGAATGCAGAGGCAGCTGTCCCAAGTACTGGTTTCCCTGCTCAAACAGTGGCCAAACAGTGGACACGACTGAACTGACAGAACTCCTACATTCTCATCTGCCCCTGCAAGCTCAAATCTGAGAGTAGAGAAGAAGGGGAACACCTATGCTTTCCGATTAGGCCTGTGAGCAAGTGAGTGCGCCTTCAAGTGAGTGCGTGCAGAGCCCCAGATCCAGGGTTCCTCTACACTAGTAGCCAGAAATCAGATCCCTCCCACCCACACCCCACTCAGGGCAACATAGGGGTCTTTGGGACAGCATTCTTAACAATGAAGGCCCTGTTTTGTGGGTCTCCCAGTAGAGTCCAGGCAAATAATTCCTGGAGCCCAGACGGATCTGAATACCAGGAGGACAGTATAACAGGCCTGTAGGCCATTGAGGTATTCAGGGTACCTGTGCATGCGCATTGCACCTGCGATCAGTGCCAGCACCCCTTCCTGTGCTTAAGCTCCAACCTTCTAGGCATCTACATGCTCTAGCACCCTGTCCTTCAAGGCACATGCCCACACATGCACACTGCACCTGCAGCCTTCCTCCCTTAGTGACAGCTGAAACACGAACATGCACTCTTAAACCGGTGGACCTCTCTCATCTTTCTGAAGAATACTCCAGACACCAGAGACAGATGGACCTAGTCTGAAGTACAGACTCCAGGAACAAACAGTGAAGATGGCTAGAAGCAGGCGTAAGGACACATCAACAAAAATCAGGACATCATAGCTTCACCAGCAACCTTCAAAATCAATGGATATTTTAATTCATCAAAAACACAGGAAAATCATTTAAAAGCTATGCTTATTGAGTTATTAGAGGCACATAAAAAGGAAACATCCAAAACTCTCAAATAAATAGCCACAAAATAGAGGAACATTAAGAGGAAATGAATAAAAAAAATGGATGCTATCATGGAAAGACAGGAATCCACATTCAAATAGGTGAAAGAAATGGTGCAAGACATGAAAACAGAATTAGAATCAATAAAGAAAACACAAACAGAAAAAACCAGGGAATGGAGAACTTAGAGAAAAGATTAGGAGCCACAAAGGTAAGTATCACCAACAGAATTCAAGAGATGGAAGAGAAAATCTCAAGCATTGAAGATACAATTGCAGAAATTGATACATCTCTCAAAGAAAAAGTAAAATCAGAAAAGTTCCAAACATAAAACATCCAAGAAATCAAGGATGCCATGAAAAGACTAAATCTAAGAATAGTAGGAATAGACGAAAAAGAAGATTCCAGGCTCCAAGGTCTAGAAAACATTTTCTAGAAAATCTTAGAAGAAAATTTTCCCAAATTAAAGAGATTTTCTTTACCATACAAGAGGCCCACAGAACACCAAGTAGACTAGACCAGAAAACAAACTCCTCATGTCACATAATAGTCCAAACACTAAATCTATAGAACAATGAGAAAATATTAAAAGCAGCAAGGGAAAAAAAGCCAAGTAACATATAAAGGTAGACATATCAGAATCACACCAGACTTCTCAACAGAAACTATGAAAGCCAGCAGGGCCTGGGAAGAGGTCATGCAGACTCTAAGAGACCACAGATGCCAACCCAGACTACTATAGCCAGCAAAGTTTTCAATCAACATAGATGGAAAAAAATAAAATATTCCACGACAAAACTAAACTTAAACAATATCTACACAGCAACTCAGCCCTACAGAAGATTCTAGAGGGAAAAGTCCAATCCAATGAATTCAACTACACCTAAGAAAACACAGGATATAGATAACTTCACAACAAAAAATTAAAAAAAAAAGCAAGCATAGAAACATAAAAACACCACCAACTCCACAATAAAAGGAACTAACATTCATTGGTCACTATTATCTATCAATATCAATGGGCTCAACTCTCCAATAAAAGGACACAGAATAGTTGAGGAAACAGGAACCAATATTCTGCTGCATCTAAGAAACATGCTTCTGCAACAAAGATAAAC
Source organism: Psammomys obesus (assembly GCF_907164565.1). Taxonomy (NCBI): domain Eukaryota; kingdom Metazoa; phylum Chordata; class Mammalia; order Rodentia; family Muridae; genus Psammomys; species Psammomys obesus. Next base: position 7,602,015 of record NW_026585644.1, on the reverse strand, counting down.
ATTTCTTCAGAGTAAAGGGCTGGAAAATATTTTTCAAGCAAATGGACCCAGTAAACAAGCTGGGGCCGCTATCCTAATATCTAATAAAATAAACTTTCAGCCAAAATTAATCAAAAAAGATGAGGAGGGACACTACATTTTCATCAAAGGAAAAATCCACCAGCAGGACATCACAATCCTGAACATCAATGCCCAAATACAAGAGCACCTGCATTTGTAAATGAAACGTTATTTAAGCTTAAATCACACATCAATCCCAACACCTTAATAGTGGGAGACTTCAATAGCCCACTCTCACCAAGGGTCAGATAATCTAGACAGAAGCTAAATAGGGAAATAATGGCATTTAAAGAGATCCTAAGTGAAATGGACCGAAACGATGTCTACAGAACTTTTCACCCAAACTCAAAAGAGTATACCTCCTTTTTAGCACCTCATGGAACCTTCTCAAAAATTGACCATATAGTTAGGCACAAAGCAAGTCTCAACAGATACAAGAAGATTGAGATAATCCCTTATATTCTATCAGACCACCATGGTCTAAAACTAGACTGCAACATCAATAGAAATAATGAAAAGCCTACATACACATGGGAATTAAACAACTCTCTACTCAGTGACAGCTTGGACAGGGAAGAAATGAAAAAAGAAATCAAAGGATTCCTAGAATTCAATAAAAATGAAGGCACAACTTACCCAAACTTATGGGACACAATGAAAGCAGGGCTAAGAGGAAAGTTCATAGTGCTAAGTAGGTCCAGAAAGAAATTTGAGACATCTCATACCAGCAATTTAACAGGTGCTAAAAGCCCTAGGAAAGAAAAAAAAGAGCAGACACACTTAAGAGGAGTAGGTGATTGGAAAGAATCAAACTCAGAGCTGAAATCAATGAATTAGAAACAAAGAAAACAATTCAAAGAATCAATGAATCAAGAATCAATGACTAAGAGCTGCTTCTTTGAGAAAATCAACAAGATAGGCAAACACTTAGCCAAACTAACTAAAAGGCAGAAAGAGACTATCCAAATCAGCAAAATAAGAAACAAAAAAGGGGACATAATAACAGATACTGAGTAAATTCAAAGAATTATTAGGTCTTACTTCTAAACGAAATAGACTAATTTCTTGATAGATTTAATTTACCAAAGCTAAACCAAGATCAGGTAAATAGGTTAAATAGTCCTATATCGCCCAAGGAAATAGAAGCAGTCATCAAAAGTCTCCCTTCCAAAAAAGTCCAGAACCAGATGGCTTCAGCTCAGAATTCTACCAGACCTTCAAAGAAGAGCTACCTCCAATTCTCTTCAAACTATGCCACAAATTAGAAACAAAAGAAACATTACCAAACTCTTTCTATGAAGCCACAGTCACTGTGATACCTAAACCACACAAAGACCCATCAAAAAAAGAGAACTTCAGACCTGTCTCTCTTATGAACATTGATGCAAAAATACTCAATAAAATACTTGCAAAACCAATCAAAGGACACATAAAAGATATCATCCACCATGACCAAATAGGCTTCATCCCAAACATGCAGGGGTGGTTCAATATACAGAAATCCATTAATGTAATCCACCATATAAACAAACTGAAAGAGGAAAACCACATGATCTTTTCCAAAAAATCATTTGACAAAATCCAACACCCATTCATGTTTAAAGTCTTGGAGAGATCAGGGATACAAGGCACATAACTAGACATAGTAAAGACAGAATACCACAAGCCTATAGCCAACATCAAACTAAATGAAAAGAAACATAAATGGATCCCACTGGAATTAGGGACAAGGCAGGGTTGCCCACTCTCTCTGTATCTCTTCAACATAGTACTAGTATAGTCCTAGCTATAACAATAAGACAACTAAAGGAGATCAATGGGATACAAATTGGATAGGAAGAAGAAAAAAATATCACTAGTTGCAGATGATATGTTGGTATACATGAGTGACCCAAAAATTCAACCAGAGAACTTCATCTGAAAAACACCTTCAGCAAAGTAGCTGGATACAAAATTAACTCAAATAAATCAGTAGCCTTCCTGTATATGATAGACAAAAGGGATGAGAAAGAAATTAGGGAAACAACACCCTTCACAATAGCCACTACTGACATAAAATACCTTGGTGTGATTGTAACCAAGCAAGTGAAAGACCTCTTAGCAAAAAAGAAAACAAAACCAAAACTAAAAAACCAAAACTTCAAGTCTCTGAAGAAAGAAATTGAAGAAGATATCAGAAGATGGAAAGCTCTCCCATTATCATGGATCAGTAGGCTTAACATAGTGAAAATGACCATCCTACTATCTATAATTCAATGCAATCCACAGATTCAATGCAATTTCCATCAAAATATCAACACAATTCTTTACAGAACTTGAAAGAACAATTCTCAGTTTCATATGGAAAAAAAACCCCAGAATTGCAAAAACAATCCTGTACAACAGATCATTTGAGTTATATCCATCCTTGATCTCAAGCTGTACTACAGAGCAATAGTAATAAAAATTGCATGGTACTGGCATAGTAACAGAATGGTGGATCAATGGAACCTAATAGAAGGCCCAGAAATAAACCCACACACCTAACAATATTTGATTTTTGACAAAGAATTCATAATCATACAATAGAAAAATGACAGCATATTCAACAAATGGTGCTGGTCTAACTGGCTGTCTACATGTAGAAAAATGAAAATAGATACATATTTATCACTCTTCACAAAACTAAAGTTCAAATGGATCAAAGACCTCAACATAAAACCAGACACACTAAATCGGCTAGAAGAAAAAGTGGGGAAGAGCCTAGAACTCATTGGCACAGGAGACAATTTGCTGAACAGAACATCAACAGCACAGGCTCTAAGATCAACAATCAATAAATGGGACCGCATGAAACTGAAAAGCTTCTGTAAAGCAAAGGACTGTCATCAGAACAAAACAACAGCCTACAGATTGGGAAAGGATCTTCACCCACCCTATATCTGACAGAAGGCTAATATCCAGAATATATAAAGAACTTAAGAAGTTAAACAGCAACAAGTCAAGTAATCCAATTAAAAAAATGGAGTACAGAGCTAAACAGAATTCTCAATAGAGGAATATCAAATGTCAGAGAAACATTTAACATGAGCTCAGTGGCTGGCTCTTTGATCACCTCTCTCTGAGGGGGGTGGGGAACAGCCTTACCAGGCCACAGAGGAAGATAATGCAGCCAGTCCTGATGAGATATGATCAGCTAGGGTCAAAGGGAAGGGGAGGAGGACCACCCTTATCAGTGAACTTGGGGAGAGGCAAGGGAGAAGATGAGGGTAGGGGGTAGGATTGGCAGGGGATGGGGGAGGGGGCTACAGCTGGGTTACAAAGTGAATAAACTGTGATTAATAAAAATAAATAAACCAATTTAAAATAGGAAAAGAAAAAAGACAAGGAACTTCCACAGATGCCATTCAGTCAATTTTCTGAGGCCAGGTACTGCTGGGTGTGCAGTCTACCTTTCAGAGCAGTTTGCTTTCCCAACATGACTCCCTTGAGAAGATTCATTTTTCAGTTTCAAGTGATTATCAATTGGAGAAAGCTTCAGGGTTAGGGATGGGTGAGTGCTCATTTCCCCTTTCAGCTTCAGGGCTCCATTGTTACAAACCCATGTAGGCCCAATGCATGTTGCTGTAGTCTCTGCAAGCGTGCTTGTGCTTTGGTCCTGCTAGAAGGCCTTGTTTTCTTGGCGTCTTCCATCTCCTCTTGCTCTTACAATCTTTTTACCTCCTCTTTTGATGGTTCCCTGAGCCCTGATGAGAAGGATTTGAATGTGATGTCCCATTTAGGGCTGAGTTTTCCAAGGTCTCTTACTCTGCATATTTGTTTGGCTATGAGTCTGTGTTTGTTTCCATCTGCTGAGGAGAAAGCTTCTCTGAAGCTGGATGAGTAAGGCACTGACCTATGAATATAGCAGAATGACATTTGGAGTGATTTTATTGGCACTTTTCTCCCTTAAAAATAGTAGCATTTGGTCCTTCCTTGGTTCCTTGCCTATCTAGTTCTAGGTTCTTGGTCACCCAAGCAGTCCTGTGTATCGGGTCCATCCCATGGAGAGGGCCTTAAGTCAAATCAGATATTGCTTGGCTGCTCCCCCAGGTTTCGTGCCACAATTGCAGTGGTATGTCTTGCAGGTGTCTACAGACGCCTTAGCTTGATGGGTTTGTAGCTGGCTTATTAACCTGTTTCTCCTTTGGTGGCATGCAAAGTATCTTGTGGTACCAAGAACACTAGCCAATAATCATGAAAACTAGAGCTGGTAAGCACCAGCTTTTCTTCTTTGTGTTCAGTGAGGTGTGCATGTCTCATAAAATCTTAATGAATTAAAAACCTGTGTCTTCTAATAGTGAAGATCTCAGGATTTATAACTGTTTATTTCTGGAGCAGTGCGGATTCTGAGTTACGTACACAAACAAAAGTGAGACAAAGTGAAGGAAGGAAAAGATAAGTCAGAGTGAGAAACATAGAAATCTAGAAAAATTTTGCTAAACTGTTCCGAGAGAAAATGACTTTTGTTCTGAAGTTGCCTGAAGTGTAGAGAGCTCATGAAAGAAGGTCGAAATAATATTGGGACAGAGTTCAGATTTGCCATGGGCTGCAGGACAGTTTTACATGGGATATTGTTGTTGTCGTTTTGATCAATTTTCTTCTATATGTACTCATGATGCACAGAAGGAAAGCAGAACGGGACATCTAGGCTGTTCAGGATGTGAACAAACTAGAAAGGCTTCACACAGTCTTGGGAGGGTGGGAGAAAAAGTGGAGACTTAATTACACTGCTCTGCAGTAGCCACAATCCAGCATTTCAGAAAGCTTTCTCTATCCTTCCTCCAATCCATTCTACTCTTCTGACAAAACCCAAAGTTGGTAGGACAGAGCTAAAAAGAGGACTGGAAAGTGAAGTTCTTCTTTTCCTAACTTTCACCAGCACAGTACCTTATCCAGACCCCAGAACGAATAGTAGGTCACACTCTTCATCTGAGAGAAAGGTTCTTTTCAGGCTACGGGCTGTCCATCTTTTCATGCTAAAGGGCAAATGTTCCTCCCGCTAAGGAGTAGTTTCTAGAAGCTGAGTAATTCCACTTCCTTAAGATTAATTCATATTTGAAAACCACAACTTAGGAGAAATCAATTTGATCTGGATTTAAAATCTAACAGAAAATTAGAAAACATGAAGTCTTTAATAAAATTAAGAACTCATCGAGGCAGATTTTATCTTATAGCCAGAAGCTTAATACAAGTTTTTTTTTTGTCTTAGTATATAATATAATTTTAACATTGAAGTAAATAACTGCCAGCTAATCAGCAAATATAATCCCATGGATTTATGCTTTATTTTTCAAAGTTGAAGGGGTCGGGTATTAAGTTACCGCTAAATACATTTCTCAAGCAAGGTATATGTGTTATGTAAGCATGATGCATACCCACAGGCATATTACCACATGTGCATATATCAAGGGATGAATATTTCACCTTAATGTATTCAAACACTTGTGAATTATTGAGCACTGGACGTTTCTGCCGGCAATGGCAGCATATGCTATAAGTATTGCAGCTCTTAAAGACCCTGATGCTTGGCAGGTGCATTCTAGAATGACAGCTCTTGGCAAGGTCATTTCTTTGTTCATGAATCAGAAAGAGAAAGGGACATTTCAGTCTGAGAAGCAAGCAACAGGTGCTGAAGGCCTTGTGGTGCAGGGTGACTGGAATGCTTGAATCAGATGGTGTGAGATAAGCAAACATAGGCTGCTTATAATAAAGATGAAGGCTGAGCTGACGCTGTTGTTCAGACTGACTCAGACTCTAGGGTCAACACTCCTTCATAAGAATTATGCCTTCAAAATAACGTAATGTAGACAAGATTTCAGACTGTACCCTCCAATAGTAACAATCCACTAGGGAGTCTAGAGTTAAGTGCCATTTTTTAAAAGATGTGACATTTTAAAGTTTATCCCATATGGTTAGCACAGGAGTGGCCCAAGCATGTCCCTACCTGGAGTTTATATATCCTTTCTTTAACCTAAAGTACTGAATGCAGGAAAACTTGTGTCCTGTTTTTTATTTTATTTTATTTTATTTTATTTTATTTTATTTTATTTTATTTTATTTTATTTTATTTTATTTTATTTTATCTTATCTTATCTTATCTTATTTTATTTTATTTTATTTTATTTTATTTTATTTTATGTTTAGTTCATTCTGGTTTTTGTAGTCGTCTATGTACTGCCTTGGGTTCATATTCACCAAATATTAGTGGTATCTAATTCTAAGAACAGCAATTATTATTCCTGTGTGAATTACTACTTAGAAACCACTAGTTACCCTGATACATCTCACAGATCATACATAGTGACATCCCTTACAGTAAACTCAGAGATGGGTCCTCTGTGTACAATACAGCTAAAACTGCTTGAGAGAAACTCTGGTGACCACAGCGAGGCTGACCGAGAGACTCTTGCTCTCTTCTGGTATGTTGGTACCCTACACTTCCTTTTCGTGTAAAGTGGATATGATCAAGGATCAAGTATGTACTTAATGAGGTTGCTCTAAGGGTTAAATTGCCTAATTTTTTCACGATAGGAAAATGGCACACTGTGATAATTTCATTCATGTCTTCCACGTGGGTTCCACTGAGAAGGAAAGCATAGCCGAGACAGTTGAGGAGAACTATCATCTGCTAGTAAGAGGTTTCTTGATCAAAGTTCTAGGATAATGACCTTCCTTTTCTGCAGCTTTGGTCTTCAATGTGTGATCAGTGGGCCAGCAGCATTAGCATTACCTGGGAAGTTGCTAGAAATGTAATGTGGGATTCATTGGTGGTTAACACGTCTCTTCGATTTTTTTTCCTTCCCAAAGACCTTGCTATTCTCATCATCCTCACTTTTATTTTGATGTATTTGTTCTAGACAAACCACTAAGTCAGGTTTTCCATTTCACAGACTTGATCCTAAAGCTGAAATAACAACTATATGGGTTTTGTTGGAAGAAACCGACAAGAAAGATTATTGTATAAATCTATAATTAGGTTTTGACTGTTAAAGTCTTGGCAAAAAGTTCTTTTTATCATAAGAGAAAAAGTTTTAAAGCCTGACACACTTTGACAATGCTCACTGGAAGACAAACCTGCTCAAATAAATTGGAATCAATCTTTTAAAAGACAGCAGGTAGTTATTTGGGGTGGCGATTGTGAGGTTTTATGGAATTTGCATACATTTTCTACTTGAAATAATAATTCAGAGCTTCATATTTTCTTTTGCTTTTTTGGGCAATTAAGATGATCTTGATTGGAATTAACTGAGCCATCATTCCCGACTGCTTTTCCCTATTGCCCACTACATGAGGACTATCTCATAATAAAGACAGCTTGAAAATGTGTATAAAAAAAATACAAATATTAAATTGAGTTTTACAGTGCTCTGGACTGCTCATTCTCACCTCATGAATCCAGAGGTGTCTATGAACTTTTAAGATTGCTGCTGGTGGATGACCTCATCTTCCATACTTACCTAGTCTCTTGTTACATTCCCCTCCCCCCTCCCCCAGTAGTTCCTTCCCTATTCTGGTGACTGCAGTGCCAAACTTTCTAGGCAGGTGTAAATTAGTGCTACCTTTCCCTTTCTCACTCATGTTTGATGCCTTGTGACAAACTGAAATGTTGAGTAACAGCCAATGGGACCCGACTATTTACTGCATTGTTGTTTTTATTTTTGTTTGGCGGCCTGTTAAATAATTGAATCGAATGATCTGAGTTATTGGAGTTGTCTGAGGTCAAGCAGTTGGACTTTAAAACTTTTATTTCTGAGACTGAAGATTTGCTTTTATAAATTCAGCTGTAAATTGGATGCTAATTGCTAATAAGGACTTTCTTTTCTTTTTTTTTTAGATTTATGGGGATTTAATTTTTTATTTAATTTTATTTATATATTTATTTATCACAATTTACTCACTTTGCATCCCCACTGCAGCACCCCCTCCTTGTCTCTTCCCAGTCCCACCTATCCTCTGTCTCCTCCCCCTGTGCCCTTTCCCTAGAGCAGTAAGCTCTCCCTTGCTTAGACTTGTTTAAATAGGCCTAAAGACCATCAGTTCGCCTACCTCCATCGCTCCTTTGCTGCTTTCTTTCTTTCTGTTTTCTTTCTTTCTTTTTTTAGAAAGGAAATTTAATTTTGACTGGCTTACCGTTCAGAGATCTTTTTCGCCCATTTTTCCCTATGATAGGAAGCATGTCAGCATGCAGGTCAACATGCTGAAGAAGTAGCTTTAGAGTTCTACATCCAGATCTACAGGCTATAGGAAAAGGGAGTCACTGGGCTCGGCTTGAACATTTGAAAATGTGTAGCCCGTCACCAGTGACACACTTTCTCCAACAAAGCCACACCTACCCCAAGAAGGCCATATCTACTTCAACAAGGCCACAACCCCTAGTGCCACCCCCTAAGCATTCAAATATGTGAGCCTAGGGGGCCATCCCTTTTCAAACCCCCACGGGCAGCATCTGTGTGTGCTGCACATGCATGTGTGTTGGCGCAAAGGTACACGTGTGCAAGTGAGTGGCTGGCCAGTCCTGCACGTAGAGCGTCATTCCCTGTTGCTCTCTACCTCATTGTTTGACAGAGTTTTGAGCCTATAGATTCTGAATTCAGCTAAGACAGCAGGCCAGCAAGTCCCAGAGATTCACCAGGGATACATTAGAGACAGATGTTTTCTTTCCTTAAAACAGATCTCAAACCCTTTCTCAGATCAAACATCATCAGTTCAGGAGACACATGACAATTCTTATCAGCTCTGTATTTCTTGACATTCATTTAACTGAAAACATGCAAATGCGCATGCACACAAAACATACAAATAGATGTAAAAAGATTAAGGTACATATGATGGTAGAATACTGAATAAGCTTTTCTCAAACTATTTCCTTCTCTTGTCTTAATTTTCAAAAACAAGAGGTGTCAACACGGGAACAGATTAATTCGATGCTGGGGTGAAGTCAGGTGTTCTGAGTCCATTGATCTAACTACATTACTCAAAACACAAAGAGAAGGAAAATTGCATTAAGTTGGTTTAAAATTAAAAGTCTCTTATAAAAATATTATCTGTGTTTTACATAGTAGAATATATTAAATAAAACCACTAGCAACAAAAATAAACCAATACTTTGTGATACTTGGTGTCTCTTTCTTTCCTCAGTGCCCAGGGTAGATGAGACTCTCCAGACAATCGTTGTTATGCCTAAAGAATTTTGTATGTGGGTGTAGGCATGACATATTTTCTTATCTCATGGGATATTTTCTTATCTCATTGGTCAGATTATATTGTGCCAAACCTCAAACCAATAGCTTGGAATTTCTGTCTTGTTACTAAGACGAGAGTCTACTGTCCTAACTAATAAATGTAAATGACTGTCCAAAGAATTTGTTTTATCTTATTCATGTTTCCTGTCTCTTCTCCCAATTCTAGAATTGGCATACTGTAGAGATTTGCTTTACAGTGAGTTTTTAAAATTTCATTTATTTTAAGAGTATGGTCATTTTTTTCCCTGCATGTATATCTGTGTAACATCCATGTACCTGGGTTCCTAAGAAGCACTTTTCTGAGAGCATTGGATTGCTTGGGTCTGGGGTTACTGAAGGCTGTGAGCTTCCATGTATGTGCTGGGATTTGAACCCTGAACTTCAGAAAGAGCAGCCTTGATCATCTTTCCAGCTTCTGAGATATGTTACTATTTTTGAATATTCATATATTTTTTTTCTTACTAGACTGTAAATAGAACATAGACTCAGGAGATGCTAAAGGGATAAAAATGGATATTCTTCATAGTTACCATGAGAATTGTAGATGAGAACATTTGGGTTTATAAATACCACCTACATTGGGGTCAAAGGATTGAAAACAGTAAGCTTTGTTTTGACATTTTTATAAACTTTGCTTCTGAAGTCTTGGGTTTCTGAAAAAGCATATAACAACATCAGCAAAGTTTTAACATATTTTGGCTTTTGGAATTCCTCATAAAGGTGTGTAAGCTGTAGACTATAGATGTAAGAAATTTACATTAGCTGGGACAAATCATTCATCCTCAAATATAGTATTCTACGGCCTTCTCACTGCTTTGTAGGCTGTTACCTTCTAATGATCTCTGTCCCATCCCCACTTCAATGGCTTTCCACCACCTCTCAACACTGGACTTAAACACTGCCTGTTTCACATAGCGTTCCATGACTAAACAGTAGGATGCTCCCTTCTCTATGACCAAGGAGATTCTGATACAGATATCACTTCAAGTACTACATTTGTAATACTTTTATATTACATTACATTTTCCTCATTGTTACAAAATCTCTAAATATAATTCCTGTTTTATTTAAATTGATTGCCAGGATATACATTCCTGTTCTTCCTCCATCTTTCCCTCAATTTTGATCCATCAGCATAGAATTTTAAGTACCTAGCAAAAACTCAGTTATTTTAAGTTGATCACTAACCACTCACTGGTCCTGGAGGATCCATTGAGTTATGTGACATTAGATACCTTGAACTGCTGAAACCCTGATTTTAAAATATTTCTGTACAGCTTATATCTCACATCTCCACTACCTCCACATCCAGTATTGCAAAGAAACTGTCCACCCAAAAAAGCCAAGTTCATTCCATAAAACATACTTTATCTCCCTATTAAATGGAACTACTTTCATATTTACTTTGTCGATGGCAATGAATGTCTTAGTACAATCACTGGCTAAATTTTCTCTCATAATCCATACCAGTATTTCAACAAATACTTTTGTTCCTACTTTAAAAATTTTTTTAAATAAAATGAAACCAAAATAGAAATGAATCCATATTTTGCTATCCCATATCCAAATCCTTTCTCCTCTTGAGGCACTTAGTGACTCACTAACAATATTTTCTCTTTCTACATGCATATTCGGAGGTGCATATTCAACAGATCAACCATCCTGGTTTGTCATTCTACTGCCACACAAATGAGATACCACCTCCCTTGTCAATTTCCTGAGCAAGTCTCTGTGTTACTCATGTGCACAAATGAAAGTCATTATTATGCCCTACAAGTCTCTATGTAGTTTGGCTTTTTGTTGTGTCGTATGAAATCACCTCTTACTTTCTAACACAAGCTACTCACATTTCTTTCAAAGAACCACCCAAGGCTCCCACTTCAAGCACTTCATTGCTCCCTTTCTGGAGGAACGTTTTCCTTCCAAGGTTTACATTGCCTGCACTTACTTTCTTAATTTTTTTCTTCTGATTTTTTTTATCTTTTTTTTCCAAGTAAGATGTTCCTTGATCGTGCTATTTAAATGGAAACACAGTCCCATCACTCTGTGCTCCTTCTCTCTTTGGTACTGTTCTGGTTTGTTACTTTGTTTTCATCGTTCAACTTCCAAAGGCAGGGAGCGGGTTGTACCCACAGTGAATACTTCATAAACAATTTAAAATTATTACACTGTGCAATGACTTGCTTGCAAAAGTGATTGTTTACTTCTTTCTGTTAATCAGCAATGCAAAGCTCCAAATTATGTTTAACACCAAAATAGGGAGCACAGGTTTTTTTTCCATTTCATGAAATTTTCAGAGTTAACAAGAATTGAAAGTGGTTGTATATCAGAAACAGGTGTGTTTCATCTGTGTAGTAAAACACTGGTTTCAAAGAATGGAAAATTTTGGTTGGCCATAGCAAAAGGAACTATTGAATGAATAACAGAGCCATAGCTATATTATTCTGTAGACTGTGCCACATGATAGGAAAATGCTTATTGAAATGCTATTAGGGTACCTTTGATCACATTTAATTAACTGAAATGTAAACTACACATTTACTTAATGTCTTCTGTCCCAACCACAATTGGGGGAAATCTTTTTTAAGTATAAGAGCCAGAAAAAGATAAGGTGTGCTGGCCTCATACTCCTAAACCCCATGAAGAATTTTATATTCCATATGTAAAACATTGTAAACAATAATTGGCATTTCTGGCTAAAAAAAATTTAAAGAACCTTTCATTCTTTGAAAATTGTTCTGTGATGCTTTTGCTTTATTCATTATTTTCATCCTTACTTTTTCTCTCATTGAGTACTCTAAAGCATTTTAAAGATTTAAAGTAGAACAAAAGATCCTAGGATCTTGTACTGTAATTCTTACCACACATGTATTTTCTGGGACCAGACACATACATCACACATACTTTCCTCGGGATGAACATTTTTTTTTTCACACTAGTCTGATATTCCCATACACAGTCTTTCTTCTTTCCCTGGAACAATGGTAGAGTTAAAATAGACAGCTTTTAAATTGTGAGGGTCAGTAAATTTTAGTCATTGAAAACCACTGTCAGTTCTCTAAGATCAATGACTTTAGAACATAAGGAGAGAAATTGTGATCTTCATCTGGCACAATGCCATTCTTCAAAGAGCCATAGGTATAGTTTTGAACTACCTAAGAAATTTCAGCACTTCTAGTAGAAGCAAAAAGTTGATTTATTTAAAAAGTGCACCAGTTTTCAAGTAAGAGGTTGGCGAAGATACCCTGGATGTTTGAGTAGGGCCCCTTCCGTCTCCTTTGCTTCACCTAACCAGCCACCCTGAGATTATGAAGAAGCTCTGATCTGCCTCTGTCTGTGATGAATGAGTTGGGAATGCTCCAAGTAGTAAGAAAGGGATTTATTCTGGTTTTCTTGACAGCTGCCCCATTTATTTATGAGAAGCTTTTGAGAAGATTTTCAGGAAAGACAAAAAATAAAACCTCATAGAGTGGCTTTTCATTCATGCTTGTGTTTAGGGTAACCATGCCGCCACTGCTTTGGCGTTGGGAGTGAAGGCCTGAGGAGTTCTGTTTCCCATGCAGCAAAGAAAGGGGCAAAGGAATACAGTGAATACCAGAAGTCTGTGCTCTCCTGGGTTCTGTTTAGATTCTTCTCTTATTATTACCCTTTGCTTAGAGACATTTTCATTAAAGTCCAAAGTCCATCAAATGTATCTTCTGTTCTGCTTTTTTCTTTGTGCATTTATGTAATTATTGTTAATACATACAGATTCTGTTGTTTCTTAGAAGGACCTTCAGGAATGTATGTTGGAAATTTGCTCATTTGGTAAGTGATGGAATGAAGACTTAATCTCTGTAATCTATCCAAGGAACAAATATGAGAGAGGGAGCTCCCAAACTCAAATTATATATACTGGACTTCAGAGTGTTAAGATTATTTACTATGTCTCCCTGTGTCCTATATCTAGGGAGAAAATTGGATCCCATTTACTGCTAAGTATAGGGTGGATGGATTCATAGCCATCCATATTCTATGTTCATCATGTGTACTTATCAACATCATTCATAAAATAATTTCATTTGCCACATTTTTAGATAGGCATCATTTATCTTGAATCATTCTCTTTATTAAGTAGCTATGATGATGATTTAAACATGATATCAAACAGAATTTCAAATGCCTCCATTAAAAGATTGACAGTGACATTATTTTATCATATGTGCTAATGGCTCATTGTTGTTTTTAATCTTTATTTATAGATGACTACTGACATCAAACACTTTCATCCAATTGAATATTTTTTAAATCAGGCAGCTATGAATTGGATAATATTGTTTTCAAATTTCCAAAATTGGATAGGTTTTTTTTTCCTGCCTGATTTTTTGAAAACTGGGAAATGCTGAGAACAAGAAAAATAACTCTTATTTAATTGTCTCTTAAAAATTTAGTTATATAAAACCATTCCAGTTATACTTATGATTATAGATAAAGTGCAAAAATATTAGGTGTGGTGTACAGTTTAATTAAAAATTTGATTTTCAGAGCAATTTCTCCATAGCTATGGCAGGACTGTCCTCTTTGGAGCAGAGCATGAGAGCCCAAACTAACCTGAGGTTCATCGTGTTATCTTTAATTCCAAGTATAACTCTCAGAAATCTTAAGGTAACTGTTTAATTTGGTTAATGCTTCTCTGAGTATGCCATTAAGGCTTGCCACTCTTTCCCCACTATCAAATATTTCCCTGTAAAATTCAACTGGCCACCTCACACATTATTGAATAACTTTATGGTACCTATGGCTAACTGCTAAATTTAACAATAGAGAATCAGTTTAAGAAGGAGCAGAGGGATGATAAATGCATTCCTCTCGTTACCATAAACTTGGGAAATTGTGACCATATGCATGGGCTGTGGCAGAGGGGCAGAGAATTCCCTCTGTCTCCTTGTTAGTCACCCACGGTGCCGATCTAAGATCCTCTAGTGGTCAAAGGGTGACAGAAGCAATACATCAGGCCTGTGCTGTAAAATGTTATCTAACGGCAAAAGTAGCCCTGTAGGACAGATAGAATTCTACGTGGAGCCATGGGATTTATGATAAAATTCTATAACCAAATAAAAAATATCTGTGAGCATATTTACGTGGAGCAGCGGTGCCATACTTTGGCGGGCGGAGGTGCTCACAGGTGCACATTCTTTGTCATGGTAGAGCTGGATCCCAGCAGACATTCACGTCTGTTTTGAATTTAAAGTACAAGTTCCAAGACAGATTTGGTGATTCTTTCCTCTCCTTGGTTCTCAGTACAGATTTGGAAAAACACCGGAGTCCTACAGGTTACAGTTCAAAGTACTTTCCTACACACTACATACAAAATACATAATTTTTATTGCGTCCTATTGTGTTTTTTTTGTGATGCAGCTATGTGTATTGAGTCAATGTGACAGGAAACATTTGATTGAATACATTTAGGAATAAGGAACAAGAAATTTAGCAACACATATACATGGCAAAAAACTGAAGATCAGAAAGGTTCAAATTGAAACTCAATATTGGTGAAGTGATCACATGATAGAAATAATGCTTCTAAATATGCAAATTAATGATCTGAGAAAGCTCACGATCAGTTACTTCAGTCTCAAAGAAAAATGTATTTATGTACTCAGATCAAATCTGAAAAATATTTTTTCTTCCCTCCTCAATTTAGTTAATAGAACTAGCTCTCCTTTGCTGTAATGTTTCTGTTACCGTGAGAGACAGACAATGAACCTGTGCTATGTGAACTGATGTTTTTACATTGTTACTTGTGTAGGTTACAAAGTTAATTCAGGATTTGCTGTAGTTTTGCATTTTTTAGGAAGAGGGAAGAATATAAGATATTGAAAAATCATGCAAACTATATTAAGAAAAATTTAGGGCTCTTGTGTGGACGAAATGTGTTACTGAGCCTTGATTAATTTCCATATCATTGTCTATTTCCTCTGCCAAGGAACTGATATGTGTGCAGTAAAGATGTTGACTGTTAATATTTTGGACATCAGCACAGACATGTGTACAAGTCTTGGAATTACTGCAGTCACCTGGACAAGATAACTGACAACACCAGGAAGCCAACGAGTGAAGCACACTGTTGTTTTCTTATGCATTCCTTCATCTTTCAGAATCACTAACACTTATATTCTATGGCACTTTTGAGCTTATCACAAAGTGGAGCAGTGAGTTTCCAGATGATTCATTCTCTATCACCCAGCTTTCTTCCCATCATCATCCAGTGTGGTCTATCTGTTATAATTGAAGAAACAATATTAGCACACATTCTCGAGACCTGTGCTTTGTCCAACACTGTATGGGCATAGTATGGCTAGTGCTTATATGACAACTGAAATATATTGGTGGCAAGGTTGGTTTGAGATTCTCTATAGATTAAGACTTTGAAGAGCGTTTTGGAAAAACATTTAAAAACTTGATAATTAAAATATTCACTTCATTCTATAGTTAACATTTGAAAGTTATGTTAAGTAAGGTATATTATTAAAATTAATTCCATGTTTCTCCATTCACTTTTTAAAATGAAGCTGTTAGAAACATTAAAATTGTGAATTATGATTGCAGAGTGCATGTTGGCATAATGATAGAACTATTTTCGTAAGACAGTTTCTCTTTACACCTAGTTATTAAATTTGAGACCCCCCCCTTCCCACACTCACTTTCATCCTTTCATTAAATGAAATCCTCAATATTGGCACTCAGAATTTTAGGCTTTGGTGTGTATATATCAAGGATATACTAAAGTAGAAGACTAAAAGATGCATAGACTAGCCAATCCCCAAAGGCAGCATTTAGGAAATTGGAATATGATAAAATAAAATTTTCTGCTCTTCTGTTATAGTAAAGGTGAGACTGAATGTCTAGCAAACACATGTTCTAAGCACACAAATCATCCATTCTGAAGGAAGGTGTAGGTCCTGGTTTTGCAACTGTCTTGAAAAGTCTATCTTTTCGAATGATCTAAGCAATGAGTTGCCCTAAACTGTCCAGATGGGTCCTGAGGTAACTCACGTCTTGGTTCAGTAGCTTCTAGGAATGAGCAGCTTTTATATGGTCCATGGACATAAGCCCAAAATACTTGACACTGAGGAAAGACACAGTAATTCATGCAGCCCTCCTCCACCTACCTGGATCATCCTCTCCATACTTAATGAAATGTCCTACCTACTACAGGCATCTATTCAAGCCCGGCCTCCTCTTGGGCTAGCTGTGGATCCTCAGTAGACTGTAGGGAAGCTCATTTTGCCAATGCCAAAGAACACAGCACATGTCTGGGGCCCGGAAAATTCTACATTCTTCGCAACAAACTTAACTGATAATGATGGCCTCAACCTCTGTTCTTATATATATGTCATACATCTATTTTTCACATGGTGTTCTCTCAGCAACATTTAATAAAGCATGATCATAATACACACATTATCTCGGCACAGTTTGAAACATATTAAAAATCCAATTGATTTAAAAATAATTTCCCTTACTTAAGCAGATATTGCATCCATCAGTGAAAGGCAAGGATGAGCTTTTCAGGCATAAAAGGTAGTTAAGAAGTTTGTACATGAAAGTGACCTCAAATTTATAGCAGTAATTTGAAAAGATTTAATTTGGAAATATAATAAGAATTCAAAATGAAATGGTTTCCCTAATGCTTTGCGTCTTATGGTTGTATAATGTTAAGAAACCATGATTTTCTCCCAAAGCTTTTATAAGTATTTTTAAGTCCTTTTGCTCTCCTTCAGTAAGACAGACAAACACAGTTTTCTCTAAATTCTATAGCAAGAAAAATGCCAGGAAGTCCTTCAGCAAGGGATATATGGTACACGTATTTCCTTCCTGATATTATTAGCTATTGAGAGTGTGTAGACCAAAGCTGTTTAGGTCAATTCATTTACTTATGAATTAGAGATAGATCCTTTCTTGCAAAAGAAATTATTACACAGTGAAAAAAATCCAGTGGCTATTGACACGCACCATATAATGAAATAAACATGTTCACAAAGACTTTCCATACCAGCAGCAGCAAACATGGGGTACAGCATACAGTCTGGACCCCACAAGGGCTGGGGCGCAGCTTTGCCTGTCTGTTATCGTACTCCAGAACTTCTGCAGTCTCTGACATTTTGCTCCTCTATCCCAAACTCATGCCTTTTCCTTTTAACCTATTGATCATAGATGCTCTCCAGTAACAAAAGCAAAACAAACAGACAAAAAACTTTAAAATAATATTTTAATTTACTCCAAAGGCAGTGTACACAAACACATCCTATTTACAAAATAATGAGAGTACGGGTGATCTGAGGAGGACCAGACCCTGCTGAAATTCTCCAGAGTCTAACATCCTTTGCCCAGGCTACCTCTCCTTCTCATCCTGACAATAGAACTTTACTTCAGCTGCTCAGATTTCATCAACAGCAATTTATTGACCAATAGGCTTATGACAATGCATGTGCCACAAAGACTCGAAACACCTTTTAAATTAAACAAAGCCAAAATAATTCATTTTAGTTTCTGCCTTCTGCACTTAGCTCCTTTAAACAGAGTTTGCTGTTGTTGTTTGAAAACTTGTACTTCAACAATTAAAAACAAAGCAAAGCAAACAAACAAACAAAACCCACTTACAAGAGCATTCAGATTGAAGAACTACTGAGATTTTTATTTTCTGAAACAGTTTAAACAGAAGTTTGGGTTCCTGAGTCACAAGGATGGAAGGATTGAGGGAGCTGTTGAGAGTTCCTCTGGGGATGTGGTGGTGGAGGGTGGGACACCAATATTTCTCATTTTCTGCACCTCCACTGCGCAGTTCCAGCTCATGATCCTATCGTGGAGATACCGTACTCCTGATATAACTAGGTTTCTTGTTTTTATTCATTGAAAGGATCACCTGTTCTCCACTGAGTGGCCAGTTAAAATACATCACCTTTCTCCATTCTATGACCCAGTGTGAAATCATTCCATCATTTTCTTCTCTGTTCATGATTTTCTAGCCCACATTGTCCATTGCCCTCAGATTTTTATACCTTTTTGGACCTCTTTGCTTGGTATTCTCATGGTCCATCAAATCTTCCTTATCTATCTTGATCTATGCAAATTAGCCTTAATTTTTAATATTAACCAGTCTATCTGTGTTTTATCTGAGATACTTTATTTCCTAGACCACTCTGTCCCTGAGAGTGGCTCTGCTCAAAAGCCTTCTCAGCCTTACAGTCTGTAAAGAACTTTACATAATCTTCCTATGTGTCAAAATATTCACTTGTTTTATTTTCCTTTGGGTTTAAGGGTGACCTCTCTGGTACATAGATGTACATTTCAACTATACACTGTTTAGTCACACTAATTGTTTATTGTTTTTTGCAAAAACAAACTGTTCTTAGAAATGAATTATAACACATGACATAAGAACCCAAGCCAATAATCAATGAGAAAAAATATGTTTTTAAATTTTCATTTTATTTTTATTAATTACAGTTTATTCACTTTGTATCCCAGCTGTAGCCCCCTCTCCCATCCCCTCCCAACCCCAGCCTCCATCCCTCTTCTTCTCCTATGCCCCTCCCTCAGTCCAATGATAGGGGAGGTCTTCCTCCCCTTCCATCTAACCTAAGTCTATCAGGTATCATCAGGACTGGCTGCATGGTCTTCCTCTGTAGTCTAGTAAGGTTGCTCCCTCCTCAGGTGGAGGTGATCAAAGAGTCAGTCCATGAGTTCATGTCAGAGATGGTCCCTGTTCCTATGACTGGGGAACCCTCTTGGACACTGGGATGCATGGGCTATTCCTGTGCAGGGGTTCTAGGTTATCTCCAATGCATGATCCTTTTTTGGATTATCAGTCTCAGAGAAGACCGCTAGGCCCAGAATTTTTGGTTTTGTTGTTCTCCTTGTGGAGCTCCTGTCCCCTCCAGGGCTATTTTTTAGTTGCAAAGATCAGTTAGCTGTAAGCAGCTGCAAAGGTTCTAATTATAACTGAATTTTTATTATTTATTTATTTATTTGGCAACTATCTCAACTGCTTCTTCTTCCACTCAGGTGTCAGGAACATCTTAATATTGGTGAAAAATCTAGATTGATATATTTTTCAAAGAAGATAGCTCCTTCACATAGCTCACAGACCAAACAGGTTTTTAATTTACCCAAAAACCAAAGCAAATCAGGTAAAAACAAACAACAAAAACAGTAGTCGATACTTGTATTCTTCAAGGAGCAAAAGAAATCTGCTGAAGTTTCATCCTCAAGGCAAGTCATATGTTAAGAGGAGTGTACTGATACAGATATCACCCTTACATGAATAAATATTTGTGGGATCTCTGAGTACTTCCATTTCTTGTGTTTCTGAGTCCCTAGTCTGCCTTAAAGGATCTAGGACCACCTATATATGAAAGATAGCTAAGGTCTTATTAAACCCACACCAGTCCCACATCAACATGCAGTTTTACTCTTCCGTGTGAATTCCTCATGCCTACTTTACCAGCTCTCTTTTTCTATTAAGTGTGATTTTGCACTGTTCAGTCTGAAAAATTGTTACATCGAATAATCAGTTGCTCCAAGAGAATGCTAGATGTGTTTCGCTCATATACATTAAGCTCCTATACATTATGATTGTGCAACCTTGGCGTATTTGTATCAAAATTCCACTGGCAGAGTTTTGCGTTTGATCTGTGAGCTATTAGAAGGCCTGTTACCACAGATGAAAGGAGTTAGAGAGTTCCATATCATAGCACAGTGTGACCAGTAACTCACAGGGCAGGTAATTTGCAGTGACTTGCCAAGCCTTTGATTGCACCGGGTTTATGGCTATTAGCAGTTTCCCCTTTCAAATTTGTATGGTTCCATACTTCCTTTTTGACCTCTTTTTCATCATTTATGGTCCAATTTGGTAGTGAAAAAACATAACTGCTTGCCTAGCGCATGGCTGTCATTCAAACCCCAGTGACTTACTGAGCACTTTGACATTTGTGATGCTGAAAAAAACATTAAGCAGGTGCACAGCACACTAAGCAGGTCCCTGAAACAATGCTCGATGGGATTCACAGTGGACCTCTGGGCTATAAACTGACTCACGCTTGGTTTTCTCCACCATTTTAATCGCGGTGTTCAAATTTGCATTCAAGGAAGGAGGCAGGGCTTTTGCTAAATTGAAGTTAAATAAAAATTGCAATAATTTTGTCAATATAGGAACCCATAGGAACAATTGGAAGGGCAGAGAATGCTCAGCACTAAAATAATATGAAACCAGGGCTCACATGCCTACTTTGAAGTCATGCAATTAGGAGTAGTACTTGATACTGGACTATATAAAATTTAAGCCCTATAAAATCCTTTAGCAATGAAAACTTGCAGCTAAATGGCATGATCCAGCCCCTTAGCTGTCTGAATTGTACGTATGCCATGTGAAAAAAAGAACATCCTATTATTTTGTGGAGGCTTTTTTTCACGTTAACATTGCTCATCTGTTGTACAGGTGTGCAGCACCTTGATGTAAGTTTGCCCTCACGTGCAGCTTGTCTGGGAGATGGGGAAATCTGCACAACTCAACATAGTCCAGGTCCCCAATTAGCGTGTTTGGGGAAACATTCAAGTCGGTACTACTGAGCACAGGGAACAGGCAGTCAGTGATTTCTCAGCACCAGAATCCAAATCTGGTTACTGTTAGACACAACTGAATACATCCCTCAGACTCAGTCTAAGTGGCAAAAAAAAAAAAAAAAGTCACCAGTCTTTAATGATAACAGAAGAATATTGTCCAGATCACCCTTTCCTGTCATCACTCTAGTATCTAAATAACCCGTGTCCCTAAAAATAATACAGAAAGACAAATGTATTTTGATAAAGGTATTTAATATAACCAGAAAATTACATCTTCCACATATTAGCCGGGCATTTTCAGATTGTTTATAATTCATAGTTTCTAAAGGGGAGCATGGATGGTATAACAGTTTCTGTGCATTGTAGGAATAGTTCACTGTCATGGGCCCCTGGAAGAATTACTATAAGCAATGTGGAAAGATAGGGGGACAGGTTTTATGTACTTGTGAAGGAGTGAGACTATTCACACAGAAGAAATGCTTTTAAAGATCAAAGGCTCTCTGAACAGTACATCCACAAAGAGTGACTTGTATAGATGGAGCTTCTTGCTCAGAACATTGTCTACCTCTTTTTCAGTTCTATCTGGGTTAATGGGAGGCAGGAAACACTAGTTGCGTCCCTGGATACAGTGGGCACACAGCCCCAGTGCTGGTTTACTTCCTGCTTCTTTACTGAAATAAATGGCGTCAGCACTTACTCTTGCCTTTACTAACATTCTTGTAACCTTTTCAAAATACCCACTTCACATCCAGCACACTGTTGCCAAGCATTCGCCATACACTTTCTTTTTTTGCCAAATGTGCTAGGCAGAGATCAGTGACGTGAAAATGCCCAAGACAGGAAGTTCAACTCAAAAACAAGGCAATGTTGATGCTTTATGAGTTTTACAGAGATGGCAAGAAATGTTATATCTGCTTTGTCCCCAAGGCTGGTTGTAATTTCAGTGTAGAGTGGAACTGAGAAGTTATTGATCCTGACTTTTACCAAGCCTGCAGTAAAGCAAAGGTAACAAATACTGTCATGCTTCAAGCTGGTGAAAAAAAATATTTGCAGTCATGGTTGTGAGTTGGGACCAAACTAGGAAACACTGAACTCAAACCAGTGGCACCTTGAATTTTTTCAGTCTCACATTGTATTTTTATTTCTTTAGTTCCGCTGATGATGTTTTTATGTTAGTTAACTAGTACTTCCTGTTCTCTTTTATCAGGTCTAACCAAAACCCACATGCCTCCGTGTGTGTGTGTGTGTGTATGTGTGTGTGTATACATGCTGACAGCTGCTTATACATCTCACCCCATATTTATTGCAACCATTGTTTTTGCCATCATCTTTTCAAAGGCTTAACATAATCCTTTAGTATAGTTTATTTAGAAGGATGAATGAATTAATGAGATATAGTATTTAAGAAAATATGAACATCTCTTAATCAGAGAGCACATAGGAATCAAAGCAGAGTGTATACAGATATTGTGTTTCTGTGTGTAGAACTAGACTCTTTTCTCTGGGAAAGTCCATTTGACATTGGCTATAACGATATATTTGCATTATGACGGAAGATACGAATGAATTCCTTTCTAAAGTGGAAATACCAAGGAAAATCGTCTCAGTTTGTGAAATTACACTTAGCAGGTTTATTTTTTCTCTCTCTCCACTTGAAACCCACACATTTTTATTAAGGCTGTGGGTCATATTTCAAATAGCAAGAAATCCTCAGGTCTCTCCCTGTTCTTCCCCTTCAAAATAAATCTACAAAGCACCTGGATTTAGAAGAACAACAGAGATATATTGGCTATTAACTCAGAAAACTAGCAAATACTTCCATAATAGAAATAAATAGTGTGTACTGTAACCGATGAGGAGTCAACATCCCACATTGTTTATTGATTCATAAGGTTAAGATTAAAGTTGGATTCTTGACCATGTTTATCAACACACTTTTTTTTTTTTTTAAAGCCGCAAGTGAACCTGGAATCCCACAAGCCAATCAATAAAGTTTAAAAGCTTCAGTGAATCTAACCCATAACAGGTCCTTGTTTGGAGAACAGGCTCAAGACGCACATGTGCCTTTAAGAGGTCTTGAAAGACTTTACACCCATGGACCATTACCATTTCCAAACACCCTGCAGCATTACCAGCCCAACACATGCTGACTGTATATCACCACGACTCTCTCACTAAAGCTCTTTTGACTGGAGTGCTTTTAATACCCACTTTCTCAGCTGAGCTCAGGAGTGATTTGTTTTACATGCCACATTAATCCTTTCCACATTTTCTGGATGAGGCAACCACAATTCCACTTGTGAGGTGTTTCTAAAACACAGTTATAGGAATAAAGCAGCGGGGTCCCAGCTTTGACAACTTCCCTCTAGGCAGCTGACAAAGTGGGCTATGATGCCTTGCTTTAAACTCTTCAAACAAGCAATTGTGCCCAGCCACTAGGGTGGCCGTCCGTCCAAGCCAGTAGGAGGCCCTATTTATTGAAGGTAATTTACTCTCAATTAAAACGCTGTAGGAATCTTTAGAGATGTAATATTGCATTGATACTAATGCACATTAGTAAAATGAAGATCACGAGGAAAGGGAAAGGGGCAGGAGAAACAAAAATACTTAAAACACATCCCTGCAAAAACAAAGAAAGTTCATATACTGAACTTTCCGAATCTTTAAAAAAAATGCATTTCCCTCCTTAATAAATGGGCAATTAGTGTTCAAAGCACAGGCTTTTATTATGTGGTAATTTTATAGTTTTAACTTTAAAAGCAACTTATCTATTCCTTCCTCAAATGTATTCCAAGGCCAAGGAAGTTCTGTTACATGTATTTACGAACTTTTCTGTATTTTTAATATTCATTGAATATAAGTAATATAGGTCTTTGAAATTTTAAGTTGTCAACGAGGTTAACTGATTGAACTAACCAACTGCTGAAAAATGTCTCTTCATGTCAGCACTGGGCTGATTTTATTAACTTGTTAGTGTTGGGCTCTGGAGTTTATGTGTTAAATGGGAACTGTACAAGCAACTTGAGGCTGAAAATTGCGCCTTTATCCAATCCTAATTTATTGTTCTTCCTCATAAATTTTATTTGCAGCTTCAATGGTCTGAAGAAAGCAACAAGTCAGTGTGAAGGAAGTTTTATACAGTTTAGATGGAGTTCCTTATTTTTGTTTGAAACTGATTCAGTTCCTGTCTCTGGTGTCATATCATTTGGCTAACCATCTCTCTTCAAGCAGGAGACCACTTGAGTCAAATCGATCTTCTTCCTTCATGGTTCAGAACATCCCTTGCATATGTTCCTTCTTTGAGTTGAGTAGGGGTTGCTGTGATACTCAGGAAGAGTTCAGAGGTCTGTAAACATGGCCTCTTACCTCAGACTGTCTTCCTAAATTCATCAAGACTAGGACTCTGGCTGTGTCCTCCGCTGAAGCAGCACCGTGGAAGAAGCATGTGGTGAGGTTTCATCCCCAAGTTGAAGTCCTGGTACACCAAGTGCTCCTGCGAAACTAGTGCTCAACTAGCACTTTAAAATAGACGATGGATTCAACTGTGTTCTCTCACGTTCTTGCTCAATTAGCACTTTAAAACAGACGATGGATTCAACTGTGTTCTCTCACGTTCTTACCAAGAGCCTAATTCTAAAACAGTGACGATAATCAACATTTACTTTGCAGTAAAATGTAAAATGTCTATAACATTTCACTACTTTAATGTATTTAAGTTTCTGATCTTTTAAAGCATATGTATATATATATATACAAATATATGTACACTTTGATTAGTATATATATATAATTTAATATATTATATATATAATCAAGTAACACAATGGTACCTGATTATAAATTTTCTCTTCTCACTCCTCTATCAACCTTTATCAGGAATCCTGCATTTAAGTATTAGTGTATAATCGAATGTAATAAGTGAAATTCATACTTAGCCAATGGTTTGCAGGTATGAAAACATACATGTGTATTAGCTAGCTTTTATGAATTTAAAAATTATATAAAGACCAAACCCTTAAAATTTGAATTTAAATTAATTTGCCCATTTGTAGGGAAGCATAACTTCATTTAATTTATGTATGTCTTCAAACTGACTTAGGTAAGAACAGATTTCAGTTTGGGAGGTCTTCTAAAAGCATCTAAAATCGCCTCTTCTAGCATAAAGATGACTACTACCTTAAACTTCACTTTTAGTTCCTTTAAATAGTTTTTCTAGATTACTTTCTACTCTAAATTTATGCTTTTTTAACATGATAGAGAACTTCTTGGCATTATAAAAACATTGTTTATTCCTCTTCTTAGACAATTTGCACAGCTGAGTTTGGGTTCATATTTAATTTTATCCACTAAAATTGCCCATTCCTTTCTTGCCATTGGGCATTTTTTCAATCTTAACAAAAACCAAGTCCATATTATAGGCCTGTTGGCCTACATTCCAGGTAAATGAACGGTTTTAAAGAAAATGGTGCTATTTTTCAAAGCCTGACATTTAAAAAAATACAAGTCCAGAATTGAAGGCTTCAATAATTTTTCCATTCCTATATGCTACAAGAAGCAAATGGTTACACAAATGAATACATCTGGGATTGTTTTCCAGCTGTAATTCCCCACCAGGGAGAGTATTTAGAAATAAGGCTCCGTCTTTGTGTTGGAACTACAAAGGGGCCAGCCATCTTGATGCCTTTCCAGGTCATTTAATGGCTTCCCTCATATTGTGTGGTGGCTTTACTGCACGGGTGCCGATGCTTCCCCGTCACCATTAGCAACCACTTAGGTTGAGTCTGTTCCAACTTCCAAATCTGTTTCGTGGTATTTATAGCTTAAAGCTAATAAGCCCATTCGGTGTTTTTAATATAAATATTAAAATGTATGTATTTGCCATGGAAATCTAAAGGAAATGATTCAAAATTAAAAAGCAGATTTATTAAAGAACGGAGTACCCTTGCCTTTAAGCTGCTGAGGGAGCGTGATGGTGGTTGAGAGGTGGCATTTTGACTCTAGAGTTCAGGACATGCAGGGATGGGCGCACTGGTGCCTGCTACATGCATGTGTAATTGCATCACGCACACGCACACACACGCACACACACACACACCTGTGTGAAGCTGTCTGTGGAGGGTTTGCATGCAAAGCTACGTACTTGATCAAACAAGTTTGAAATCAGCAGTAATTCAGGCTGCATTTTGAAATCTCTGACTTCACAGCACAAATTCCAAATTGAGTAATTGAGTATTAATGTTTTTTTTTATCTACTTGAGTTTGAAAAGTTTTGAGATTTATAATTTTTACTTTCTTGAGACTTTTATGAAACTAGAGATACACAAATATTTCTAAATTAAAGAATAAAAAGTAAATACAATTATTCAGGTTTTCTTTTTTAGTAAACATATATTTAAGGGGATCACCTTAATCACAGTTTCACAGCCCGTTTACAAGTCAGTCTAAATTAAGCTTCTAACAAATTCCCTCATTTTGATTGCTAGTGATTGACTTAGTTTTATTTTCTTTTTAATATTTGCCTTTTACTTTATTTTTATGACACACTGAGTTTAATCATATTTCTTATAGCTGTAATTTTCCTTACTGAACTAGGAATTTTCAAACTCTTAATATTTTCTTTTAACTCAAATTAGCCATGATTAGATATTTCAATTATGGACGAAGTCCAAAGTAAAATAAACTATTCTAAAGCCACAGTTAAGTATCTTTTAAACTTTCACCCTCAACATTTTCTAATGTAATATTCTAACATTTTAGAGAAACCATGTTTTCTGTAAAGGAGTTATACTGTCTTTCTTTGTTCATGAGTGTTTGGATAATGGACAGGAGAGGGGTTGGCTATTGTGTTGATGGTAAATGCCAGTTCAGGACGTTTGTCACATTTACTTTCACATTCTTCTTTGATTACATCATGATTAATAAGACTTTCCTTTCCATTGTTACAGTTATTGACCATATTTTTGTCTTAAGAAACATTTGCCTGTCCCAAACACAAACGACATTTACAGCAAGCTGTATTGTTTTTCATGTTTGGAGGCTTTGAGGTTCAGTTGAGATGTATTTTGGTATCTTCCAAGCTTGCTGTGTTTTAGATGTTTACAAGTGCAAGCTCGTTGGTTCAACACCACTCGATGACTATGTAGACGTGATAGCTGTTGCGCGCATTCATTTCCCGTGTGTGTGCTTCCATTTTTAAGTTTCCTATTTGTGTCTCTGGCATATTTGTTTCTGCATCAGTGTTGACTACTTCTAATCACCTTAACTATGTAGTAAAACAGGTTTGAAGGAGGCAGCAGCCAGTTTTTAGACCTTATGGATGGATATATATATATATATATATATATATATATATATATATATATATATTCACACATAGTTATTGCTTAGCAATACATTGACTATTCATATTAATTTTGGAAGAACTGATATTTCAAAATGCTTTATTAAAAATTCTCACTGGAAGGAGAGGAGGGAGGGGGCACCCTTGGGGTGTAAAGTAAATAAGCTTGAAATTAAAAAATAAACAACAACAACAACAACAAAACCCTGAGCTTTAAAAAAGATACTCTCTGGAAATTTACTATGTATGTACTTGAGATTTTTCTTTTTTCTATCTGCGGGTTGAATGTTAGAGTCATTTTCTTGTAAGCACTGGCTATTTTTCTAATGTTTATTTGTACTTATACTTTTAACTGGCTGTTTGAATAAAATACCTATTTTATGTATGACTATTATTACAAGAAAAATAAGCTATGTTTTTAAATAACTACTTTAACTAACTTGTTATAATTTGTAAAAACTACTTTTCTAAATAAATTATCAGTCTAAAAGTAATTGAAATTTTGTTTTGTCTCGTTATTTTTATGTACTAAGTGCTCTATAATTGTTGAAAATTGGTATTGTTATATTAATTCTTCTGCTGTGTTAGTTAAATTTATACTCTACCATAACTTGCCCATTTTTGTCTTCTGATAAGAAAAGATGCTTTAACCATGGTGCCTAACTGTGTTTTTTAGTAATGGATTTTAGATTTCATAATAATACCATCAGCTTATGTCGAGATGCATTCCTCATTTTCACCATTATTCTACTAATGGAGTCACTTTTACTAATACATTTGCAAGTTGAGAATGGAATAGTATTTTAAAAATAAACAGTGGGAGGGGAAGGAAAGATGGATTAAAAAGATTTCGACAGGATGGTACTGTGAGGCGTGGTGAATGAATGAGTGACATGAAAATTAAAGGGAAAGGTTTCTGTTGAGTGACAAGATACCTCTTAATAAAATTAACAGAAAGGAAGAAGTCAAGAAGAATCATTGCAGTGCACTCAGAAAGGATGAAGAGCATCTAGTATAGAGTCCTAAACTATGTGGGGTTATTGTGTGGGCCCTCCATTTGCAGAACTTCTTTGGACATCATCATCATTATCCTTGCACGGTAAAGCTCAGAGGAAACCCCAGAGATGCATAAGTGTTCTAGCTGCTTCATATGAGGATGCACTCCGCAATAGCAGAAGAGCAAAGAGGAACGCTCACTTGTGTAAGCTCCTGGTCTTACATGCCAAAGCTCCTAAGTGCTTAGGAGAGTGAGAATGTGGTGGCTAGACAGAGCAGAGCAATGGTGCCAAGTTCAGGCAAACTCAGAAGGTAACTGGGCTGTTTCACGGGCTTACTCATAACTTCATATATTGTCAGAAGTAGTGTATTGCTCACATGTTATTCACACAGGTCCTGCTGTGCAGTCTGCTACCACAAACAATGCATTAAAATGTATGAAGATTCACAGGACCTAAGTACATTATTTTGTTGTCATCTCAGGTGAAATTTAGCTGCTCTTTGCCGCTGCAAATGGCATTCTACTGCTACTAAGGATTGCACAGTGAAGGATTTGTGAACTCCTGGAGCACAGATAAGGATCTGTTTGCATTATTGGTTATCACACCCCTTTGTTGCTATTTATATTAGTGGGAGTAGGTGAAATGGTCCAGATAGGAAAATCATACTAGAGAAAAAAATATTGTGAACAAAATTAAGGAAAATACTGTTTAAAGAAAAAAAAAACCTAGGTGGATAAAAGTGGACTTTTATTAGAGAGAGATTTAAGACCACAATGTCAAAAAACACAAGACATACGTGCTGAGGTGGCTATCAGGTAAGTAAGCATGGATCTGTGGAGATGCCAGCAAAGGCCGGGCTTGCTCTGTTGACATTAGCTGATAAATGCTCAACCATTATAGCTCTAATCAAGTAAAATCCCTTCGCCAATGAGTGGATCTCACAGTGGGCTATTTGGCACCGACTTTCTATGTACACAAACTGTCAAAAGAACATGAACCCTTAGGGAATAGTCAACATCCCAGAATAAAATAAAAATAATAATAAAAAAAGAATGAGCTTTGGGACCAAGGATATCCAAAGAAATAACATGCATTTGCTCTATGGAGGTCAGATTATTACAGGAGCACAGCAATGATATGGGATCATATTTAACTCATATGTCCAAGTCAACTGGAGAACCCCACATGATGTATGCTGACTAGGCAGTGACCACCAACCATGATGATAGAATTACCTGGTCAGCAGGCATCACCCAGCTGCATCCTAGCAGGCTTTTTCACCGTGCTTGTCCCCCTGTGGATGCTTTGAGTGGTCCTTGTAGTATGGTGTTAACTCATCAATGGTAGTGAGGGACTGTCTCCCATAAAGGTTACGGTTGACGTGATGAAAGGTTCCGTCTAACATGAAAAAGATCACTCTTACATTATGGCAGAGCATGTCTTTTGAAGAAACTCATTAGCTTCTCTACCACTACTGAAAACCACCACTGATGAAAATGTAGAGTTGTAAAGCCCAGTCCCAACAGATACAGCGGAAGCACCACTGTTTAACAACTAAACCTCAGGGGTCATGGGGCCACCGAGATTACCATTTGGTATCAGATAATCAATCGGTGTGCTCTTCCCTGGGGAGGATTTTTCCAACTCTCAGCATTCTTTTGCTGCCCATAGTTCGTCATGTAGTGTTGAGGCCTCATGGTCTTTCCCTGTCCATTTTCCTATGTGTTTTGTTGTTGTCCTTGTTTGGCTCATGTTTACAGTCATGTTGGTGATGATTTTTTTTTTTTTTATCAGATGACATTGTGTTCTAACTATATCATCTTGACCACATCCTGTCACTAGTGGAATTTAATAACCAGTCTCCATGCCTTATTAGTATCTAATCCCAAGACTGTGTTATAGGCTTTGAGATTTTCACTTCCTATTTCTAAACACACGGATGCTCCAGGTGCCCAAACAAGCAACCACAAAACTGCGTGTCTTCTTTGATGTTATTTTCTGCAGAAATCACAGCCACCGACCAAATGATTTGAGAAGATTAAATTCTGCTTATTTTATGACATTCTAAAACAGCAGGGTTAAAGGCTGCTGCAGCTGGCAGCTGCACGGAACCATCTCTTTCATGTGTGGCTGCCAGACGCAGCCGCAGGAAGGATTCTGCAGAACTGGGTAGTAGTGCCATTCTAGAGGGAAGAAACTGGTCGTTGGCATTTTAATGCTTCAGTGACAATTCTGATGTATTTTATGCATGTATACAATATGTTTTAAATATTGATTGCCTTTCAATTATTGATGATGGAATTTCAGCTGCTGGGGAGATTATTCTACCCGCTGATGGCAATCCCTCCTCTCTGTTGGTTCAGTACCATTTTTACTGCCGGAAAAGAACAAAGGGTCTCTTTTTATCAAAGACTTTCATTTTATTTTAATATGAGCTACCTGTAAATATGTTCATACATAGTTGTAGATACATAATTATTAGTGGAACATACTTAAATATTAATATGTGAATCATTTAAAAGTGGAAAATGGCTGTGATTACACAGAGTGGGAGAGTTTATCCTATGTGAACTCACACTGGAAGCATTTTCTTCTCTGTGCTGTCTAGGATCATCTTTCTGAGGAGTCGCTGCACACCTAAAGTCAAGCCGAGGCAGTTCACAGATGTGCAGAGCTCTGTGTTGGGTAGAGAGATGCACCACATCAGACACAGAGCTTGCAGACCCAGCGATAACAGACAGTGGCGGGTCTTCATTAGTTATAGGAATGACAGCAATCATAAGAAGCCCGAAAGAGTCATGTGATCAAGAAAACTGAATGCACAAAAGTAAAGTTAGGAGTTTGGGGAAACAGAAACACTGTCAATAAACAATAACTGTCAACCATGTCTTAGAGAAGCTATTCTTGGCCTGGATTTAAAGACTATTAAGACTTCCCCCAATACCAAATTAATTTCTGGGAAATGAATTTTTCTGGACACATAGATGTTATGGCAGATAGAGCACCATGTAGACAGATTGAGGTTTTGTTGTTGCCTTTTGATTTTCATTTTAAAGCAATGTAAAAAAGAAATACTATCAGAGAACAGATTTTAACATATCAAAGTTGCTCATCTGAGCAGCAGGAACTGGGTCTTGTTTACAACAAGGAAAGAATTCAACCTGTTCAGATGAACCACCTCAGGCTAGCAACAGCATTAGCTGTGAGCCCTGGCCATCCCAGATGGATGTAGAACTGTCTCACAGACAATTATTTCTGAAACCTCTAGAATCCATAAATACAAGCTGTGCCATTTTTTGAAGTCTTGGCCTCGTTAGTGTGACCATAAAAGCAGAAAACACAAGAGAAAGATATGTGGGGTGGTAGGGTAGGGGATTGTTATAAAGATCAGTGAGGTCAATTGTAGTTTGGGTTTAAAGGAAACCAAAGTGTCTTGGAGGAGAAAAATCATCCTAGGTGTTGTACAACTTCTTAAAATGCGTTCCTTTGAGGGGATAAGACAAAGTATCTTATACATTTCAGTTAATAACAGTATTAAAATCTGTTGACAAAATTCTTAAAATTTTGTTTAAGAAAAATCAGAATGTGCCTAGTACTGTCTACCATTTTTATCTTTCAAGCACATGCACCGTAACTTTTACCTAAATATGACCAGAGACATGACATGATCTTTCTTCACTTCACGAAGTGCCCTGCTATGTAAATATGCATCATGCTTTCTGCCACCCAAATCCTCTTGTCTTCTTGCTCAAGGAGAAAACTGCTTTTGGATCAATGCTACTGCTTCTTCTCACATGCTATAGTTAAAGATTTTCTCTATTCTTTTACCCTTTGTTTATATTTATTGGATTTGAACTCACCAAGGAAAAAACTCATCTTGTTGTATTACATGTGTACAATATAGCCTCTTTGTGAAATCAATAACAGCAAAATAATGTTAAGATCTTATGAGAGGCAGATAGATAGATAGATAGATAGATAGATAGATAGATAGATAGATAGATAGGACACACAGAGAGAAGACACAGAGAGAGACACAGAGAGAGGACGGAGAGAGACAGAGATACAGAGAGAGGACAGAGAAAGACAGAGAGGACAAAGAGACAGACAGGGAGAGAGAGAGAGAACGTGGAGAGAGAAAGACAGAGAGAGAGAAGAGAGAGACAAACGGAGTTACACACAGAGAACTGCCTCAGAGAAGCAAAGAACTGTGGAGTTTTCCTGTGACTACCATGTTAGACACAAATCCATAAATCCATAGATTATATGTATAATAATCTATATTTTAGATTTTTACTCTGAAATAAGTCCCTAGTTTTGTCACCATTTTTGATATTCCCATGGAAGAACAGTGCCAGGGTTCCTTCAGGCAATGAGCCATCAGAAGTCCTTTCAGCAATTAGTATCTTAGATCAGTTCCAAGGCACTACTGAAGGTTATCATCTACCTGCTTGCAATAACAAAAAGTAAATGTCAAAAATAATTTGATTCAAGTTAAAAAAAAAGACTATCAATACTAGTTTTTTCAAAAAGAGAGATTTGTTTTTATTTTACGTATATGGGTGTTTTGCTTGCATGAACCTCTGTGTACCAAAGAGGTACTGGTACTGGTAGTACCAGTAGCTGCCAGAAGAGAGAGTCAAATCCCCTAGAAGTGGAGTTAGAGCAGGTTGTGAGAGACCACATGGGTGCTGGCATTCCAACTTGAGTCCTCTGAAAGAACAGCCAGTGCTCTCAACCATCTTTCCAGCCCTGTGGAATACGTCTCTTGTTGATGAGTTATCAATGAAAATATGTTAGCTATAGAAGTTGAGCATTTTGGGTTTTTTTTTTAATTAAATGATGCAAAGCTAGAATATGATAAACTTGCTCCACTAAGGATCAAGGGTGAAACTGCTCATTTTTATTTACTTATTAGTGTTCCAACACTTATTTGATTCCAGGTTCCATCATTTTCACACTTTTTTTAATTTCTTTTTTTAATTTTTTATTTTTCATTAATTACACTTTATTCATTTTGTACCTCCCATAAGCCCCTCCCTCCTCCCCTCCCGATCCCACCCTACTTCCCATTTCTGCATGCATGCCCCTCTCCAAGTCCACTGATTGGGGAGGTTCTCCTCTCCTTTCTGATCCTAGTCAATTAGGTCTCATCAGGAGTGGCTGCATTGTCATCTTCTGTGGCCTGGTAAGGCTGCTCCCCCCTCAGTGGAATTTTATGTAAGAAGTGGAAAATAGTAAGAGCTGGAGAGGACAGGAACTCCACAAGGAGAGCAATAGAACAAGAAAATTTGAACACAGGGAACTTCCCAGAGACTCATACTCCAACCAAGGACTATTCGTGGAGATAACCTAGAACCCCTGCACAGATGTAGCCCATGGCAGTTCAGTGTCCAAGTGGGTTACCTAGTAATGGGAAGAGGGACTGCCTCTGACATTTTCATACTTTTTGAACTAAGTGGTTGAACCACACAAAATAATTTTCTAGAGCAATTTTTTTTTTTTTTTTTTTCTGAATGGCATGGTGTCAGAAAAGTTGAATGTGTCTGGTCCTGGGTCTAATGATGTAATGATGACAAAGAATAGGTTTTATTTCATTTCTTAGTAGAAAATACTTGTTAAATACTATTTTTAACCTTATCAAAGTACTTGCAACTCCTCTGCCAAATGATTCCTCGTTAAATCATCTCAAATTGTTATTATTAATTTTTATGTATGAGTGCTCTATCTACACATATGCCTGCACGCCAGAAGTGGGCACCAGATCACATTATAGAAAGTTGGGAGCCACCGTGTGGTTGGTTGCTGGGAATTGAACTCAGGAGCTCTGGGAAAGCAGACAGTGCTCTTAACCATCTCTCCAGTCCCTTCCAATTCTTCTTAAGGATAAATGAACTATAAGTGCCACATTAAACAATCATAAAAGACCTAAAAGTTGTAGTTTTCCTTCATTTAAAATATTAATTCTCCTTAAACTTAAAAACAAAAGCCCATGAAATCAATACCCCAAATTTATAAATCACTCAGTGCCTCCTTTGATTCTTCCTCAATTTTATTAAATGATGAATCAAGTTTTTATTGCATTGTAATTGAAATCTTAGCTGCAATGGGAAATTTGCATGTGTACTGCTGTGTGAGGTATATAGAAATCTCCCTGCAAGTTGACAGTGAAGCGTGAAATGCTATTATTATTTTTTTATTAATGCCTAAGTAATCTGCATTTCTGATAACTTCAGTAAGCCTCTTGGTTGTCAACATTTGCCATGTTCTTTTCCTTCTCCCCAAATTATTTTTGACATTTTGGTTTCCTTTTAACAAGTTAACAGCCTTTACTCTGAGAGATGTTAATAATAGATGCCATATGTCTGAGGCCACAAATTAACAACATTTATTGTGAAATAAGTTAATAATATGGTTCAGACATTGTTGCAGTAGTCTTATATTCTTTAAATAAGAACAAACTACTTTTTTTTTTCCCCCAGGAATTATCAGAACTTGCCAAAAAACAAGAAGCCCTCATGCCCCAGGTGGGGCTTAATTCAAATTCAAACTTTTTGGAAGATGTGGACGAAGCAGATGCTCGCAAGTTCTTGGTGGCAGTGCTCAGTCTTCTGTGGAATGAAACACTGCCAACAGAAGGGAATACTTAGAGACCGTTTGAATTAACATGTTGGAAAGTCAGTGAGTATATAAACACATGTGAGGTACAGATCATGTTTGCTCAGAGGCATCCAGTTTCCTGTTTAGATTCCTGTTGTTGTTTGTTGGGCTTCCCTGATACTTTCATCTCTGGCCATGCTATCTAGGTCTGTCTTGTCCATGTGGTCATGCCTAAAAGTTGTGGATTACATACTAAATGTGGTCAGTTTTCCTGACAAAGTTGCAGTATGTCTCCTGGGACTGGCAGGAAATTACTCATATTCGCTCAAAAGAGGCAAAGTAGGAACCCATTTGTGTTCCAGTTTAGTATGGTCACCTTATGCATTGATCTATGCATTTGATCTAGGGTAGAAAGATTGGATGAAGAAGATTATAAGGCAAGTAAGGGAAATGGTTTGGTAACATATCTAGAGGCTGTAATTAATAACTTGTATTAAAAGAATATAATAAAAAAATTTTATCATACTAAGAGGGTTGTGCTATTCTTCCTAGCGTTGAAAACTGAAATACTCATTAACCAGACAATTCATTTCACTTAAGAAGTAGTTTATTGATGCTGTAGCAGTGTTTATTATGAGATTTTAGCAGAACGTTAGTTTGTGGAGCTTAATTCCAAGTTAGTTTTATAATTTCAATTTAATTTACATACTTCCTGGTTGGCATGATCTTGGAATATACAAAAAATTTTTAAAGTAGAGATGATTTGTTAATTTCATCATTAATTAATTTATTTAATAATTTTACATCCTGATTGCTGCTCCCCCTCCCAGTCTCCCCAACACATTCCTTCCCCCTTTTACCCCTCTCCCTCTCATCAGAGAAGGGGGACGACCTCATGGGTACCAACCTCCCTTGGCACATTAAGTTGCTGCAGGACTAGGAGCATCCTTTCCTATTGAGGCCAGACAATGCACCCAGCTAGAGGAGTGATCCAAAGGCAGGCATCAGAGACAGAGAGAGCCCCTGCTCCATTTGCTGGGTGATCCACATGAAGACCAGGCTGTGCATCGCTACATATGTGCAGGAGACCTAAGACCAGTCCGTGTGTGTTCTTTGGTTGGTGGTTCAGTCACTGTGAGCCCACATGTGCCCATCTTAGTTGACTCTGTAGGTCTTCTTGTGCAGTGCTTGACCCCTCTGGATCTCTCGGTTATTCCCCCAACTCTTACAACCTCCCATTCCCTGAGCTCTGTCTAATGTTTGGTTCTGGGTCTCTGCATCTGTTTCCATCAGTTGCTGAGTGAAGCTTCTCAGAGGAATTATGATTTATTTTTAACTTAAGGAATTATATTAAAAATAGTGCAGCTATGGCTGTTTTAGTTCAGCCTGCCATGATAACATATAATAAGACCAGGAAGATTCAACAACAGTCTTGTATTCTCAGAGCTCTGGAGGCCAAACACTGTCTGGGTGCTAGAATGAATGGCTCTCATAAGAGTTTTCTGCTGCAATTCAAGTACTACTTTCCCACTGGTCTCCTGTAACAGAGAGAAATTGGTAACAAACTTCCTGATACCTCTTCTTTTAGGGACATCAATCCCAACCTGAGGGCCCAGAATTCGTGACTTCCTGTAAACACGATTATCTCCCAAAGACCCTGTCTTAGTAGGGTTTTATCTTATTTTTTAAAAACTTCATTATTATTATTATTTACAATTTTGTATTTTGTATTTCAGTTGTAACTCCCTCCTTTATCTCCTCCCAGTCCAACCTTCCCTCCCTCTTCCTCCGCTATCCCTCTCCCCTAGTCAACTGATAGGAAAAGTCCTTCTCCCCCCACTGTCTGACCCTAGACTATCAGGTCCCCATCAGGACTGTCTGGATCCTCTTCCTCTGTGGGCTAGATAGATTGCCTCATCAGGGAGAAGTGATCAAGGAGTTCAGAAGGGAAAACAGGATAGACACTGGAAACAGAAGAGA
Organism: Psammomys obesus; assembly: GCF_907164565.1. Lineage (NCBI taxonomy): Eukaryota > Metazoa > Chordata > Mammalia > Rodentia > Muridae > Psammomys > Psammomys obesus. The sequence goes on along the minus strand of NW_026585644.1, from coordinate 7,565,170 downwards.
AGGAACAGGATTGGAGCCTACTGCAGATGAACTCTAAAAGATCCTAACCAGCAGGGGATCAAAGCAAGTGCAAAGACACGCAGAAATACTTTGGGCAGAACACAGACAGTCTTATGGAAGAAGGGGGATATAAAAAGACCTGGAGGATACACAAGCCACACAAGAAAACCAACAAAGCCAAAAAAAAAATACACAGAGAGGACCTAGACCTTCTGCTCAGAAGTAGTTCATGACAGCTCAGTATGCATGTGGGTTCCGGGGAGAAGAGACAGTTTCTGACATAAAGTAGTTAGCGTTTTGTTGCTGTGAAGAGATACCATGTCTACAACAACTCTTCTAAAGGAAAACATGAATTTGCTGTTGGCTTACCTGTCAGAGGTTTAATTCATTATCATCATGGGAGGAAGCATGTTGGCATGGTACAGGAGAAGGAGCTGATGTACATCTTTGTCCACTGGCAGCAGCAGGAGACTGCCATGCTAAGCCTAACTTGAACCTAGGAGGCCTCAAAGCCCATCTCCACAGTGACACACTTACTCCAGCAAGGCCACACCTTCTGTTAGTGCCGCTCACTATGGGCCGGACATTCAAATACATGGGCATGTGGGGGCCATTCCTCTTCAAACCGCCACAAGCCCAATCTCCGAGGGCCATTTTAGGGGAGATAAGGCTTCCTCTTAAGACTCTGCGGTAGTGCAATACAGACCAGAACCTTGACTCTTGTACAACAGGATAACACAATCTTTTGTTATTTGCTTAATCTTAGTTTTTTTCAATACATGAAAGTTTTAAGAAAGTTTTATTCCCAATCATGTTGCCTACTTATGCCCAAATAAACCCATCCTTTCAAGTTTTCATTTCCTTTCTATGCAGTTACAGGACTTTTCTACTTATTTATGTGAGAACAGTATTTAGCATTATATTATGATTTCATCTGTTCTGAAAATTATACAGTAATGCATAGCTTATTCTTCAATTTGTGTGTTACCCATGACTTTTGCCTCCCCTAATATTCATACAATGATTGCATATGTGTTTTAATATGTATGTGAATGTAAAAATGTTTGTGCAACCATATATGTATGGATGCATTAGTATATAAAAAGTAAGAGTAAAGCACAAATGATAAAGTCATTTTAAAGAAATAATAGAATAGATATATAAGTAGATAAAAGCATATGAAAATTTAGATATTATTTTAATCTTTTGAATGTACTAATGCACCATTAGTATTCCTACAAAAAGACATTTAGGTTGTTTTCAGGGTTTTTTTTTTCATTATATTTATGTACATTATTAACTAAGTTTGTTCCTAACAATTTCAATTTTGACTACTTTGGTCCCACACCCTCCCTTATCTCCTTATCACCCTACCCTTCATCAGGATTTTTTGTGTCTTTTATTTCATGACCCACTGAGTTTAATCAGGGCCTTTTTGTGACCATGCTTTGACTAAATTAGAAAGAGAAGTCTTAACAGTGAGTTTTTTTTTTAATATTACGTCTTTTTGTAGATAATTTAGATACATATAAAACTGCATGTTAGTTGTATCTACCCCAATTCCCTTTCATTCCTCTTAAAGTGCCCCTAACATATCCTCCATGTTCTATCCTTTCTTGCTTGCTTTCTCTTTCTTTGGTAACCTGCTCAGCCCAAGTATTGATGACTGCTGGAATGCTTTACAAGAACCATTTATAGAAGATGTCATCAAATCTGCAACATGTATTTTTGGTATCTGTTGAAAATAGGTGGATCTGGCTGACTGGAGTTGTATCTGGGCTGTCTAATTTATCTCATTGATATCTAAATCTGCTTTTGCATCAATATTTTTATCATTATGGCTCTAGAGCATAGCTTGAAATAATATCTGCTGGCACAGTATTCTTTTTGCTCCTGATTTCTCTGGCTATCTACAATTTCTTATATGTCTATATGAATGTTATGGTTACTCTTTGTATTGATGAAAAAATACTCAATAAATTACTCACAAACTGAACCAAAGATATATATTATGATCAAGTTGGCTTCATCCTGGAGATACGGGGATGGTTTAATATACAAAAATCCATCAATGAAATCCACTACATAGACAAATTGAAAGAAAAACACATACACACACACACACACACACACACACACACACACACACACCCGATCATCTCATTAGATGCTGAAACAGCCTTCCACAAAACCAAATGCCCTTTCATTTTTAAAGTCCTTGAAAGATCAGGGATACAAGACACATACCTAAACACAGTAAAGACAATATACAGCAAGTCAATAGCATCAAATTAAATCAAGATAAACTTAAAAAAGCATTTTTTACTAAAATCAGGGACAAGACAAGGCTGCTCACTCACTTCATATCTATGAAACATAGTACTTGAAGTTTTAGCTAGAGCAATAAGAAAATTAAAGGAGATCAAGGCAATACCAATTGGAAAGGAAGAAGTCAAAGTATTGCTCTTTGCAGAAGATATGATAGTATACATGAGTGACCCTCAAGTTTCTAATGGTGAACTCCTACAGCTGATAAACATTTTCAGCAAAGTGACTGGATACAAAATTAACTTAATAAAATCAGTAGCCCTCCTGTATACAATAAATAAATGGTCTGAGAAAGAAATTAGGAAAACAACACTCCTTACAATAGCCACAAATAATATAAAGTGTCTTGGTATAACTCTAAGCAAGCAAGTCAAAGAACTACAAAGAGCAAGAACTTTAAGTCTCTGAAGAAATAAATTGAAGAAGATATAAAGATCCAAAGAACTTTCATGGTCATGGATCGGCGGTACTAACAAAGTAAAAATGACTATCTTACCAAAAGCACCATACAGATTCAATGTAATTCCCATCAAAATACATACAAAATTCTTTATAGACCTTGAGAAAACATTTCTCGACTTTGTGTAGAAAAACTGAAAACCCAGACTAGATGAGACAATTATATACAATAAAAGAACTTCAGGAGGCATCTCCATCCCTGATTTCAAGCCATACTACAGAGCAACAGTAATAAAAGAATGCATGGTATAGGCATAAAAGCAGACTTTTATGGTTAAACAACAGAATCAGATGGAAGACCCAGGAATAAACCCACACACCTATGAACACTTGTTTTTTGACAAACAGGCCAAAAACATATAACAGAAAAACAAACAAACAAACAAACAAACATGGCATCTTCAACAAATGGTGCTGGTCTAACTGAATGGCTACATGTAGAAATATACAAATAGATCCATATTTATCACCCTGCACAAAACTTAAAGTGGCTCAAAGAACACAACATAAAACCTGATACACTAAATCTGTGTGGAAGAAAAATGGGAAAGATCCTTGAACTTATTGGCACAGGAGACAATTTCCTGAACAGAACACCAACAGCCCAAGCTCTAATATCAAGAATTAATAAATGGGACATCATGAAACTGAAAAGCTTCTGTAAGGGAAAGGACATTATCAATAGAACAAAATGGCCGCCTACAGATTGAGAAAAGATCTTCACCAATCTCACATCTGACAGAGGGCTAATATCTAAATATATATTTAAAAAACTCAAGAAATTAAACACCAACAAACTAAATAACACGATTTTTAAAATTGTGTTACAGAACTAAACAGGGAATTCTTAACAGAGGAATCTTTAATGGCTGAGAAGCAGTTAAAGAAATGCTCAACTTCTCTAGTTATCAGGGAAATGCAAATCAAAAGGACTGTAAGATTCCATTTTATACCTGTCAGAATGACTAAGATTAGAGAAAAAACAAAACAACAACAACAACAAAAAACCCAACAAAAAACCTCAAGTGACAGCACATGTTGACAAGAATGTGTAGAAAGGGGAACAGTCCTCTATTGCTGATGGGGGTGTACACTTGTACAACCCCTGTGGATGTCAATTTTTAGGTTTCTCAGAAAATTGGACCCAGCTATGTCACTCCTGGGTAAATATCCAAATGATATTCCACCTTACCACAATGACACTTTCTCAGCTATGTTCATTGCAGCTTTATTCATAATAGCCACAGACTGGAAACAACCTAAATGCCCCTCAGCTGAAGAATGAATAAAGAAAATGTGATACATTTACACAATGGAATACTAACCAGCTGTTAAAAACAAGGAAATCATGAAACTTGCAGGCAAATGAATGGAACTAGTAACCCATACCCAGGAAGACACACTTGGTATATTTGTAAGTGGATATTAGCCATATAGTAAAGGATAACCGTACTACAATCCACAGACCCAAAGAAGTCAAGGAGAGGCCAAGGGAAGATTCTTGAATTTCAGTCAGAACAGGAAATATGATTGTCGAAGCAGATGGAGGAGGGAGCTAGCTGGGAGACGGGCTAGGGAGGATAATGGGAGTGGGGGCCAGGTGGGCAGAGAGGGCGTGGGAGTGAGGAGAAATTGTGAGAGAGCAAAGAAATCGGTGGGGGCATCTCTTAAACAGGCGAGGCTCCTGGCAGTCTATGGGGTGACCCTAGCTGAGACTCCAATCAGTGAGTGTTAAGGAGCATAAATAAAGTAAGCACCTCCTGTAGCCAGGTGGGACTCCTAGTGAAGGGAGGAGGACAACAACCCACACATAAAACTTTCTACCCATAATGTGTCTTGTCTACAAGAATTGTAGGGGCAAAGATGAAACAGACATTGAGGGGATGTCAAACCAGTGACTGGCGCAGCCTGAAACCCACGCTACAGGAAAGAGCCTACCACTACCGCTTTTGATACGCTGCTATGCTTGCAGACAGGAGTCCATCATAACTGTCTTCTGAGGGACTTCATCTGACAGCTGATGGACACAGCTGCAGAGACTCAAGGCCAAGCAATGGACTGAGCTCTGGGAGTGCTGTAGACAAGTGGGAGGAAGAAGAGCGGGAGCTGGAGGGGTCTGGAACACCACATGGAGATCTATAGAGTCAACTAACTTGGGCCGTTAGGGGTCACAGAAACTGAACCACCAACCAAAGAGCCTGCAAGGGACTTAACGTAGCCCCCCTCCCTACACATATGTAACAAATGTGTAACTTGGTCATCATGCAGGTCCCCTAACAATAGGAGTAGGGGCTGACTGGGAATCTGCTACCTACCTCTGAGTCACTTTCCCCTAGCTGGGCTGCCTTGTCACTCCCAGGTGGGAGAGGATGTGCTTAGATATGCAGTGAGTTGAGATAGCAGGATAGATTGGTTCCAATTGGGAGCCTTGCATTCTCTGGAAGGAAGAAGAGGGGGGAATGGAAAGAGAGGACTGTCAGCTGGGACTGGCGGAGAGGAGAGAGGGGGCTGGGATCAGGATGTAAATAAATAAATGAATTAATTTATGTGATTAAATAAATGAATAAATGAAGAAAAAAGTAAGGCTTATTATTGAAAAAGAGATTGCCCTTTGTATTCAGTGAATAATGCCAGCGGAATTTTGATTGGGATTATACCGAATCTGTAGACTGTGCAACAGATATTTTCACAAAAATGAACCTTCCAACCAATGAGTATGGTATGGTAGGTCTTACATAAGCATGTCCTGTCAGTTGGTGACAGTGAGGAATTGATGCCACCCGGCGTTACTGTGTTGGAATCAACCTATGGCATTACTTCTATGTAGCACTTGTTTGATAAAATTGAATGTATCTGTGTTTGGGACATATATGTTTAAAATAGCCATGTCCTCTTGATAGATTCTTCCCTTGATCAATATGAAGTGACCACCTTTATTTTGTCCATTTTCAAGTTTATTTTGTTATATTAGGATGATACCACCCACTTGTTCCCTATTTCCATTTTCGTAGAATGCCCCTTCCTTCGTTTCACCGTAAGGATGACCTTCTGGTGATTCTGTATTAATTGGAAACTACAAATAGATACATCTGCATACTAGTCTGTGTCTTTTTTTATTGGGGAATTATTACTATTCATCATTATTATTGAAATTGTTCACTGATATCTGACATTTTGTGGATATTGTAGTATTGTCTCTTCTTTTCCTCTCTTGCATAGTATTACTTTAGTGTGGCTTATTCTTTCCTGGGTGGGTTTGTTTTTCTCTTAAATCTGAAGCATTCCTTCAGTTGTCTTCTGTAGAGATGACTCAGTAGGCATAAATTTTTAAAATTTGTTTTTATTACAGAAAGCTTTTTTTTTTCTTTTCTAGTTATAGCAGATAGCTTTGCTGGGTACTGTATTATGGTTTGGCATTTGTAATTGCTCAGAGCTTGAAATTCCATATTCCAAGTCTTTCTGCTGTTAAAGTTTCTGTTGAAAGATCTGCTCATATTCTGATGGGCCTGCCTTTGTAATGACTTGGTGTTTCTCATTTGTTTCTTTCAAGAGGATTTTCTTTCTCTGTGTATTTAGTGTTTTGCTTAGAATTGTCCAACAGATTCATGACTTAAGTGGTTGCGGTATGGGAGATAACTGTTAAATCTGAGTTCAGAAACATGGACCTTCACTCACCAAATCTACATAGCTACAGCCCCTGCAGACTATCCATTCTATATGCTTCAGATTCTAGCATCTGGATAAAGAAATGGCTTTATTTTCCAGGGTAAGTGGACAACTGTCACATGACCGGTTGATGTCACTGTATCACTGTCATTATGCCAAAGAACAGCATTTTGTTCTTACTGGAATAATACTCTATATACGGAATTTTCTCACCTTTGTATAATTACCATTTTTAAATTGAATTTTTATTTTTCGAGATTATAATTATATAAATTTCCCCTGCCTCTAAACCTTCACGGGACCAGAAAATGATTTTCCCAGAGTATGTATGCACTCTGTACCAGTGTCTCACTTGTAGAATGCTTTCTTCCATTGACAAGATGAAAGGGCAGAAATGACAGCAGCGCTGCTCACTGTTGTCTCTCTTGACTCACTAGCATCAAGTTTCTTCCTGATTCCAGTATGGCATGCTCTGCCTGTGCAGCAGTGACTGTCACACAGGAACTGAAAGGATGCCACCAAGTCACTTCACACTGCTATGTGTTTGAATCAACAAAATGAGTTACTGTCCAGGCCAGAGTGACTAATCCTTGCTACTGAAGAAAACTTTGGCTAGTGTGTCTGCGCTACAGGAAACCTTTACTTTCTGGCTCCATTTGACTTGAGGTTTTCTAAATTATTGTCTTGTTTCAGACCATTTGCTGGGGCTAACCCAGTGTATGTGCAGCTGTTTGCTCCTCTTCTAGAACTGACTAGTCTCCCTGATAGACATAACTCAGTTATTAAGTTTCCACCAAAGAAAACTAAACGATACCTACCTATGGATGAAGACCTCTGGGCCACGGCTGCATAAGTTAAACAAGCCACCAGAAGAGTGGAATTTTCTCACTCCGGCTTTTTTTTTTTTTTTTTTTTGACACTAGGGATTAACATTTTCCCTCAAAGTATTCTTGACTACACAATGTGACTTATCAGTTGAAAGTCTATTTGGGGTAGGAATTAAGACACAGACAACTCTTATCAGTCATTTTATGCAATGGTATATTCTTGGCTCGGTCAGTTCCTAGAAACTGGGCTGACTGGCCGTGTTGTTGACTCTGCATATGGAGAATGTCATCTGCACTTCCTGCTTTCTCTAATCTTAGAATCACAGTTTTCAAAGGAGTCAGATTCATAGAAATGGATGTTTACAAATTCCTGCTTTCTAATTCATGGCTGCTGCTTCTCCTCCTCTGTCTCCACCTTCCTTTTGTGTTGAAGCAGAGTCAGGATGTAATAAAGATATGTTAACTATTAACTTTAGGATAAGGGTTAAGGAAAAGAAAAGCACCCAGAAGGGAAGGCATGACACGCCAAGAATGTGGTGTGGAGGTCTCAGAGTCACAGGAAGTGTGAACCACCTAAGGAGAGAACAGACTCTTCAAGACAGAGCCGACAAGCCGCCGGTTGGAATAACCTAAGAATTTCAGCAGCAATTAAAATGGTACATCGGGGCTGACTGTCACAATCACCTGCTTTTAGAATATCCTACCACTTTATTACAGGCATCCGAATTACACAGGAAGATTGTGATGTTCGTGCTGAGGACCTGCTGCTTGACTTACTCTCACAGCAATGTCTCCTATTTAAGAACCAAAAGGCACAGGGTATAACTCTGAGAACATCTCCTTCATGTAGGAAGGGTAATAACCAATCTAAGATGTAAACCATGAACCTTTCTTCGGAGTTGCACTCTTCTACAACACAGGAAGAAAATACAAACACAAATAAATGCCAGTAGGAAATTCACAGTGTATGTCACATAGAATTTAGGACAGGACTGCGTAGTTCTTTTAAGTCAGTTAAAAACAAAATACACAAGGCTGAAGCGAGTGCTCAGCAGCTGAGAGCCAAGGAGGCTAACTCACAGCATCTACAAGGTGGCTTATTCTATAACTCCACTTCCATGGAATCTGACACCACCTTGTCATTCCCAGGGGTACTTGTTAAGGACATATGTACAACATACATAGAAAAAAAACACCCATGCACATAACAAAGAATTAAAAGAAAAAAGGAAAAAAGAGGAGCATAACCCAACCAAGAACAGCAAATGATTGGTGTAAGACTTTACGAAAGGCTTTAACTGTGAGTTAAGCCTATAAAAGATGTTCTATACTACAGTATAGAACTACAATATAGAAAAATTAATTAAAGTTAGATACTTGATTACACCTAAGAGAATTGCTATAACTAAAGAAATGGCTGGGCCAGCGTCTGTGAAGACAATATGAACAAAGCCCAGAGCAGTGTAAAATAATGTGTAAACTTTGGAAAAAACAATTTGACCATTGCCTACAACATAGAAAATATACTTTTTTGTAACCATCCCACGCCTAGGTGTATACCCAAAAGACACAAAACCACATTTCTATTCAAAGACTTGGATCTTAAATGTTCAAAGAATCCTTATTTATAGCTACAAACTGAAAAAAGCCCAAGTGTCTATCAACAGACGAATTGCAGCAATAAACAAGAATGCTAACCAGAAATAAAAAAAAAAAAAAAGGAATTAACTATTCAGACACAGAAACAATAAGTAATCTAGCTCCATGGGTAGCTTTAAGGCAAGAAAGGGGCTCTAAAAAGAGGACATTTAACTATGAAGAGACTGACTGTCTTAGTAAGGGTCTCTATTACCATAACCAAAGAGCAAGTTGGGGAAGAAAGACTTTAGTTGGCTTATACTTCCATACTTCTGTTCATTGTTGAAAGAAGTCAGGACAGGAACTCACATAGGGCAGGAACAGGAGGTAAGAGCTGATGCAGAGGCCATGGAGGGGCTTGCTTCCGGGCTCATTTCCTATGGCTTGATCAGTCTGCTTTCTTTTAGAACCCAGGACCACTAGCCCAGGGATGGCACCACCCACAATGGATGGGCTGGGCTTTTACACCTCAATCATTAAGTAAGAAAATGCCTTACAGCTGTATGTTATGAAGGTATTTCTCAGTTGAGGTTCCCTCCTTTCACTAACTCTAGCTAGTGTCAAGTTGATATAAGGCTAGCCAACACACTGAAGTTTAAGAATGAAATGAGCAAACTGAAATGTAGTTATGGTTTATGGTACTCACAATGAAATTGATTGTCTGTTAGTTGTCGAGCTTAGTGAGTACAGAGAATTATTTGTTTTAATTCTATTTAAAAAAATTTAAAGTTATTAATTTTTTGAGAATTATATCCATGAATACTGTATATCATTTCTACCTGCCACTCCCAACATCAGCCTCCTCATATCCTCCACTCCCTCTCAAATTCATTATCTTTAATTATCGTTGTTACAAATCTGTATCTATAAAACCTGCTGAGTATACAGTGTCGCTTGTGTGTACCTGAATGGAGCCTGAGCACTTGGGCTTGGCTAACCTTTCAGGGATCTGGTCCACGAGATGTTTGTTCTCCCTCACAGAAGCAATTATTACCTGTACCTCTTTATCTAGGGATGCTTCTCTGTGAAATCTCACCTCTTCATGGTCTCAGTGTGCTGGCCTCCGATAAGCCTAACTCCCAACTCTAACCAAAGAAGCTTCCTTTTGCAATAGATTAAATCTAGAACAGAAACCCCAACCTGGTAAACTTTCAGAGAGGAAATGATGCATCTACAATACAACTTCTATTTCCTTAAGCTCAGAGAAATTCCTGGAAGAATGAGTGACCAGTTGAGAGCCAGAGGATCTGGACAGCTGCTGCAACATGGTGCAGTCCAGACACGGTAGGGTAGCAGCACCGGTGAAATCTCAACTATACGGCTGCCTAAAGAGAACCGGTACAGAAGCAGTTTTGAAAACATTTACCTAACCATGCTTCCAAAATCTTACTTTGTGTACATTTCAAATTCAGCTAGTCTCTCTCCCTGTTCTCTCTTTATTTATGTTTTTTGTTTGTTTGTTTGTTTTTTCCATAGAGAGAACCCAGGCTAATATCACATCTTGCCATCTCCTTCTTCAAGCTCCAATGTGGGGAGGTTACATATGTGAATCATCATGTCTGGCTTCATCTAATTTCTTTAATCAAATGATTTGTCTGGAACTCCTCAAATGGGAATGGATGCAGTATCTCTGATCATAATTTCACTGATAATATTGCTTAACTTCTATGATTTTAAAGCATGTTAACATGTAAAAAGCCTCACATTAGTAACAATAATGTAGCTTTAGCCATTTTGATGTAAATAAGGTGCCACAGTGATTGGCCTTTCTCCTTCCTTTTTGCCTTTTAAATTAGAACCTCTTTTTTTTTTGTTGTTGTTGTTGTTGTTTAGTACTAAACAAAGAGGACTGTCAGTGTTTGGCTCCTGTTTTGTGAAATATTTTAACTAAATGAGCTGTGTTTTGTGGTCCCGTTTTGTTTGTCTGTTTATTTGTTTCGTTTTGTTTTGCCAGTTATTTATTCTTTAGAATTTCTAGAAAAAAAGAAAAAGCTCTCGGATTCATAACGCATACTTTGAGTTAGCTATTCATAAGCACTAGTTTTCTTCTTATGAAATGCCTTCCAGTGCCTCATCTTGAAGTACATAGTAGCACCTACTAGCTGGCCCTTTGTAGCTGTGGGCACCATGGAACCATGAAACCAGAGGTGGTCAATGAACTATAGGTAGGAATGATAGGTGCCACTATAAAAATCCAAGCACAAAAATGTTGCTTTAAGACTGACGAATCCCTTTGCTTTAGAAAGTTTGGAAGAAAAGTCTGCTAGAGATTGTGGTAAGTGTAGTGATGATGCAAACTCAACCAAAATAGGAAAACAAACAAACTACAAGAAAGAAAAGAAGAAAGAAGAAAGGAAGAAACCCTGTGGCACGAAGCTTATCTTATCCTCTAGTGCGAAGCCACCTGAGCTGATTGCTGCCTTTACTGACTTGCATTGTTTCAGCCTCCTCCTCAGGACACTTACGTAATCCATAGGATTGACTCTGATGGTATATTTTCTATTCTGGAAAAGAAAGAAGTGTTCATCTGCCACAGCACATGGAACCTCTACTTGTTCAAAGCTATATAAGCAACTACATACCAACATAAGCACAAGGTCAGTCTCTGGGGATGGTTTAACTGATGGATATACTTTGAAAATGAAAACATGAGCCATTACCTGAAAATGATATCTGCGACGAAGCTTTCTTTTTGTAACATTTTTATTCTTAGATATTGTCTAGTGTACAGAACTCACTGATTAATGGACAGCAATGTCTCTGGGTTTCTATCTTCTTGCCTTAACCAAAGTGATTAGTATAAAACCAGGTCAGAGGATTAAACTTTGCCATTGTCACAGTGTTTACAAAAAAAAAAAAAAAATCCCAGAATTTATATTGATAATATTGCCTAAGTCCCTCTACCCTCCACCCCCAGAAACTGAGATAGTTTTTTAAACTGAAGCAAGAAAACTCCCTTGTTAGAGTGATGACAATGGCCCAACAGTAATTCTGTAAAACGTGACTAAGTGACTAATGGTTTTGGAACAAGATTGAAGATTTTAAATTTTGACACAGAGAACACACACAAACACAATGATTAGGTTTTCCATTTTTTCTTTGTACAAATAACATATTACTTTCAAATGTGAATGTCAGGGACCTTCCAGAAACTAACAACAACCTTTCATAATGAACAATTTTTTCACCGGTATTGTCAAATCCTCCCATAAATAAAAATAAATGTCAAATCAGCAGAGAATTAAAATCTATTTATTTTTAAAATCACAAGTAAAAGGGCATCTGATGTTTTACAGACATTCCAACACCTTCAGGAAATTTGAACTCACACCAAAGAGTCTGATAGTCATTTGAGTCTCCATCTGCACTGGAACACATGTGCTTAACTTGCACGTTGAATCACTGCAGTGGAAGGAAAAGCTTGGTCTTAAATTATCAAAGTTTCGACTATTCTTCTTAACCACAAAAGCTTTGGCAGCTTGAAACATCAGTGAATTTGGGCGATCTGGTCACGAAGCTCCCATTTCTGTAAGTAGCCACAACAGGGGCAGAGTGACTTTAAACTAAGTGATGAAGAAGAAACCCTACACCTTAGGCTACTTCAGGGGCCAAAATAGGAAAAGTTTCACTCGTTCCGGTTTATCTTGTATGGAAGTCAGTTGCTCTAATACTTAATTTTTCACACTGTGTTGTCAGTAATCTGAATGTGCTAAAAATACACTTTAATATTTTCAAGAAACCCCAAAATATCTCTGCCATTGGTCCATCTAACAATTTCCTTTGACATAGATTATGAAAATAAAGTAAATAGATAGGTTAGATTTCATCAGGGTGAGTTGACTAATAGGTTTAAGGAAATATATTAATTGCATGTAATTAATTACTAAAACTTATGATTCTCTTGTTGGCTAAGGTACACATGACCTAAAATTCACCATGCCATATAATATTTAAAGTAACCTGTTGTACCCATAGTACAGAAAGGAAAGCTGAGTCCTAAGGAGGATGCTACCTGCCTGAGGCTGCATAGCTTGGGAATAGGCAGAAGACAGGATTCAAACTCAGTCTTATCTGTTAACCACTTTTTTTTTGTCTTCTCAGATATGCCGCCATTTTCTTTTTATGCATGTATGCCTTTCGTCACATTTTATTAACTCTCTGAGAATTGTGTCTAATGTACTTGGATCATCACACACCCCTTCTCTGCATACTTAACTTTGTGTTCTCTTAAAACAAAAGCAAAAGTTATCAAGTAAAGTTGATGCTTCTCACATGCTCTTAAAAGTGAGGCCAAGCCCTGGAGTGTGTTTGACCCGTTGCAAACCTCCCTCTTAAAGAAAGCTGACTTTCTCTATCCCAGCAACTACGAGTTGTCCAGCTTGCCTCCCTTCACAATGCTGGGATTTTGTTTGGCTTGAGCATTTCTATTTTTATTGTCCATATAAGCATATTTTTTCAATTCTGGCAGGAAGCTTACATTAATATAAGCAAGTTGCAAGTTCTTTATTTAACACAGTATACAGTTCCTTCTGAAAGAAGCATTTCTGTATCTTTGAATCTAGGTTTCTGTTGGAAAAGAGTGGTGGGTAGCACCGTGCCTATGTCCAGACTCCTAGAGCTACGCCGCCATGACTGAACCACAGGATTGCCATTTTCTGGATATGGACCATGGATGGTTCACAACCATTAACTGCTTTAGTCTCTCTACCAAAGAGGTATGTTGGAGACACTAAGTGGCTAAATATTTGTAAACCCAAGACAGACTAGCAGGCAGTACACAAATTTGGATGTTATTAGGATTAGACATGTTTACAGATATCAAATCCTCATACTGAAATCAACAACAGCTTACAAATACGCTATTCCAGCGCCGCCACTCAAATGGCAAGACCTTTCCAAGAGGTTAAGTACAACTAATAAAGAGCTTATTGCACCTGTGACTCAAAGAAGCCCTCGCTCAGAGCATGACACAATGAGAAAGTGATGGTGCATGCTACTGACTAATAGACTTCTAACTCAAACTCTGACCTCCTCGGTCCTTTCTCACAAGAAATTCATGTTCATGACATAGCCCTCCCATCCTGAACTTCATCTTATGTTTCAGCAGCTCTTTGGGGCATCTCACTCGATACTGTTCAAATTTCCTGCCGGCCAGGTAGGACTAATATCGGCATTTCCCCTTTCTTCCCTCCACAGCATTTCGGGGCTTTCTTCACTGAGGAGGCACTTGCAGATTTGGGGTGGAAATTGAAACTGCGGAGCAGCCCTGGGGGCAGCAAGGCCAGGAGCACAGGAGGACTCATTAATCAGACCCAGAGCTGCCACCAGCGAGGACTCTGGGAAGTGGGGCGCATTCTTTCCACAGCCTGGGTGTAGAAGGACTTGGCCTCTCTCTTTTCTCTTTCCTGTGGTGCCTCAAAAAAAATGTGCAAGCTCTGGCTCTTTGCCAGTGATTTCTTTGTTTGAGAGAAAGTGTAAAGTATTTTCACGTTAAATGAAGGACTCTAGGCATCTCCAGGAATCTGTCCTTTGAGGGCTTGTTAAAATCCAATAAAGGCCAATTTATACTTGAAAGAGACGCTCTTCTTTCTTTGCTGGCTTGCCTTAAGGGTTTTCGATTCTTTCTGTAATACTGCTGGTTTCTGCCTAGTTCCTCCTTGTAGAATGCCAAATGCATTCTTTAAAGCATCAGAGTCAACATTTAGTTGCATCTCTGTTTTTTGGTATTCATATTGCAAGACATATGGATTGCTGTTAATCACTGTATCCAAATATCAGGGACGATAGCTCTGGATTTTTAAAATCACAAGACATTTTAGATTCTAGGTTGGTTTCTCTGACTGTCTACTTGGAATTGTGTTAGCTGCCATCTTAGAATTGTCCTAGTTATACACTGATTCTATAGCTTCAGCATACAAATACAGGGGCAGTGATATTTATTATTATTGAGGAGTTTACACTTAATATCAAAATAATGCTTAAGTGAAGTTGTACCCTTCCTATTTCTGCTCAGTCAACCTACCTGGGATAAAAACAGTCTTATGACTTGATCGTTTGTGTCCTCCTTAACTGAGAAAGCCAAAAATGTCCATCAATCCATGTGATTTCATTATCTGAAAAGCAGGTTGAGCAGACCTTTTGTCAGAGTTTGGGGTAAAATAATTCAACAATAAAACTGAAAAATATTCATCAAAACATATCACTATCCATCCATCCATCCATCCATCCATCCATCCATCTGTCCATCCATCCATCTATCCATGTATCCATCTATCCGTTCATGCACCCACCCAGGAACCAGCTTTGATCTATGGAATCTATTTATGGACTGATCATACAAGGTTGAGAACCGTTCTGAAGACTGGCATCAATTCTCTGTTGAGGATGTTGTTTCCCGAAGCATTCTTCTCAGGTGCTCCTTTTCTCTCTCAGTTTGCTACCTCAGCCTGGAGACGAAACACATGTGGTGTTCTTTCATGCATGAATCCTTGCAGCTTCAATGCTCACACTATGAGGCTTGCTTGTTCTCATTTGTGGATCTCCAATTTGTTCTTCTGTTTTCTCCCAATAGGTTATTTCTTTCATAAAATTGCTTCCTAAAAATAATACTTGACTCAAAACTTGTGACTTCCAAAGTCTCTGTAGTTGTCCCTTCCTTTCTGGATTTTTCTTTCTCTGGCCTCCTTATCACCAAAATGATAATTTTTCCGTCTATTTGAGACACTTAGCCTTATATTGTACGATTTCTCTTGTATCAACAACTGTCAGGTGCTCCAAACATCTCAGCTTTAGGCATTTCTCCACAAAATTACCTCTTGCCTTTCTGGTCCATGTCTCCCTATATCACAGAGGCCACAAATGAATCCATATAATGCCTTTCATTGTTCCCAATCATACTTTTATATCCTTTTATTTACTCACCTGGCATTTCATGATTGATCCATTACTGTAATAACTCTCTGTAAGGTATGTCTATTTTCCAGAATTTCCTTCATGGTTAAACTGTGCTTAAATCCATCTCTCTTTCTACTTCATATTTGCTTCTATACAGCTAAAAAATGGCTGCAGAAAACACAACCATAAAGATTGTCTTTCTTTAAATTTATGATGTCTTGTCTCAACTGGGCTCTTAGTGCTGCCTAAAGTCATATTATATTTCTTTCATCTATTTGTTTTCGCACACTCTCTAAAAAATTTCCTATTTTTCTCCCTTCCTCATAGTTTTATTTTTTCTCCCTGATCCTAACTTTTGCTGGTTATTTCCTTATAAACAAAATAGAGACAACTAGAAAGCTTCCTTAAGTAACTAGCATAAAAACTGTGACTTTCATGAATGTGCTACTTAGACATTGCCTGACTTAATGGTGTTCCTATCCACAGACAAGCCCTCCATTTGGCAGAGTGATTGCTTTTTGTTCCTCTAAACATATCCCCATGTCTCTTGTATCATTTTTTTCCTGTTCTACTGGATCATTTATATCAACCTACAAACATACTTTTATTTCTCCCATGTGGGAAAGGAGTTTATTGCGTCTTTCCCTGACAGTTACTACTGACTCTCTGATCTTTCACAGAAGAACATTTCAGAACACTGTCTAAATTAACTCTGGCAAATTCTTTTGATATCTTCTTTCTTGAATCTTAAATTCACACTAACCAGGCTTATGAACCAGGCTCTGATGAAATTTACCTTAAATAGACGCTAGTGGACTCCACTCTGCTTTACTCTATGGTTAGTTCCTATTTACCATCTCAACTGAACCATCATCAAAATCTGATATTCTGCAGCTTCTGGATCATCACATTATGCAGTTTAAAATATCTATCTAGCTATCTTTCTCGGTATCTATCTATCTATCTATCTATCTATCTATCTATCTATCTATCTATCATCTATCTACCATATATCTATCTGTCATCTATCATCTAACTATTTATTTTTCTTTTCCTTCCTCTTTTAAAACTTATTGGCTAATACTTCTTTATTTCTTTGGAGGAAGCTGTTAATATCCCAGAGCACAAATCCTTAGAATACTCTAAGTGTAAGCTCTGGGACTCTCTTCTTCCCACACTCACTATTTTGAGAGTCTTGGATTTTTCATGGTTTCAAAAGTTACGTTTTCAGAGTGCAGGGAATCATACGAAAGAAAGGGGAGTTGTAAGACCTGGAGAGGACAGGAGCTCCAAAAGGACCAAATATATCTGAGCACAGGGGTCTTTTCTGAGACTGTTTCTCCAAACAAGGACCATGTATGGATATAACCTAGAATCCCTGCTCAGATGTAGTCCATGGCAGCTCAATATCCAAGTGGATACCCCAGTAAGGGGAACAGGGAATATTTCTGACATGAACTCAATGGCTGGCTCTTTGACCTCCCCCACCAAGGGAGGAGCAGCCTTGCTAGGCCACGGAGGAGGATATTGCAGCCAGTCCTGAAGAGACCTGATAAGCTAAGGTCAGATGGAAGGGGAGGAGGACTTCCCCTATCAGTGGACTTAGAGAGGGGCAGAGAGATGATGAGAGAGGGAGAGTGGGATTGGGAGGGAGTGAGGGAGGGGATACAAATTAAACAAACTGTAACTAATAAAAAATACAAATTTAATTTTTAAAAAGTTATCTTTTTAATTCAAAATTCCAAGGTGAATACCTCTGGCATTTGAGCATTTCAACTTAAATTTCTCCATTTTGATGTCCTGTAGGCATCTGATACTTAGCAAGTCTAAAATTACACTCCAAGTCCCATATTTATCTCCAAACCTACTATTCAGAGTCTCCATTTTCTTGCTTAATGACATTCCATTCTTCTATTTTTTTTCTGCCTTAGGCCAAAATTTCTGGACCCTGTCTCATGACCTGTTTCCAATCTGTCAATAACGCCTGGTCACCCAAAGTTTAGAATGCTTGTGCAATACAACTAATCTGGCTATTTGTTCAGCCCTAGTTCTTTTCATCTTCCAGCTGACGTTCTCCTCCACAATCCCAACAGTTTATTATCAGATACAGGCTTATAAAGCATAAATCTATACAGGTCATTCATAAGCATGAACTCTCCAATGGTCACTCATTCAATGTAGTGATCAGTGTTTTTGCTTTGGTCTATGTAATCTTATGTGGTTGTGACTCAGTGGCCATCACCTAATGGCTGTTTTCTTTGGTTCTTATTGATTACTTTGCTTTTACTCTCCATATATTATCTGCCTTCACAGTGTTTTCATCATAGAACAATTCTTTATCATAAATCTATGACTACATTCTGTTTTTCTTTATAGATATGTTTGTTTTTCCTGAGTGAAATATTTTCTGCATATTATACTTGAAATCTTATCTATTTATTTAGATATTCTTTCCTTTAGTTTTTCTATGATACCTGTCAGTTTCCATCTTACTAAACATTTTACCTGTTTGCCTTATTTTTTATAGGTTTTTGTCTTTTTATTGTGGTTAGATGCTCTGTTCTCTTTTTATAAGATTGACACATTGCTGGAATTTAACAAATATCTTTTCAGTGAATTAGTAGATAACTGAGTGAGTACAACTGAATTCCTAATTTTCAAGTGGCCAAAGTTGTTATTAAAATTTCAGGCATCCAGGGGAAGAGAAATAGAGAATCTTCTCTAAGTGTTTTGATAGAATGACATTGAAATAAAAAATTCTACCTGAAAAGAATGCTAACCCAAGCAGACATACAAACCATGCCAGACTCTTTGCTGAATTCGCAGTGTAGAGATTCCATGAGAATAACTTATTGTTAAGAACATTTGTACTTGAAATGAACTCATTGAATGTTGAAATCTGAAATCTGACACATCTTCTGTACCTCAATATTGGGTCATCACTTTATGGAGAAGAGAAAATTCACAAGGCTCTACCAGCAACAATAAAAACAGTGAGAAATGATCTCGAAAATTTAAGTTAGCATTTTAATTAGTTTTATGACATTGTTTTTTTCATAATTAGAACTGGACAGCCTAACAAATATGGCCAAAATGAAATGTGCATGAGTAAGAGATCTGTATGCAGGGATACAGATTTAGCACTTAGAATGCTGGGCAGCACCGTCAGTTCCTCTGTTTACTCTGCTCAATTGCTAGCCCTGTACTTGCCCGGGCTGTTTTTGAGTTAACACTGTTAAGCAGCCTATGCTTCCTTCCCCATTAAGTTGTTTCAAAATGTTCCATCTTCCAGTGAGTGCATAGCAAGCAGAGACAGCTTAAAGAATTCCAAATACTGTTTTAAAAAAATCAGACTGAATTAGCAGAAGGAGAGGAAGGGAAGTGAAAAAGAGCAGGCACATGAGTTCACAGGCCTGGCTTTTCATCCTACCTACTCTTGAGGTCACATTGGTGGCCTTGCTTTTATGCCAGGAGCTGCACTAGTCATAATTAGAGCATGGAATAGTGCAGAAAAGGGGGATCGGAGCTCATCTGTGCAGCCGCACTAACTAGAAGTCCAGAACCCGCCTCACCGCTGAGGCACAAAGACTGCATTAATACATGCGGTTAGTGCCTTCTCTATACATACTGTAGATTCATTGTGTCTGCTTCTCCTAGGCGGAGCTAACACAGACATACAATATTCTGCTCCCTCTTTGCTGCTGGAGTTCCTTTCTCACCAGATGGAGCAAACCCCTTCCTAAGCCGCTCTGTCTGTTCTCTCCGCACATTGACACCCATCAGCTTCCAAGTGAGCAGGGCTGTCAGCGCTGGATATTTTCTCCTCCGTTGTCACTGGTCTAAGACATCCTCTGGTTTATGTGCTTTTCTCTCCAACACCACTGTAAGCTAGAATAACTCACTCAGTCTGGGTGTTAGGTACCTCTCCTATAACTCATGCCAACTGAAGGAAATCCCCAGACTTAAGGACAAATGGTGCAGCATATGTCCTGAATACAGGGCAGTCTCCGTGTGTAAATGTTCCATTTAATGTAATGAAACTAAGCATCTCACTGTGCGTGCTGCTTTTTGCAGATAAAGAAGTAATTACGTATGGGACCATCATTCCAAAAATTACCTTGCGAGTAAAGGAGACCTGTCTAGACTTAGACTGATTTCAGATTCTAATTTCTTTTGGAAGTTTAATAACTGATTGTTACTTATGTCTTAACCACAAGTGTTGACTGAATCATGATTTTAGTGGCTTTCTTTGGGACTATGCAGTTAGATAGTGCGGCTTTATCCAGACCAGGTACCAGGTTTTAATTAAAAGGTTATACCAACATCAGCGTGAAAACAAAACACTCATATTTTCACAAATGAATATGGCTGAGCACATAGTAGGTGTCATAAACACAATTTGCTTGATTTTTCTTTATAACCTCATTAGATTTTTTTTTGGGGGGGGGCTGCTAGATCTGAATGAGTGTTATATCTTGGCTTACTACAAAGATTTGTCTTTAAAACTTGGTCTTCATTTTTTTCTGTCTTCCAGAGTTCAAGTTATTATCAGTATGCTCCAGGTGAAACAGCCCAAATTTATTAGGCCTTTTTTTTTTTTTTTTTTTTTTTACATTTTACCATTGTAACGTTACACTATTTTTTCTCAGTAATGGTATTTTATTTTGTTTGTAAGACAGAGTTTTACTATATAGCCAAAGCAATTCCCAAACCTCCAATCCTCCTGTTTTACCCTTCTAAGTGTTGGCACGGATGACCATGCCCAGATCTATTACTGATGATTTTACAAGGGCTGGTTGTAAAATCCCTGAAACAGAACCATTTATGGTTAGTGCCCTTGTCTCGATCCTGGTTAGTGAATGATAGGGCATAGACGAAACATTAACTCACAGGCCAGTTTTGCAATGGTGCCACTGTGCAACCACCTTTTACTGAAAACACCCAATAGCAATATAATAATTACACTACATAAAATCACAGTGAAAGGGACAGTAAAATAATATTTAAATAAAGTTTAGTATGAAGGTTCTACCTAGGTTTTTGTACAGAGACCTGTGAGGAAGTGCTTGGATTATCCCTCTCATGACTCTGAATTTAAAGATTTAGAAGTTTGTTTGACGTGAGCATGAAGGTATAGTTTAGGATTTTGTTTGTTTGGTTTTTACATTTCTGGAATCCCAATCTGATCACTTACCTTAGATTTTTAAAAACCCATTGTACTTTTTAAAAAGAGAACTTAACATATTAACCATTTTATAGATGGAAATCATTTTGTTCTTACTAAATGGCCATTTTTTCAGTTTTGTTCCTTAGGTAATAAAACATCAAAATTAATATTTATTAAAAGAGCTTTTTATCATATTTACCAAAATATTCACAAAAAGATGCATTATGTCCAGATACTGTGTGAATTAAGCAAGTTACTTCTTTATAGTAATAAATGGATAATTTTAACCAGGTATCTCAACAATTTGCTCAGATATATATGGCAAACACAAAAAGAAAGAAGTAGTCTTCTTAGATTTTAAGCAGGTTTCCTCTATGTTACAAAATTGGTATAGATAGCTGGATTTCAACATATGTTGTTTTACTATGGATAAATATGTAGTACTTATCTGGCATAGGAATCATATGCTCATCTTGATTGACTTTTTTGCTCAATGACTATCAAAGGGATCAGCTACGAAGACAAAAGCCAACTGCCAGTCTTCAGATTTATAGCCAAATGACTGCAGAATCACCTTCTCCTCAGACAACGAAGCCCAAACAAAGCATACTCATCACACAGGGCTTACTACAAATTCTCCTCTCTAGAATTAAAAAAAAACAACACAACACAACAACAACAACAACAACAAACAAACAAAAAAGGGGGACAATATTTTCTGGTTTCTCTTGAGTCTTGCTGTGAGCTCAAGTAAATGTCATTACTCAATCCTCCTGATCTATTTCGCCAGCCCCTCTCTTCCCAGCTTTGACTTAGTACTTGCTTTTAGCACTGGTGCTGTTTTGGAAGCTGTGCTGTGGAATCATTCTACATTTCACCATGTAGTAGAGCATTCTTCTGCAGGACCTCTTCACAGTCGTCACACCAGTATAAATGGCAAATAGCCTTTGTTTATGCAAATGCTGGCTTTCTGCCGTAACTGTCACACAGCTGAGCATATCTTGACTAATTCAAGTCCTCCTACAGCACTCACAAAGTACTGCCTCATTTTCCTTCCAGTGGATTAGAAGTAAAGTACAAGTAACTCATAGAGTCTTGAGCCGTTTAGTTTTAGTTTTTTATTCAACCTGACACAAGTTAGGGTCAGCTGAGGAAAGGAAACTCAAGTGAGAAATTGCCTTCACCTGACTGGCCTGTATAGAAATCTGTGGGACGGTGTCTTGATTAATGATTGATGCTGGAAGACCTACCCTCTGTGGGTGGTGCCGGTCTTTGGCAGGCAGCCTTACAAGGCATAAAAAAGAAGCTGAACATGAACCTGTAGAACAAGCCAGGCAAGACAGGAAGTGGTGTTCCTCTGTTGTCTCTGTTTTGTTTCCTGCCTTCAGTTTCTGCCCTGGCTTCCTCTATTATAGACTGTAAAATGATGCAAACCCCTTTCTTCCCATTTTTCTTTTGGTCATGAGGTTTTGATCACAGCAATAGAATGCAAACTAGAACAAGCCTTACTCATCCCTTAATGATTAGGGACACTAATGTCAGCTTATGTAGAACAATCAGATAATGAGTTAAAAACAGAGAATTGTTGCTCCTAATTACAATTAAGAATTTATAAGTGTGGTTAAACAAATACAAATGTTTTTCTTTTTTTTAAATATTTCATTTTATTTTATGTTTATGGATATTTTGCTTTCGTATCTTGTCTTGGGGATTGAACCCAGGTCCTCTAGAAGAGCAAACAGTAATCTGAACGTCTAAACCATCTCTCTAGCCAGAGAAGCAGTTTTTCAACCCAACTATGTTAACGTCTTCTAGTATGTCAGAAGTAGTTTATGTCATTTATCAAGGTCTTCTACCATGTGAAAATAACCTCAAATTCTCCTATCCTGGAGTAGAATCCAATCATTCATGATTGCTCCTTAAAAATAAACTGCTCAGTGTAAAGAGCTGAAGTCGAAAGTTGTATGAGAATCTGACAGATTTACTTATTTTCAGATTTACTTTCTTAATCTCGGGGCAGAGGAAGTATTGGCTTTGACTCTTGCTCCTTGTCCTTAGGTTCGTTTCCTGAGTTGAGAAATAATCCTGGGCCTTGCTCTCCTTCATTCAGCGGCGTGGTATTGTTTCCGGGCAGCACTCCTAGAAAAAAATATATATTTTTTTTTTTGTAGTTCCTTGTTTCACTCAGGCCCACTGTACCAAGCTCTGTTCCACTTGCGGTCAGTGAACCCAAACCCTGGACAAGTTCCCTTCCCACCCGAGCTGCCCACCCAGGTTGGGAGTTTGAACTTAGCATTCTGTTTCCTGGTCACTTTCCTAATTTTCCAGTTGCTTTTGCCCTGCTCCGGTTTTCATTCATGTGAACCCAGCATGGTTTTCCCTCAGCTAACTTCAGTGTTGTTCTAGGCATTAATATCATTGTCAGCACAGTTGTGTGAACAAGTTTGATTGGTTATTTTGGGCTGCTTCTGCATGTAGAAAGACTAAGTCTATAACAGCAAGCAAATGCCTTAGGGGACCATTCACCTCATATTTTGTCACTTGCCAGTTCTATTGAAGAGGATTTGAACTTGCTGTTGAATGTTTACTGCCTCTGATGGAAAGTATTATTAGAAAATCACAAAAGTAGTACAATCTCATTCTCCAGCAGCAAAATGCCACTAAATTTGTGTATTACTTTCACTTAAGTTCCACACACACACACACGCGCACACACACACACACACACACACACACACACACACACCCCTACTGGAATCTTATTTTAAATTGGGATTGCACCATATGTATAATTCCATGCTTGGCCTTTTAGTTTGCCATCAGGTTACAAAAGTTTTAATTACTGACCAGCTATTCTTCCACACTGATTTCTAATGGCTAAAAGTAGTTCCTTAGCTGGATGGACTGGGTTGTGCGTGTGCACTCCATTCAGTATTCTGTGTATACTTGGACTGCTTTTCATGTTTTCCTTAGAAAAACATGCAGGTTGAGTACACACCTATTTGTGTGTATAAAATTATTTACTTAAAATAAATTTCTAGGTCAAAATGAGGGGAAAAAATTCATGAAAATTTTTCGTCTCTTGCTTCACTACTCCTGAGCTTTTTCGTAGAAGTCTTAGCAACAGCGTTTCTTACTTTTCGCGGGATTAATTGTTGTTGTATTAAACCATTATTAACATCAGTCTTAATCTTTTTTGTGGTTATATTTTAATTTCTTTAAGCAGAACTTATTAAATACTTTGTATGGCTTTCCTGGCCATGTAAACACCAGAGTGCAATGTTTTGTCCTTCCCCCTATTATACATAATTCCACTCTGTCTCAAAGAAGCTCTCTGTGGAGCCCCCATTTCTTAAGTATATGCATGTTTGTCTCATGGGCTGACAATGATCTTTCTCTCTTCCTACCTTGTTATGCTTTGCTTCATTTTATGTATTTTTTTTGCTTATGATCTATAGGTTTTACGGCCCTCAAGAATAAGGCATACAACATACTACAGTACTGTCTTTCATGAAAATAAGAGAAACCTGTCATTATCATGTCTCTTCAGATTAGTGTTTTGGGGAAATAATTATTGAATATTTTATTTAAAATTTTCTGCTGTATTTTAGGATTTCCGTTCTTCCAACTTACACCTTTCATATGCAATTCAGTCAGATATTTAAATGTAGCCTAAATTGATTCATTGACAGTTTGATTTTATTATATTTCCCATATACTCAATTTCGTAAGTTATTTATTTCCTGTGTTTTCTTGGGTGTAATTAACCCTACTTGTATTAGAGTTTTCCTTTCGGTATCCTTTGTAGGGCTGGATTTGTGGAAAGATATTGTTTAAATTTGGTTTATTGTGGGATATCTTGTTTTCTCCATCAATGGTGATTGAAAAACTTGCTGAGCATAGTAGTCTGGGCTGGCATCTGTGGTCTCTTAGAGACTACAAAACAAGGGCCCAGGCTTTTCTGGCCTTCAAAAATCTCTGTTGAGAAGTCTGCTGTAATACTTATCGGTCTGCCTTTGTAAGTTACTTGGCCTGTTTCCCTTGCTGCTTTTAAAATTCTTTTTCTGCTCTGTATATTTAGTTTTTTGATTATTATGTGGCAGGGTGATTTTCTTTTTAGTCCACTCTACTTGGTATTATTTAAGTTTGTTGTTCATTTATAGGCATCTCTTTCTTTAGGTTGGGGAAATTTTCTTCTATGATTTTTTTGAAAATATTTTCTGGGCCTTTGAGCTGGGAATCTTTTTTTCCCCTTCTCCTTCTTTTATTCCTATCATTTAGGTTTGGTCTTTCCATAGTGTGCCAAAATTTCCTGGTTGTTTTATGTTAGAAACTTTTTTGACTTGGCATTTTCTTTAACCAATGTATTAATTTTTTTCTGTCCTATCTTTTACCCCTGAAATTCTCTCTTCCATCTCTTTTATTTTGTTTGTGATGCCTGTAGCATCTGTAGTGCCTATTCTCTTACCCAGGCTTTTCATCTCCAGGATTCCTTCCTTTTGTTTGTTTGTTTGTTTTGCATCTATTTCCATTTTCAGGTGTTGAACAGTTTTCATTTCACCTGTTTGATTCCATTTTCCTGTATTACTTTAAGAGATTTACTCATTTCCTCTTAAAAGACTTCTATCATCCTGCTAAGATTGGATTTAAGGCCATTTGCTTGTGCTTCAACTCTGTTAGATGTCCAGGCGTTGTAGTAGGATAGCTGGGATTTGGTGATGCCATATTGCCCTGTCCCTTGTCAACTGTGGTATTCTTACCCTGACCTTTAGCCATCTGTTTGTCTCTGGTGCTGATTGGCAGCATCCCGTAATGCAGGCAGAGTTATGGGCCATAAAATGGAGCTCCAGGGAACAGGTACAGTTTACCTTTGTGGGAAGTGCTGGTGGTCCCTGGTGGCAGCAGGCCCCTGGGAATGCAGGTAGAGCTGTTGGCCAGGACATGGAAAGCACAGGGGACAGGGCATAGCTCACAGCTGCTGGGAACCAGCAGGCAGAGGACTGGGGTGGTGGGGTCACATTGGTCTGTCTTGTATGTCAGCAAGCCTCCAGGAATACAGGCTGAGCTGTCTTAGAATGGAGTGCACAGGGGATGGGCAGAGCTAATCTGATAAGTTAAAAATTACCAGAACATAACTATTTAAATTCTTCCAAATACCATATGTTTTATAATTCCAATAAATGTATCTTGTGTCAGAACAGAGACATTATACTAAAAGCTACTATGTTTTGATCACAGGTTGTATAGTGTGTAAAGAAATTATTCTTCTTAGTTCATGATATATACTCTTTATATGAACTATCCACTAGTACTTTTTCAACTATTTTTGAGATTTTTGTTGTTGTTGTTGCCATTAGTTTGAAACATTTTGGTAAAGTTTGCCTTTCCTCTTATTTTAGTTGGCTCTCAATAATTAAAAAATATCTTATCATTGCCCACTTGCATATGCATAAACATGAAACATTGTTAGTATGAAAACTAATTTATTTCAAATCCAAGGGACTGATAATGTATTGTTAGATAAAAGCTTTCCGAAGATGACAATTTGGATAATGCTTATACATAGAAGCCAGAGCCTGAGGTCAATGTTAGATCCTCAATGTGGGAATTACTACCGGCAAGATTGAGGGGCACATCACACACTGGTGTCCAGAGCGGAGGTGACAAGGGCTGCTGGGCTGCTCTAAATGTTCTGCCTCTGGTATTCTATAACCCAATCATGTTAGTTTGTAAGTGCTAATAGAGAACAATTGTGGTCTGATATGTCTTAGTTTATGACTATCTATTTATTGAATAATTTTTAGAGATCTGAGGCATGTTTTCCCAGTCTAGAGACACTTTATGTCTGAATCCAGAAGTTCGCACCCATGAAAACAAAGACTCTTGGCTTTATTGTAAAATCCTCAAGGCTCTAGACAATACTCTAAAACACCTAGACATTAAGAGAAAGCCTCAGCAGTGATTTCTTCCTCTTTTGCCATGTATGTCTCCTCTGATAACACAACAGTTAGCTCAGTATTCCTCTGCAAGGAAAGGAGAAACAAGCTGACATTTCAACATGGTAACTGGACATTATGTCTCAAGACAAAAATAGGATTCCCTCAAATTTTTAGATTTTACAATAATATTCAGATTATTAGGATTTTCAAATTAAAATATTTTTTATCAATAAAGAAGTCAATTTGATATGCAGGTTCAACTTTTTATTTTGTTTTATTTTATTTTTATTTTTATTTTTTAGGCCAGCTTTAGTGATCTTTCAATCAGATACTGGGTTGAGGCTTCCTGATGCACCCTAGCACAGTGGACCAATTAAAACATGAGTCAGTTTGTTTGTTTTATGATCCTCTGGTTCTGTATTTGGATGCTTAAGATAGTTTTGTATACATAGATAGTAAAGTGGAGACAAGGGAGGGAGGCTGGGACTGGGAGGGAATAAGAGAGGGCGATACAGCTGGGATACAAACTGAATAAATTGTAATAAATAAAAAATAAATTAATGAAAAAGAAAACAAAGACAAAAAAAAGGATAAAGATACTTTGGATATTGCAGTTTATAGGGCTTTATTAAACACTGCGCTACAAGGTTCAGATTCTGGTCCTTACGATATCAAAGTTTCTCATCCTTTGGCTGTTTTTTAACTGACTCCCTGTGAGAGCCTGCTCTTGGCAGGACTTTCTTGCAAATAGTGTTTACACGTGGAGTCAGCTGTGTGAGTTAGGGAAATGGTGCAGCCACAGTGGGTGGTGATCAGCCAAGAGAAGTTAGGGTAGAGAAGAGAGACTGGGAGACTGGAGGGTTCTTGCTCAACTTGGAGTTGAATGAGAGCTGCCTGGACAAAACCAGAGGTTGAGACAAATTAAAACATTTTCAAATTTACCCTTGGAATAATAGGAGACCTCGAGGTCTGGCTTTTGACCAGAGACTGAAAATTGGTGGTTCTTTTGTCTAAATATAAAGGTTATTTCAAATTTAACAAATATGTCTAAGTCACGTTCAAAGAGAGAACCTAACCATTCTTAGACTTCCAGTTCTCTGAGAACAGAGAAAACAATTTTCTAGTAGCATGATTTTAATGATATTTTGTTGTTGATTATTAATATTCATTATTGATTTATCTTTTCGTTAAGCAGTGGTTATTCATAAACCAGCTGAATACTCAAATCACCACATAGACACTAGGATTTATTTAATTAACCTAGAGCACAATGCCAGGCAAAAGTTACTCCATCCTAAACCTCCAAGACTGCATAGTCTCCTTCCATTCAGATTTCCCACATTATACTTGTTTTTAGTCATATCTTAGGTCCTATTCAACTCTCCTCATGGTTCCAAGTCATGTCCTGCTAATCTCCCTCTCTGACTCCTCCCACATGCTTCCTTCTCCTTCCCTTCAGGCCAGGATGTCCCACCCTATTCTCTACATTACTCAGCACTGGCTGGTTGTTTTATTGACAATACAGAGAACAAATGGTGGCATATTTACACCAACTTGAGACAGGTGATTCATAGAGTAAGCATCACAATGCAATGTCCTAAAAACCAGATAGTGGGGTAGAGAAATCAGCATTTGAATGAACAAGGGTAAATTGTATACATTTCACAAGAACACATATACACCAACAATATTTGTTGCAGAGATTTTATTTCTCAATTTTCAAAACATATTTGACAATTCACTTTAGAGTATCCATAAACAGTCTATAAAGAAATTTGACTGTATTATATCAGAAAATAAAAAAATGTAACACAATTATACATTTAGGTATGTAGTCTCTCTGCTTTAATGTATTCATGTGTAATTAGAATTATTATACTATCCTCACATAATAATGCGTGTTTCATAGTAAATACTTGTGAAAAATACTATACCTCAAATGTTAGCTATTCTTTAAGGATATTTTTTATGTATTAATATTATAAATCAATGATAAATTTGAAATTGCCTAAACTATTAGTTACAACTGATTAAAGTTAAATTAGCCAACCATTAAAAGGTTTTTTTTTTCCCAGTCTGTAGGCTGTCGTTTTGTTCTGATGACAGTGTCCTTTGCTTTACAGAAGCTTTTCAGTTTCATGAAGTCCCATTTATTGATTGTTGCTCTTAGAGCCTGTTTTGATGGTATTCTGTTCAGGAAATTGTCTCCTGTGCCAATGAGTTCTAGGTTCTTCCCTACTTTTTTCTTCTAACCACTTTAGTTTGTCTGGTTTTATGTTGAGGTATTTGATCCAATTGGAGTTTAGTTTCATGTGGGGTGATAAATATGGATCTATTTTCATTTTTCTGCATGTAGACATCAGTTAGACCAGCACCATTTGTTGAAGATGCTATCTTTTTTCCATTGAATCATTTTGGCATGTTTGTCAAAAATCAAGTATTCATACATGTGTGAGCTTATTTCTGGGTCTTCTATTTGGTTCCATTGATCGAACTTTCTGTTTCTATGCCAATACCATGCAGTTTTTATTACTATTGCTCTGTAGTACAGCTTGAGATCAGGGATGGAGATACCTCCAGAAGATCTTTTGTTGTAAAGGATTGTTTAGCAATTCTGGGTTTCTTGTTGTTCCATATGAAGTTGTGAATTTTTCTTTCAAGGTCTGTAAAGAATTGTGTTGGCATTTTGATGGGAATTGGATTGAATCTGTAGATTCAATGGCAGGATGGCCATTTTCACTGTTAATCCTACTGATCCATGAGCACGGGATATCTTTCCATCTTCTGAGATCTTCTTCAATTTCTTTCTTCAGAGACTTGAAGGTTTTTCAAACAGGTCTTTCACCTCTTCGGTTAGAGCCAACCCAGAGTACTTTATGTTATTAGTGGCTATTGTGAAGGTTGTTGTTTCTCTGATTTCTTTCTCAGCCCTTTTGTCTTGGGTATACAAGAGGGCTTCTGATTTTTTTTTTTGAGTTAATTTTGTGTCCAGACGCTTTGCTGAAGGTGTTTATCAGCTGAAGGAGTTCTTTGGTTGAATTTTTGGGGTCACTCATGTATACTATCTTATCATGTAAAAAACAAAACAAAACAAAAAACATTTCTTCCCATCCATCTAGTAGAATTGCAGTTGATGGAGTCTGTGAACTTTTTTATTGTTAGACACAATCAAATATGTCAGCTGTTTTATAAAATGTGCCGTTTCCATGTTTTCCTACTTCTGTCTATCTGCTTAAACTTGGATATGGTGACAACACATAACAGAGGAATTTAGATTAGGATTTATTTTATTGCTGTGCTCATTTAGAATAGTAGGTTTTCTCCTAGAGTCTATGACCTACATACTCTTAGATTTTTGGCCTTATTAATAGTGTTAGGTGCGGGTTCTATCTTTTTTTAATTAAATTTTTATTTTTTAATATTAGTTACAGTTCATTAACTTTGTGTCCCAGGTGTATCCCGCTACCTCATTCCCGTGAAATCCTACCCTTCCTTCCTCATCTTCTCTCTACCCCTTTCCAAGTCCACTGATAGGGGAGGACCTCCTCCCCTTTCATCTGACCCTAGCTTATCAGGAATCTTCAGGCCTGGCTGCAAAGTCCTCCTCTGTGGCCTAGTAGGGCTGTTCCTCCCTCGGGTGTTGGGGGGGGAGGTCAAAGAGCCAGCCATTGAGTTCATGTCAGAAATAGTCCCTGTTCCCCTTACTAGGGTACCCACTTGGATACTTAGCTACTATGGGCTACATCTAAGCAGAGATTCTAGGTTATATCCATACATGGTCCTTGGTTGGATATACAGACTCACAAAAGACCCCAGTGCGCAGATATATTTGGTCCTTCTGGAGCTCCTGTCTTCTCCAGGTCATACTAAATCCCCCTTCTTTCATATGATTCTCTGCACTCTGCTGAAGGTTTGGTTATGACTTTCAGTATCTGCTTTGATAAAGTGCTAGGTACAGACTTTCAGAGGCCCTCAGTGGTAGGCTCATGTCCTGTCACTTTTTTTTTTCCTACAGCCAATGTCCATCCCATTTGGAAATCAATCTGGTGCTTTCTCAGACAATTAGCGCTTCCTCAAGATCCAGCTATACCACTCCTAGGCATATATCCAAAAGATGCTCAGGTATACAACAAGGTCATTTGCTCAACCATGTTTGTAGCAGCTTTATTCGTGATAGTCAGAACCTGGAAACAACCCAGATGTCTATCAACCGAGGAATGGATACAGAAATTGTGGTACTTTTACACAGTGGAAACTGCTCAGCAATTAAAAGAAGTAAATCATGAAATCTGCAGGAAAATGGTGGGAACTGGAAGAGATCATCCTGAGTGAGGTATCCCAGAAGGAGAAGGACACACACTGTATATACTCACTTATAAATGGGTACTAGACCTGTAAAATAGGATAAACATACTGAAATCTGTATACTTAACAAAGCTAAGCAAGAAGGAGAACCTTGGGTAAGATGCTCAATCTTAATTCAGAAAGGCAAATGGGATGGACACTGGAAGAAGGTGAGAATAAGGAACACAATAAATGATATTTTAATACATTGCACTGATATGAGAGCAGAACGGTTGAAGATTATTGTAAGTCTAGTTGGGGATCACAACAACATGAGGGTCGCAACATTAGGAATGTTGAGAACCACTGGTCCAGAGGAATACAGTTAAAGCAAATGTAACCAAACATTCTGGAAGGAGCTAAAGAATCCATTCATTGAAAAACTAGCTATTGAGGAGTGGGATGATCCTATCTGATTCTGCTGTGTGACTCAAAGTCCTATTCCTAGACTTCATAAAACATCTACACAAACAGCTATAATTTATAATCCTAAATTATCAAATCATCATCTCAAAATATAAACTACAAAATGTATTTTATATTTGATATTATATTTATACTTACAAAATACAAAATAGGCACAGGGATTTGAAAGTGATTTGAAATTTGAGTCTCTTTATAAATAAAGGCAGGGATTATACAGGACCTCGTGATATAATTGAAACCCAAAGATAAAAACATGAGCAGCAGCTCCTAATACATAACCTAGGACTTGGTTAATGTAGCCACTGTTTCTTCTGATTTGCAATTCTTTAGCTCAGGAATTGCACTTGGTTGACAGAGCTACATATCTCCTTAATGGCCAGGAGTTCTTCAGTCTGGGGATTGCTGATCATCTGCGGCCATTGCAGGGTGGCTCTGTACGGAGTGATTTTTCTCATTCTCTTTCAAATTGAGAAATGAAACCTAGGCAAGCTTACAGAATCAATCTACATAACACTTTATCCTCTGCTGTAGAAACACTTTCATGGTCAGCTCAGCCTACCCACAAAAACGAAGTTCATTCTTAGTCACTGTTATAATGGTAGGATATTAAGAGGAACTTAATTGCTTTAAAGCCCATAAACTGGTCTAAACAGTAACTATTGCAGGTGACACTTAAACTGTTTAATTTGAAAAATTCTGCTGTATTCCTTTAGTGCAACCTCAAACTGTGAAATGTAAAATGAGCTTCATGTGAAGCTTTGCAAGGGAAGACAGGCTGTCACATACTAATCCTTGCTCCAGAGACACAGTGGCAAGACCTGTTTCTGTACTGAATCTCCAACATCTGGCATGGAGCAGCACTCAGCCAGCTTCAGCTCATTCCATCTAAACTGTCAATTGCTACCACAGTTGTTTTTTTTTTTTTTTTCTTCAGAAGGAATACTTTTACACTTCATGTCTTATATTTTAAGTTCAGAATATATCTGTCTGAGTAACACTTTTGCCTCATGTGTGTGTTTGGATAACTCTTCTTATTGACTTCGTTTCAAGAGAAATCTCCTTTCAAAATCCGAACAAGATGTTCAAGAATGCAAAGCTGGTTCTTAGCAAACTGAGTTGAATTAGGAAGCAACGCTGGGAGGAAAAGAACAACTTGATGTTTCCGCGTGGTAACATATGATTGTTTTATTAGGTTTGATAAGACTAAACTGTCCAAAGGTCTGACAGCTTTGACACCTGGCTTATGAAAGATGGAATTCCTGAATGGAAATTGTTCCTATTGAATGTCTCTGAAGAGTTTTGGCTGGAAAGAAGTATCTATTTTAAAGCCAGGACATTCTCAGAGCTCCTTCAAAACTGGCTGAAAAATGAGGTACTGAATTCTTCGCTTAATGGGAAATCTACCATTGTTTTACTTTTTGAAACTTTTTGTTAAAAAAAAAAATTCTGTCATCACTTTTCCATTGTGGAAATAAATACGACACATATGGAAAAAGTGGTTATTGCTCCCCGTGTATAGAATAATATTCCACGTACAGTACGATGAACTTACTGTAACCTCCGCTTAGTGATTAAAAACACTGAAAACAAATACATACATCAGTTGATCTGTGCTGGGGAAACTGTGTGGCACAGCAATGTGTCTGTGTTTGTATAAAATCAAAGAAGTTTATAATAAGCATAATAAGGTATTTTTATGCAGCTACATTATTTATCTTGCTGGCTTTCCTGTGTGATGCACAATAAAGCTGTTATTGTACTCCAGCTCTGATATTTATATATTATTCAGTTCAAAGCCTGGATTCCTATCCTACCTACTGCTTCAAAAATCTATGACCAGAACCAAATAAAAAGAAGTCATAAATCACAATAGTACAGATGATGAAAGAAGAAAGTGAATTTTGGCCTGTCCATGCATCACAAAAAGTTTAAAGTTATGAAATCTGTATAGAACAGTTTCATGATTGAAAAATTAAAAAATAAAAAATAAAAGAAGGAGTATATGGAGAAAGCGAACAAAGAATTTAAGGGCTTCTTAGAGT
Source organism: Psammomys obesus (assembly GCF_907164565.1). Lineage (NCBI taxonomy): Eukaryota > Metazoa > Chordata > Mammalia > Rodentia > Muridae > Psammomys > Psammomys obesus. The sequence continues at coordinate 7,531,440 of NW_026585644.1, read as the reverse complement.
AAGTTAAAGCCGGTTGGGGAAGCTAACCATTTCGAAAGTATTTTGTAACTCTGAATTGTTTGTAATGCTCAGTGAAGTGCCGGCTACTGGGGGTCACTATGCAGCCCCTTGACCACAGGGAACCAACAGATGTGCCCGTCCATTCACTACTTCAACTCATTTGAATAAATGCCCAAAGTGTCAGATATGGTACTGAGAGATGGAGCAGAGTTCCTGAGCCCAGAAAAGTGACCCACATAAGACTCCAGCCTCCCTGTGATTAACAGGTTTTTCACTCACTCATCTTAGAGAGTGAACCTTATCTCTTTCCATGACACCCATCTGACTGAGACCTATGTGTCATCTATGTTTGATGACCTTATGATCTGACTCCATCTATTTTTGTTCATCTCCCTCTGACATTTAGAAAAAACATTTTTCTCCTGTTCTTTGTGGTTGTTCCAAAGATGTGAAAATTGTTCTCGCATTACCTAGTATATATGTAACCAAGTATGATTTCTCTAGAAATATCATGCTCCGATGTTTCTGCCTGAAGACTTGTGAATTGGTGTCGTACTTGTTTCAAACCTTTGAATAAGTTACTGCGTAGGTCCAGAACACTATCACTGTCTTCTTCTAAGCACCTTCATAGAATAAGAGATATTCTAGAGAAAGACGCTTGTGGCTCCCCTGTCAGATCTCAGGGTATTGAAACAGTAGACCCCAAACAATTAAAACCTCTCAATACTTCGGGTGGAAAGATGGGTGAAGCTCCAGTTCCAGCCAGAGGAAGACCTCACCTCCTAGTGAGAGATTTCACACACTCTAACAAATTAGTATATGTGTATGTCCTGGCTTCTGTTTAAGTTAGTTGGCACACTGCTACCGAAAAGATGAAGAGAAAATTAGAATCCTACCCTGACTTCCCACTTTATGGCCAAAATATAAATTGATCCATTTCCTTTTTTAATTTGCTTGGTAATTTCCTTTATGATGTGGTAGATTAAGAAATCTAAATGTCCCTGTAAACTTACTCTTCATTGTCGCCACTGTTGATTTTCAAATAGAAATATCAGAGACTCTCAAATGCATTCATGTTTATGTCTTTCCATGTTCATATGCACACACAATCCTATGAAAATCTGAAACAATCAAGAGAGAGTAAATAGTTGAGAATTAGACAGGATAGATGCTGGATATTCTTTTTTTTAACTTTTTATTAATTACACTTTATTCATTTTGTATCCCCCCATATGCCCCTCCCTCCTCCCCTCTCGATCCCACCCTCACACCCGTTTCTGCATGCATGCCCCTCCCCAAGTCCACTGATAGGGGAGGTTCTCCTCTCCTTTCTGATCTTAGTTTACCACTTCTTGTCAAAAGTGGCTGCATTGTCCTCTTCTGTGGCCTGGTAGGGCTGCTCCCCCTTCAGGGGGAGGTGATCAAAGAGCAGGCCAATCAGATTATGTCAGAGGCAGTCCCTCTTCCCATTACTAGGTAACCCACTTGGACACTGACCTGCCATGGGCTACATCTGTGCAGGGGTTCTAGGTTATCTCCATGAATAGTCCTTGGTTGGAGTATGAGTCTCTGGGAAGTTCCCTGTGTTCAAATTTTCTTGTTCTGTTGCTCTCCTTGTGGAGACCCTGTCCTCTCCAGCTCTTACTATTTCCCACTTCTTACATAAAATTCCATTCACTCTGCCCGCCAGTTGGCCATCAGGCTCAGCATCTGCTTTGATAGTCTGCAGGGCAGAGGCTTTCAGAGGCCCTCTGTGGTAGGTTCCTAGTTTGTTTCCTGTTTTCTTCTTCTGGCTTTCGGAGGCCCTCTGTAGCAGGTTTCTAGGTTGTTACCTGTTTTCTTCTTCTTCTGATGTCCTTGCTTTGCATGTAAAGTAATCAGTCAATAATTCATATAGAAGACAAAAGCCATAGCATCTGTAACAGAATTGCCTTCCCACTGGAGCTTGCAGGATTTTATTTTTTTACTTAAATTGTCAAATAATTGACAGCATGGTCATATTTTATATACACACATGTTTTAAAAATACTGGTTCAGTTTCAAATTCCTGCCTAGATACAGGACCTCAGCTCTCAGTCCTCTGTCAAGTGTTTCAGAAGGACTTTTTGTCTTTCTCTTCCAGAGATAAAAGACAGAGGGCTCACCCGTAGCGCTAAGACTCATCTGTTGCGATTCCCCCTTGCATTATTTATACTTTCAAGCACAGATAAACTTTATTTCTCTTGGGGAGGGCCAAAGCAAAAAGAGAAAAACCTAGAAATCAATAATTTTGAATCTCATTTGTCAGCGATTTCTGGGAACAGCCACAGGCTATTGATCAAGATTATTGATTTGGCCTTCTTCACCCTCAGTGGAAGGTCTACAATTTCCTCTTGAGCACACTTGTATCCAAGGAATGTTTCATTAGAACTGAAGATTTCCATCCATCAAAAATGCTGTCAGGCTTCTCAGATGTACTGAGTAGCTGAAGAGTGAAATTTAAAAGCACATGTGTACAAGTACATACATGTGTTATTTACTATTGAAATTTTAAATGAAACCTATTACAGTGTTATACATACATGTGTCTGTTTTTATGCCTATGGTTTTAGCCAATAAGCTCTCCTTCAAGTTTTCCACGTATTTATCAACTAGAGTATGTTCATGGAAAAGAATAATTTATCTTAGAATTTTATGAACAACTCACTCCCATTTAAAAATGATGAGAAATTTATTTATTTTTTTTTATTCAGGAAGAAAGAAACTGCAAGACCTTAGAGGGATGTCTTGGACCTGCCTCAAAACTGCAAATACTTGAATGTCATATACGCCCCCCAAAGAGAGAGTGAGGGCTGAGGCACCGTATTATGTATACCACATATTCATGGAAAGTACTTGGAATTCCTGTTTCACAAGCCCAGTAACTCTGCAGGTTAAAAAAATGCAAAAGGGATGAAGAATAATGAGAAGATGGTGTTGAAAAGATGGCTTTGTGGAACTTATGGTCGGTGGCTTATATGAAGGTACTTTGTCAAGTCTGCAGAACCTTTTCGAGCCTGCTGAATAGAATTTCATGTGATAACCTGAAAGTTCACATGTCACTGTAGCTGGGGAGTCACGTCTCAGCCCATAGTGGGCAAGAGGAAGTCACCCTTGTTGCTTAGTGACAGAACCAGAAGAATTCTGATGTACTCCAAATCACCTTCCCTGCTGTTTGTCTGAGCTCAGGTTAGACAAGTCCTGCTGATCCTTGTAGTCATAGGGCTGAACTAAAGCTCTCTTCAAAGAGAGATAACCTAGCAGTCTGGAAAATCCTATTCAACAGAGCCACACCAATGTTTGTCAGAATTCTACAGGAAAATCTGAGCTATCTGCTTAGAGCAGATTCAAGATAGAAATTAAGTTCTGTCATTTCAAGAGGTGGAGAGAGAAGCAGTGACTACAAATGATGTTGACTCAAATGTGTTACTGTATATATTATGGCTTCTGGTTTGTGTTTATATGGGATTCCTGTGTGTACAAATGTGTGTTTCTCTGAATTTATGTTTCTTGTGCTTTTTCTATAGCTCTTTTTGTTCTGTTATACCTTATTTTATCTTATGTTATTTTACTTTAATATTATTCCTTAGATGCCTGTTTGTTTTCTAACTAGAGACAGAAAGAGTGTATATTTAGATGGGAAGGGAAGGGAGAAAGAACTTGAAAGAGTTGGGGGAAGGGCAACCATAATCAGAATATATTGTATAAAAAAGTCTATTTTCAATAAAAACAAAACAACAAATATGGCCATTAATGATCTGTCCCTTGTTACAGGCTCTAGAACAAAGCTGATCTAGACTGAAAAAATAAGCTTATGATTGGTCACGTTAATTCTTTCAGTAAAACTCTTATTCTGTACTTTGACTATTGAAATACAACACAAGTTGTGATTTAATGGGATTACAAAAAATAAGCAAAAATTTTGAGGTTTAATTGTCATTAAGTAATGGAGAGATGTTATCTGGTAGAGTAAAATCTACAAGAGCTAGAGGAGACAAAATATTGCATTTTAATTGGTTACAATCTATTGTTTGTATTAATTCTAATTTTGAAAAATCTGTGTCTTTGTGAGGCCCTGAGCAAACCATAACTTCAGGGAATTTCTACAAATGTGGGATTCAGGGTACAGGGGCTCTGAATGTTTGAAGGATGCATACCCCTGCACACATGGCAAGAGACTAGTGGTAGGTAGCTCTCTCCCCCAAGAGACCATTCCGAGCTGGCCATTGTATATTAAGAAATGACATCCAAAAAAACTTGATGTGGTCCATTCAAATATTCTGGATAATATTCAGTCTTTGGAATGTAAGGCTATGGGGGGGAGAATTTCTCGCAGGAGACTCAGTCTGTCTTACCATGACTTAGTGCTATGTATGGTTTTGTATCTCAGTTCCATTGTATGAAAAATAGTACTTCTTTCATTCTGAGAATCCGTGGAAGGAAGCAAATTCATGGGCACATTCTGGTGAAAGGCCTTCACTCAGGACTGTCGAAGGTGTGTACAGGCTGGGATATTTTGTGCCTAGCTCTGATACTGGAGGTGTACCTCTTCTCCTATTATGAAGTTATGTACAGTATGACTGCCTAGGGGTAGTATTGGAGAGATCTTTTTTTTTTTTAAGATTTTTCCTTCCTTGCAAAAATCTCTGCCACCATTATTTTTTATCCTTAGTAGGTACAGGTTTTATGCTTCCCGTTTTACAGCTTTTCCTGATGAGAGGATTTTTCAGCAGCCATATGGTATAGCTGGCTCCAACTCTACCAAACACTAATAACCTTCAGCGTCTGGGGAGGAGTTTGTTCATTGCCATCTTCCCTGAGCTTTACCACATTGGTGACAGTCTTTGATAACTGAAGTTGTTGAGTTTGCAGTCTCAGCTGGGCGGTTTAAAATGAGAAACTTTCAAAATCATTCTCTGGTTGAGCCTTATTTTGTACAATTTTACTTTCCTCCAATGTTGTGGGCAGAGTAGATTTTTTTTTAAAGCAATGCTCTTTGCTTTGCCTTTCAATATTTTAGAGAACATTCATTTCTTAGCCTTCTACTTGTGAAATGATTGTTTCTTGCTAGGATCATACCCTCTCTTCCTAATTTATCTGTATCTGAACATTCCCTTCCCACCAAAGTCTTACAGTTCATATTTGCCTGAAGCTTTTGAAATGTGTTTAGTTTCATAGTATGTGAGTTTCAAAAGGTTAAATAAATGCTAAATACCATGAGTTGTTTAATTATGTAGAGCAATAACAATTCAATGACTATCTCCTATCTGCTGAACATAGGCAGTTCTCTAGAGAAATTCAGTGTCTTGAATGAACAAATACTCTAGGATTAATAGATAGATAGATAGATAGATAGATAGATAGATAGATAGATAAACTCTGTTGAGTGGATCATGCTGGTCACACAATATTGTAGATTATTAAATGTCTGATATCACAATTCACGATGATGCAAATGACTACTATTATATTCTTTTATTGTTGAAAAAATGACTCATGAACAACTTTATGTCTAATTCCATTTCCATAATGTGTCTATTACATCAAAGCCAACAAGAGTGAAATTTGGTCAACTTTACTTGTAAGTAAGCCTCAGATCCTTCTAGGAAAGACACAGAGGATAATTAAACTATTCTGATGATTTAGAAATCCAGTTGACAAATTTATTAGTGTACTTCAATCAAAACCTGATGGAGAAAGCTTTAAGAAAAGGTTTACCTGACAAAGAAAATAACTGCAAATATGATTCTGAGGTTCTTTGTTTACGTTGCTGTGAGAATCAGGAACCATGTAAAGATAGAAGAGGGTTTTGGGAATAGGTGATGGAGACAAAAGGTGTGGAGGATTTGACACTGGTATTTTCCACTGGAGTTATGGGTGGAGTCAAGGAAGTGAACGGTGTTTCCCTTTTAGCATTATGAAACATTCAGAGAAGGAAGCCAAGAACGCTAGAAAACCTCAAGCAATTTAGGGAGTTTGGAGACAGAAGGGTTCAACAAAGTTGCTTAGTAACAATTTTGAGCAGGGATGGAAAACATACAAAACTAGCCGTTGTCAAAAAAGGGTGAGAAGGAACATTTCAGACCCTGGGATAAATCTTCTGCATTCTTAAAAAGTGCTTTGTAACCTGATGATAGGAAGGATTCTGTTGGCTGTATTAACACTGAGATGCTGGCAGCATGAGGGAATGCAGCAGTCTGAGTCCCCCAGCCCAGCTGAAGCTGCCCAAACAGAGGGTTCTGAAGTTAAGAAGCAGAAATAATAACTGAAAACTCTGGGAGCTCAGCTCTGGAATGCAGGAGTTAAAACAGTTGCCAGTATGAAGGGCATCATATTTACAGGTGTATATAGTTGTTTATTTTGCCAAAGAACATAGAGATAAGAAGCTAAAGAATTTACATGAAGCTGAATTTGGGTTTTGTTTGTTTGTGTAAATACACATAAGGCAGTTAGACAGGATCTCGGGGAGCAGCATTGAAGAACAAGTTAAAGCTACTGATAGCATGATCTGGAAATGATTAAGAGTTCCACTAGTGGTTCCATATGTCCTTTTGTTCCAGGGAGCTCTATCCATCCCTGCTGGGAAGTTTGTATGTGTGTACTGGTGCCTGAAGAACTCATGAGAGAGGAAGGTGAGTTTATGGCCAATGGAATGAGAAATGAGATTAGCTTATCTAGATTTACTACCTGCAGAAAGAATAAAAGGAATAACAAACAGTAATTATATATTATGTGTAAAGGATTTTACATTTATTTGTTTGTTTCAATTAAAGTTTTTTCATATGCTATATTTTGATCATGTTTTTACTCTCCCAAACTCTTCCCAGATCCTCCTCACCTCACTACCCCACAATCTTTTTTCTTTCTCCATCTCTTTCAAAACACAAACATACAATACACAAAAACAAAACTACAATTATCAAAACAAGTAAACAACAAAAAAGACCAATAAGATAAAAGGACTCAGATGTGAACAAAAGTGGCTTACAGGTGCCCTCAGATATATTAGTATTTAATATACAAATACTAATTAGTATTTAATATACTAATTTAATTAGTTAATTTAGTAAGTAACTGTGAGGCAGCCCCACCAAGCCACAGGGGAAGAGGTTGTGCTCAGTCCTGATGCGACTTGATGCACTCAAGTGGGTTAATAAGAGGGACTCCCATTCTCTGAGGTATAGGAGAAGGTGAGTGGGGGAAGAGGGAGGGAGGGTGGGACCGGAAAAGAGGAGGGAGGGAGCTAGGAAGTGAGTTGAATAAATAAATAATAGATAGATAGATAGATAGATAGATAGATAGATAGATAGATAGATAATTTTTATAAAGGAGACAGCTGTGAGCAGCAGCCCTCAGCACCTTCTCTATACCCCAAAATGATTAACTGCTCCTAAGGAAACTAACAAATACAGCCAAAGACCAAGAGGTGGATGGGTGTTAGATTGTTCCATGATCATATCTTATTGTAGAGTGTACCAGAGAGAGAGACAGAGATAAGACAGACAGAGAGACATAGACAGATAAAGACAGAGACAGAGAAGGACAAATAGGGACATAAGACACACACAGAGAGACAGAGAAAGACACACAGAGAGAGACAGAGAAATTGATCCATATGGTTTGGTATGGTGTAGATCTGTCTATCCCAGAATTCAGCTTTTGAAATTTACAATGCAATGGTATTAGGAGATTTTCATAAAGACTTGATTAGGCTGTGAGAACTCTCTTGAGCATCAGATTTAGAGCTTGAAGGGCTTCCCACAGTGTTAAGGTAGCCTGATGTTCTTTCTGCTGGACAGCCCCTCTCTTCTCTGGAGTAAGAGCGACTCAGCTCTCAGGAGACAGCAAACCCACTGGTACCTTGATCTTTGGCTCTCAGCCTTCAATATCATGATAAATAAATTTCTGATTTTATTCTACCCTGTTTCGGGCATTTCATTACATTGCCCAAATGGACAATAACAATATGGTTGCACCTGAAGTCCCAAATTCAGGTTATGAGTTCTAGTTATGAGATCATCCTTCAGAATGCCTCCAAACGGAGGCATGTGAGACAAACTTTGTACCTTCATATTTCTCAATTCCTGAACACAGGCTATCTCTGGTAAAAGGCTGTAACAGTGGACAAGGTACTGTTTGCAGCTAAGCGAAATCCACAATGAGGGATACAGCACTCAGTACTCTGTAGTTTCAGGACAGACACATCAGTGCTAAAGGATAACTGAATGGAGCATTACAAAATTGATTATAGCCCATAACTAAGCCACACAGTTCCACTAGAGTGGTCTGTCAAATCTGAAGTAACAGCATCTCTGGGACTCTTACTGATCTTTGGAAAATTAAGTGGGCACTATTTGGAAAATTAAGCGGGGCACTAGTGGGCCCTGCTGATGTCTAAGGTCAGAATCTGTTAAAGACGACTCACCGTCTCATTCCCAGAGGGTCATTTTTGCTTACTAGGTGGTTTGCCTGATGGAGTCAGTCACTCACATCTCTACTCTAAAAGATTTAAGTTCTTGGTTATAATATTGTTCTCAAAATACAATGCACCATTTCATTATTATTAGGACTGCTAATAAGGTCACATGAATGCCACCCTATCAGCCTTCAACACAAACACATTTATCCATAGTTTGTATCATAGATATTTGTTCTGGTCATGATGTGTTTCTAACTAGGATGAGTGTCAGATAGTGGCTTTTTGTACTTCCTGGTGTTTTCTTGGCATGAGGCTGGCTTAGAAAAAAAAAATCAGGACTGTGGTTCATTGATATCCTTTCTATCACTATAGTTGAGCATAGAGCCTAAATTCTTCTCATGGATTAATGGAGATTGAGAATTAATGGAACCATTTCTACTTTCCAGTCTCATGCTTAGAAAACTGAGACATACCAACAACTATGTTTTTTCTTATTCAGTTTCATGTATTATACAGAGTGCTCTATAAAATGAACAACCTCTATGTAGTCAAAGGTCAAATTCACTCTAGCTGTTATGATATCAATCAGTGTATTCATGAAGGATGAATGGTTGAAGAAAATGTGACATCTCTCTCTCTCTCTCTATATATATATATTTATCATCTATCTACCTATGTATTATCTATCAATCAATCTATTTAATTGTGCTTAATTAAGACATAAAAGAATAATATCAGACCATTTACATGAAAAATATTTGGAGATGAGTATCATTATGTTAAGAAGAAATAGCCAGAATCCGATAAACCAATAAAATTTATTTTCTCTAAAATGTAGATTCTAAATTAAAATAAATGACATGAAAGCAGAAAGGGAATTATTTAGTTAGAAAAGAGCATAGAAAGGGGTCAGAGCATATGAAAAGAAGTTGTGTGGATATATCTAATCAAAGTACTTAGTTACATGTATTAAAAGCCAGAATCATATTTACTAATTTATAGTTAATATATATTCAAAAATAGGAACATGCACCTTCTCACAATTTATATATTGGAATTTCAATACCCACTCTCTCTGACCTAGACGTATTAGGGAAAGGACATTTGGAGAAATGATATCTTTGAGATGGTTAGGGTGGTTCTACATTAGACCATTTTGTTTAGGCATAACAATCGCAATGAATAAATATTTATGAATCTCCTCTGCGGTGAGATGAATATGAGGCAGAGCTCACGACTGTCAACAGATGCTATTGTCTTGACTATTTCACGGAGCCATGGCTGTGGACATAAAACCCAGGGCCATTCACCTATGTGTGCAGGGACAGTACCTAAAAATCTGCTAGGCTGTCAGGGAGAAACATTCTTTGAGCAGGTAGCTGAGTTTTCCAGTGAACTCTTTTCAAACCACAAGGTGGTATTAATCTAGTAGACTTGTTCCTGAAAGAAGATACAGTTGAGATTTAATTTAAAGATGTCTCTTGGGAGATGAATGGAACAAGGTCGGGAGTAGCTCAAGATGGGTCTAGAGAGACAGGAAGCAAGTACAGTGTGTATGATACTTTTTGTTCGGTTGAAGATTTCAAATCTTGAGGCATAACGGAAAGTTTTGAAAGCTCAAGCGTCATGAAATTTATACAGTTGAAATGATATCATTTAATCTGATTTTAAAACCTCTCTGGAAGCAATTCTGAGAATATTTTAGAAAAAACGTCAGTGTAATCAAAGAGCCTCACAGGTGTATTTTGAGAACGGTAAAATTATCACTTTCAACATCAACAATAATGACAAAACGAAGATAGAAGAATTATAACAAAGTCAAAATGGACAGGACTTGTGGCAGATTTCCATACATGTTGGAGGAGGGGAGGGTGGAAGGGGACACACCAGAGAGCATTCTGGGAATCTGAGGGGCTGCACTCAGTTGTAGGATGCTGGTGTTAGTGTCCACTGAAGATCCAGCCAAGGCAGCTGCAGCACTCCCCCCTGCACATAGCAGTGGCCAGAGCCAGGCAGGACTCTGGAGAATGATTGCAGAAATCACATTATGGTACCAGAAGAGCAAAAGTCGTAGTTAGTGGGTAAAAAAACTATTTAAAACAGAGGAAGAAGGAGCTTAAATACATATAAGATGTAGAGTGAGAATGAAAAAGAGTTCAAGTGTAGAGACCTGTAACTATGAGATTTGCAAAGGACGCCATCCTAACTAATCTTCTAGACTGTCCACTTTCTCTTTTGTCCTTTTTACCTCCTCTCCTGTCCTGTTTCTCATAATCACCAAAAGCTTTCATTCTTTGGTGGTTGGGTAGAGACAACTACAGGAATTTAATCAGAAACCTTTGCTATCCACTCTGAATGGGTTTTAGATTCCCTAATTGCTTGATGGGCTTTTTAGTGTGCAGTGGATGTGCAAAAGCAGCACATGTTTAAAGTGCACATTTTATATGAGTTTTCACTCAGCTTTGCAGCTCCAAAATTATTACCAAAATCAGGGTAGCAAAAATATGCATCACTTCCAATCGTCCTCTTACCCTTTTAAGTTTTTGTTTGTTTGTTTATTCATTGTGAATGGACATTTAACATGAGATCTGTGCTGTTAATTTTGTTAAGTATTCAAGGTAGCAGTAGATTTTTAATGGCCAGAACATGGTGTACAGCCCATTCAAGTCCTGTTAACTGAAACTTTCATCCAGATGGACAGCAGCTACTTATTTACTCCTCTTCATGACCCTGGCAATCATCATTCTGTTTCATGCTTCCCTGAAGTTGAGTATTGCAGAGGTCTCTTGTAAAGGTAGAAATATTTCACTATGTATATATTCTTTTTGGTATAGATGCTAACATTTATATTATCATATTACCATGTAATAAATATATTGTCATACATATAAATATATGTGGGATATATATTATATTATGCATTCATGGCATATATCAAGATAAATATATCTTTATCAATCATCTAGCCTCTACCTATCTATCTTTCTATCTATCTCTTCCTATCTATCCATCATCTATCTATCAACTATCAATCTATGTATGTATGTTTTTATGTGTGTATGTATGTCTGTATGTATCATCTATTTTTTATCTATAAATTTATCACAATCCTGAATATATGTTCAAGCAAAGTTCAGGCTATTTCCATATGTCCTGGATATAGTGAGCAATTGAAGAAGTTTCTAGTGTCTCTGAAGACTCACTTGTACCATATAATGTTTTGCTGTTAGGTGTCTCGTACTTGAGGTGTGACTTTGGCCAGCGGAAAACATCCATGGGTGGACTTTGAGGAGAAAAGATTATAGAAGCCCACAGACAGTGAGACAATGCTTTTGGATCTACATTGCTGCACTGGTCTTTCTTCTTTGACACTAAACTTCTCTGAGCAATCCAAAGGAGTCTTGTGGCTTTCACTGACTTGTTCCCATCTACTGAATCCTGCTGATTAGTGTTGCTGTTTGGTGTGGGCCTTTGGACTGGACTGCTGGTATCCAGACAATGAAGAGTGGACTCATCCTGAAGAACCACTTCTAAAAAGGTCTACAACCCCCTTTTACTAATAACCTTCTTTCTCCCCTTCCTCTGGTCAGTGGGATGTGAGATAGAAGCATTTAAGAACCCCAAATAAAGCAGTTTGTTGAAAAATCTAAGTTTATAAACAATGCTGCAATGGACCTTGATGTTCAAACTATCCTTGATGAATTGATTTTATTTCCTTTTTCCCTAATTATAAACAACATTTGCTCCTTCTAACAAAATTCTAGATGAATGCTATGTTGAGACTGGAATGTTGTAAAATGTACATGTTGCAAATTCATCTTCAAAGCACTATGAATCTCTTTGTCATAATTCTGAATATAATTGTTTAAATTTATAATTTCAGTACAAAATTTAGAGGATTTTTTTTTTGCAATTTTCATTGACATTGATTTTATCATGGTTCATGTTTTAACTTAAGGGTTCAATTTCATCCAGCTACATTTGAAAATTCAGTTTTCCCATCATTATTTTATTTCATTCTTCACTGAATTATTTTTTTTAACTGAGGAGTCTTGGCTTTCTTATCAAAGACAAGTTGAATACATTGTATGGGTTTATTTCTGAACTCCATATGCGCTTCCACTGTTCTGTATGCCTGTCTATGTTAGTTCTACATCATTTTAATCACTGTAGTTTTGCAATATATTTTTAAGAAGAAGTTTGGTGCTCCAACATCTGTTGTATTTCCAGATCATTGTGTCTATGCAGGATCTTTGGCAGTTCCATATGTGTTTTAGGATATTTTTTTCTATTTGGATAAAATATGTCAGTAATGCTTAAGAGATCGTTCTGAATATATATATTGCATGTTATGCATGAACATTTTCTTAATATTATTTTTAATATATTATCATGAGATGTTATTTTATTTGTAGTCTAAAATCTTTTACTAATTAACTTACTGCTTTTAATGTACAAAAAATTTCACTTTGTTGGCTATATTTTTATTAAATTTTTATTCTTGTAGAAGTTATTATAAAGTAGAATATTTTTTTATAATGAATAGTTGTTAGTGTTCATAAATAAAACTGTTTTTCTATGGGGTGTGTATGTGTGTGTGCGTGTGTTTAGTTTTTGGAGTTTAATGCACAAATGAGCATACCACTTGTAAATGGTTGATTTCTTTCTTTCTTTTCGGTTTGGGTGTTATTTTTCCTTACCTCATCAATCTGCCTAGGATTTCTAGAACTCTGTTTAGTAGCAATGGGTTTTTCATCTGTAGGCTTTATTATGTTACAGTAAATTTGTTCTGTGCCTCATTTGTTGAGAGGTTTTTTTCTTTTGTTTGTGTGTGCTTGTTTTGTTGTTGTTTTATCTTTAAGGGTTGTTAACTTTGGTCAAAGGCCTTGTGTTTAAATCCAGATGCTTTGTTCTAATCTAAGATATTTCATACATTTTTCTTATGAAAATCTGTCTCTTTCATGTTTTTATTCTTTCAGTTATGCTTATGTCATGGAGAGATATTGTGACTCCCATTGTTAATGGGAATAATACATCTCTTTCTCTTGAACAAAATTGTACCTCGGAATGTGTGAGATGGTTGAATGTAGTGTTTATGCCACATTCATGTTTTATTTCTAATGTTTATCCCATTGCCTGAAAATTAAATTGTGTTCAACAGATGTTTATTGAATATATAAGTTAACATGTGGAGCATATTATGACAATGTGAAAAGGAGAAAATAACAAATTTATCCTCAGTCAACTAGAATATTCTGGTATCAGAAGTGTCTGATAGAGTCTCTCTATCTCGTAGAAAAGACAGTAAGATAGATCCTTATAGGCATGTTATAAATATTAGCGTGTTAGATATTAAAAATGCACGTTTTATAATACTGTGAATGCGCACATGTTAGGATTCTACTGTCCTTTTTTTTAACAGCTGTATGATAAATTTAGAAACACCAGCAGGAATGCCTGAGTTAAAAAATACAGAGGAGAAATGAATCACTCGACATAATATGACTAAGAAAAAAAAAGCAAACACTTTTATTTTAATTTGTCAAATGTCAAAACATCTTGTAAAAATAAAAAGAGAGAGAGAGAGAGAAAGAAATCAAAGAAGCATAAAACCAACAAATCCAGCATAACCTTGCTACAGGCAGAAAAGAAATATAAAGAAAAATAATAAAGGTTATCAAAGAGATTTCAACACTTCCATGTTTTCTAGTAAGGTGAGAGCACGGATAATTTCAAATTTTTCCTTTGCAAAAGAGGATAACATAGAAATGTTATCAACAAAGTGAAGAGAGAAGAGTGAAAAGTCAGGAGAAAAAAGTTGAAGGCACTGGAAGGAGAAGGAGGAGCCTCTGGGAGCCGAGGTGCTGTGTTTTGAGCTAAGTGTGTATTCTGATTAAAAAAAACAAAAAACAAAAAACAGAGGTTGAGATTTTCTTTATTTGCTTCTTTGTTGTTGGTGGTGTTTTGTTTTGTTTCATTTTGTTTTTGGTAGAAGTAAAAATACATTTATTAATAAAGTAAGGTAAAATAATTATAGCTTGAGTATCCTTAAGTTTGTGCCACAGGATTTCATGTACTGCAAACTTTTTGAAATTGTGAATAAAATATTTGTTTTTGTCTCTTGCCCAATATCTCTTGTGTGTGGGAGGGGGATTTTGAGGGGCATTTTTTCATTGTTCCAGAAGGAAATGATTTATTTGTTTCTACACACTACCAGATGGAATATGAATCTGGAGTTTATTTGAGGATAGTCTTAAATGGGGGAGAGGCTAATCTTCCCTATTTGTGAGGCATGATAATATGATTGAACATGACTGAAATGATCTACTATAAAATTGTATGATGAATTTACTCTGTCTCTCCAGAAGTTACCACGTTACCACAAATAAACAGCACTCAAAAATGCCAGAAACTTTATGAAGCTACCTAAATGACATCTCAAGCAACTCTTTCTTTTTAAATTATAAAATAATTTCTGTATTTGGCCTTTTGGAACTGAATAGTACTTAAATTACCTTGATTGGATTATATATTACTTAGTACTCTTAGAAAAAAAAAAAAACAACTCATTCTATTAAAAATAATTTACTTTCTTTATTTTCTACCATTAAAATATGATTCAGAACATTTACTTAAAAATAGTCATAAGTTTAGTAGTGCTGCTAAAACACATTAAAGTATAGATAGCTTTATATAGATACATATCTGTACATATGTATTATTTTAATTCAGAAAATTAATGTGCTTAATGCAATCAGTTTATGACCTTTAAGTTTTTAGAGGTATCAAAAAATTCTAAAGTGGTTGTATGAGTTTACATTCCCACCAGCAATGGAGGAGGGTTTCCCTTTCTCCACAACCATTCCAGCATGTGCTGTCACTTGAGTTTTTAACCTTTGCCATTGTGACAAGTGTAAGGTGAAATCTCAGGGTTGTTTTTATTTGCATCTCTCTGATGGCTAAGGACACTGAGCATCTCTTTAGGTGTTTCTCTGCCATTCTATATTCCTCTACAGAGAATTCTCTGTTCAGCTCCATACCCCATTTTTTTCTTTATTAATTACACTTTATCACTTTGTATCTCTGCTGTGGTTCTCTCCCTCCTCCAGTCCCAATCCCTAGCTTCCTCCACCCACTGCATTCATGCCCCTCCCCAAGTCCACTGATAGGGGAGGTCTTCTTTTCCTTCCTTATGATCCTAGTCAATTAGGTCTCCTCAGGAGTGGCTGTGTTGTCTTCTTCTGTGGCCTGGTAATGCTGCTTCCCCCTCAGGGGGAGGTAATTAAAGAGCAGGCCAATCAGTTCAGGTCAGAGACAGTACCTGTTCCTATTGCAATGGAACCCACGTGGATACTGAACTGACATGGGCTACATCTGTGCAGGGATCTTAGGTTATCTCCATGCATAGTCCTTGGTTTGAATATCAGTCTCAGGAAAGACCCCTGTGCTCAAATTTTTTGGCTCTGTTGCTCTCCTTGTGGAGTTCCTGTCCTCTCCAGATCTTACTGTTTCCCACTTCTTTCCTAAGATTCCCTGCACTCTGCCCAAAGGTTGCCCATAAGTCTTAGCATCTACATTGATAGTCTGCAGGGCAGAGCTTTTCAGAAGTCCTCTGTGTCAGGCTCCTGCCTTGTTCCCTCTTTTCTTCTTCTGATGTCCCGCCTCTTTGCCTTTCTGGATAGGAATTGATTTTTTAATGGGATTGCTTGGTTTACAGTTTTTTTAAAAAAAATTAGTTCTTTATATATTCTGGATATCAACCCTCTGTCAGATATAGCAACCACTTTGGAAATTATTCTGGTGCTTTTTCAGACAATTAAGAATAGCGCTTTCTCAAGATCCAGCTATACCACTACTAGGCATATATTCAAAATATGCTCAAGTACACAACATGGACATTTTTCTCAACCATGTTTGTAGCAGCTTTATTTGTAATAGCCAGAACCTGGAAACAACCCAGATGTCCCTCAACGGAGGAATGGACACAGAAATTGTGTTACTTTTACACAATGGAATACTACTCAGCAATTAAAAACAAGGAAATCATGAAATTTGCAGGCAAATGGTGGGACCTAGAAACGATCCTTCTGAGTGAGGTATCCCAAAAGCAGAAAGACACACACGGTATATACTCACTCATATAGTCCTATAAGATAGGTTAAATTTACTAAAATATGTGCACCTAAAGAAGATAAACAAGAAAGAGGACCTGGAGTAAGATGATCAATCCTCACTTAGAAAGACAAATGGAATGGACATGGGAAGTAGGAGAAGACAAAAAAAAAAAAAAAAAAAAAAAAAAAAAAAAAAAAAAAAAAAAAAAAGGACAGGAGCCTCTGAAAGACTCTACCAACAGCTTATCAAAGCAGATGCTGAGACTCAACCAAATCTTTGGTAGAATACAGAGAATCATATGATAAAAGGGGGAGTTAGTAGTATGAATGGGTGAGGACAGGAGCTCCACAAGGACAAAATATATCAGGGCACGGGGGTCCTCTATGAGACTGTTTCTCCAACAAAGGACCATGTATAGATATAACCTAGAACCCCTGCTCAGATATAGCCCATGTTAGCTCAGTATTCATGTGGGTTTTCCTAGTAAGGGGAACAGGAACTATTTCTGACATGAACTCAATGACTGGCTCTTTTACCTTCCCCTCCCCCCAGAGGGAAGAACAGCCTTGCTAGGCCACAGAGGAGGACATTGCAGCCAGTCCTGAAGATACCTGATAAGCTAGGGTCAGATGGAAAGGGAGGAGGTCCTCCCCTATGAGTTGACTTGGAAAGAGACAAGGAGGAGATGAGGGAGGGAGGGTGGGAATGGAAGGGAATGAGGGAGGGGGCTATGGCTGGCATACAAAGTAAATAACCTGCGATTAATATTAAAAAAATAAAAATTAAAAAAAATCCAAAACCCCCCAAAAATTCTAATCAGAGATAAGTTAAAGTTTGATGGTTCTTTCATTGACAAAAAGAAAATTACAGAATCAACAGTGATTATGTCATAGGATCTCACACTTTTCCTCTCTATTCGCAAGTTAATTAAGCTCAATGGCTAGTTATTCAACCATTCACTCATGTATCATGTATCCAAAGATCCAATGAAATCCTGTTTGTTATGTACCAAGTGAGATGTTAAGGCTATATGATGTTAAAATTTATAATACCCTATATCCACAAATGCAATACTATTCAGCAGTTAGGAAAATATGCTTTCAAGTTACCAAAAGATATGACAAGACCTGTAAATGGGCACTAAATCACAAAAAGAAATCTGCAAAGTAGACATTCTCTGTGATTCTTATTATATGGCATATTAGAAAAGGAAGATGAAAATGGCAGAATGATGAGTAAGTACCAAAATTCAGGAGAAAAGAGAGAGGATTAGATGGAACACAATTATTTTTATGGTCGTGAAACCTGCTTGCAAGTAATGCAATAAAATCCAGCTCACTATGCATTTCAAAACCAATAGCTAGTACAGTGGAAAGTGAACCCTAATTAACATTATAGGCATTATCAAACTGAAGACTTGTCAATACTGGCTCAGTCGTTTTAACAAATGTAGTAGTTTTAACATCACTAAAATAAGATGTTAATAATAGAAGAATGGAGAGGAAGGGATATGTGTGAAAGCTCCGTGATTGCTCTTTGATTTTTCTCTAACTCAAAACCATAAAATGTATCAATTAAAAGCACATTTCATGTTTGTTTCTATTCCTGGAATTTAGTGTGTTGTTGGGGGTACTCTTAAACAATGCCCTGTATTATTTATTTAGAATTTCTGTGACAGGTCACCACAGAATTGGCTGATTTAAGCTCCATCTCTTGGAGCTTCTGGTAGCTCTAAGAATTCCATGGATTATGGTTGGTTCACCTCTGCTTCCATCTTTTCATGGACTCATTTTTGCAGTGTCTCTACTTTCCACATCCTTGGTAAAGACCCGTGTTGGGGATAAAGTTCATAACTCAGAATGAGCTCCTAGTGAGATTACTTATATCTATAAAGATATAACTAATCTATATTTTCAAAAGAGGGTCACAGTCAGAGCTTCAGGAGTCATCCATGGGCGTATATTTGCAGTAGAGTAGGGGGAACTAGCACTTAAGCCGTTACACTGTCTTTAATGTAACCCACACATTATTAGGAGACAATGAATGCAGAACGCTAGGATAGAGACAACAAAACAAAACAAAACAACACAAAGGCCAGGCATGGCTGCTCACAGGCAAAGGGAGAATAGGGAGGCATGTCTCTGTGAATTTGAGATCATCCTGGTCTACACAGCGGGTTATAGACCATGTAGAGCTACATTGTGTGAGCCTGTCTCAGGAAAAACAAACTACAAAGCGATGGGTATTGATGACCGAATTAGAGATTCCTAGACTGTAGAGTGTTGTGTGAGAAGTAAGAATTATTGGATGAATGCATGCCTACTATAGGACAATAGTTCACCCAAAAGCATAGAGCTAGGCAAGCTGAGAGGTTGTGGATCAACGTCTCTGAAAGAATAAGCTCATGAGAGCTGACGGAAACAGCATCACATGTGTCTGGAGTGTTAGGTGTTGGCCAGGTTATAGGAAGCTTTATAACACAACTGTTCAAGTTTCTTGAAGATGAGACCACATTTGTGAAGAACTAGGAAGATTTGATTAATGCCAGGAAGACTTATTGTCTCCAAAGAGACTACTCTGAGCCTTCAGGGATGGGGCATGGTCATAGAGATGGAGAATTAGAAGTGTTTTCGAGTAGACCGCATACCATAGCTAACAAAGCTTAGTGAGTAGGGAAGGATATGAGGGTCACTCTAAGATTGACTGGAACACTTAGCTTTACGTCATGATCCAAAATAACGACTTTGGTTAAAAAGGGGTGAGATTATGTGTGGTAAATATGCTTTTCTAGGTTCGCTTTTGGAAAAGCTTAATTTTTGCCATATGTTGCATCTATTTGTTTTCTATTGCTACTGAGCAGTAAAAGACTGGGAATAAAGACAGAAACTTTTTGAAAAGTTTTAAAATTAACTTTAAAATTTCCCACTCAAGTTGTCACTAGTCCATTTTTGTCACAATGACAAACTTATAAGAGCCCTCCTGATTCTGGAAAGTGAAAAGGAATAAGGGAGATGCAAGCTACAATGGAGCATTGCTAGTTCAGAGGCAAGAAAGTGGTTGGTATTTTTGGGGAGATAAAAAAAAGCTGACATTGCTACTGCAAAACAGCAGCCCAACATTATCACAAATAGATTGCAAAGAGTATTCAAGCAAAAGCTTTCACCAAGGACAAGATTCCCAAACCCAAAGAATGCTGCTGCAATCTCCCTCATTTTTATCTTAGCAGAGCTGCTACAGTGAAAGAAGAAATCTATGTTCCAACATAAAAAATAAACACAATCTCACTGTGACACGGACTGATTCAGTATGGAAACATTGACTAGAGAGGCATTCTGGCTTACTTCAAAAGACTTTCAATAACTGCCAAAAGAGTTTATTTGGATAGTTTCAGTTTCATGCGTTTAATCAACTGAAAACTCAATCCAGAGTTGAGAGTGTGACAGGGCATGTGTTCAGAGGAGGGTGTGCACGTGTTGCTATTAGTAGAAATGTGCGCTTGCACATATGGGTTCTTGAGCATGAGTAAAGGTATGTGTGCATGTGTATTATATTATTCTTTTATATTTATTCTATTTATTTCTTTAACAGGTATTTTTAGATAGCAATATTCATAGCCAAGATCACCTAAAGCCTTAATGCCTGTGGTATCTGTGCTCTTCTAAACCTGGCAGTGGTTATTGCAGGCAAGACTATGAGGCAGCAATGTATGATTAAAGTAACATGGTATAACCTTTAAGGAACTTAGGTCACACTTTTTGATTCTTGCAACTAGCAAAGCTCCAGTTTTAACAGAGGTGAATATGTTGATAGGAGTATCCTGGCTGCCCAAGATTCTGAAGTAGTGAGTAGAGCAGTCAATTTATACCCAACTAATTCTTACCAAAGTTTTTTTTTTTTAATTACATCCATCGTTTGGAGGGTTCTCAGTCTCCATGCCTATTGGGTAGCAATGAATCTAAAAGGAGAACTATTTCCCTACATGACAGTTTGTATTCTTGCTGAAGATGAGCCTAGTAAACAGACAGCTACTACCTTTGTCTTTGGTTTTAGAGATACACAAATTGAGGGCAAAGAAGATCATGAATCCAACGAAAGAAGGCTCAGTTAAGTGTAGAACTGCCGTGTCTTTGCTAAGTCATCAATTCTATCCCACACAGCTCTTAGGTATATAGTATACTAAGAAATTCTCATTTCAGTTTCTCATCAAACATGAATCTACACTGAATCTTGTGTGGCTGTGTGAATTGGTTCCAGGTGGGATGCATTTATCAGCACGCAGTGCGATGGTTGTATAGACTATATGCTGATGATGCCAAGGTGATGGTATTTGTTTCTTTGGTTTCATACATGAAAACAAAATCTAGTGTGGTGCCCATGCTGTATCCAACCATGACTCCAACCAGCTGTCACGCATATGTTTGCTGCTGATCAAAGGGGGATCAGGTGACAGTGGGAGTGACTCAGCCCCAGCATGCAGACTGGCAAGGACGTCACTCCAAGTGCGTGTGTTGCTGACAGTGCCTCAGTACCAGCATCTGTGCAGATGGAAAAGAATTTCTTTTTATAACCAGTGTCAGTTTCTCATTCCAGGTCAGTTTTGGTGGCACTGGTTGAAAGGAGGACAAAGATGTTGCCAACTCTAAGGAAGAGAATGGGAAGGAAAGTCATCAAAGAGTCTAGGAGGCACTTAGCAAGATGACCTTTCACGCATTGTCCAGTGAGGGGACATTAGTGTAGACACTGCCCAGTGCCTTGGGTGTTTTCTGTTATATAAGCTCATGTGATTTTTTAGCGACAGAAGAACTATTTACTTTACAGACTCATTCTTTGAATAGTGAATACTTTAAGTGATCAGAAATATATAATTTTCTTATTACAAAAGAAATCCGCACAACAAAAATATACAGGAATATTCCACACAGTAATTATGTAATCACCACTTACCAAGAAATCTAACTCAGTGTGTAAACATTCAACTTATCTTTCTTCTGGATGTATACATATATGTATAAATACAAATTGATACATGATAAAACAAAACCTTTCGTATATTTTGTTCATATTTGTTAGTCTTACTAGTTAAGATGTATTATGAAGTATACTTATTTATTTTATGTGACTGCTTGATGAAGAATGTGAAATTATCACGTGTCATCACAATAAATGGAACAAAGTTACCCATAATATCTCAACTTTTTCATTACCAACCATACTACACCTCTGGCTTACAGCAACTGC
Organism: Psammomys obesus; assembly: GCF_907164565.1. Lineage (NCBI taxonomy): Eukaryota > Metazoa > Chordata > Mammalia > Rodentia > Muridae > Psammomys > Psammomys obesus. Next base: position 7,509,650 of record NW_026585644.1, on the reverse strand, counting down.
CACATTCCTGCCTTGAGTAGTCTATGGAAATGTCACCACACCTAATTCTCTTTCTAATTCTCATTAGTTAAGTGCCTTCCTTCAAATTATTTTCCTATCTACTGCTTTTCAACTTTGTATCTCATTTTGTTTTTAATAATCCAATATTTTGAGGTTAACCAGGTCCTAAGGTCATTTTCCTAGCCAACTTCTCAAAATTTTTATTTTCACATTGTACCTTGTGGGTTCTGACTCTGTCCCCTGCAGACCTGTGAGATTCTCTAATCCTGACTTCAATTTGAATTTCTGGGATCTTCATTTTCATTTGAACCAGTTCCCTGAATCTTTGATTCTCTGTGATACTTAGGTATGGTTTTCTAAACGATATGTACTTATCCCTATATACTCGATCTGACATTTATTTTCTTAGCAATGGGGTAAGTTTGACTAATTTGCCTAAGGAATATGAAATATAGGCAGAGAAACAAAGATTGGCATAGAACTTAGGAGTATAGGTAGGGAAGATACAGCCCTAGGCCTATTTTGATGCAGGCTTACAAAGGAGACACAATTCTTCCCAATCTTTATTCTACATTCAAATGTGGTAAGACTGTTATGTCAATTGCTTAAGAAAATACTGTGAGCATTTTTTTTTGATGGAAGTTGTTTTTATATAAACATTACTCTCCTGGATAGCACATTCCTTTCTTAAGGAGACAGCTTGCTAAATATAATTATTTTCCCATCATTATGGCTCTTAAAAAATGAGCAAGACTACGACTAGTTTATTTTCCTTTAGTGGTGAGGTAAAATTTACTCTTCTGGGTATTAAAAAAAAAAAAGAGAGAATTTGCATAGACCAGGCCCATTTTTTTTTTTTTACATATCGTTCTTTGCGCATTAATTGTTATCAAGAGAATCTGATGAGACAAGGATCTCACTTCAAGCTTTTACCATAAGTCACTTTCTCATCCTCAGACAGGACAGGTGAGTTTCAGCATCCCAGGAGGTCACTGTCCTTAGAGTTATCCACCAGTCCTGGCTTATCACGCCTCTTCAGGCAGCTCACAATGTCTATTCTGTTCTGGGAATAACACAGTTGGAAACTGACATAACCGGATTGTAGGAGAAATGGCAAGTCTTAAGCAAGGAGCCTAATATAACCCCATCCTTGCAAGCATTCTCTTAGAGTTAGTAGATGGTGCTGGTATCCAGGAGTCAATGCTCTTGTCTTCTCGCCCCTTCCTTGACCTTCTCTTGGAGGACAGAGTGTGAGTTACCAGGTCTTCACTTGTTCCAGGTATTGATATTTTCATCATGCCAACTGCTTTGTAACATAGATTAAGACTTTTCAAATTTTCTGAGAATTAAAGATTATCGACTGTAATGACAGACATTCAAATATTTTCCTTAGGATTCTTTGCTTTTTAGATGTTCAACTAAAGCAAGTTACACAAATACACAAAACTCTGCATGACTTTGAAGGAACCGCTAGTTATTTAGAAAAGGGAAAACAAAACTAAAATATTTTGAAAATGAGGAATAGATACTTCTATTTAAATTTAGATATTTTATTTTTTAGATAAAATGTAAATATTTTATTTTATATGCATTAACAGTGTGCATGGTCGCATGGGAATGCCTGGTGTTGATGGAGGCCAGAAAACGGTGTTGGCTTCCCTGGAATTTGGGGTTACTGGTGGTTGCGAGCCATAGTGTGGGTGCTGGGAATTGAACCTGAGTCCTCTGGAGGAGCAGCAAGTGTTCTAACCTGCTATATCATCTCTTCCGCTTGCAGGTATTTTCACTTATGTTACAAAATTCCCTCACTGTTATGTGCCGTTGGTTCAATTACAGATGAGGGATCAATGTCTTCACTTTAACAGTTACCTCTACTGCCAACCATACAAAAGTGTTGCCTACTTTCCCAGTGCTCTCTGCTCAGTGAGAACATGGAGGTAAATAAGTATGTGTGATTCAGTGATGGTATGTTAAAAAAAAATGTATGCAGTAAGACTACTGATTCACCCACTCCAAAGCTGCAATTAAGAAGATAATAAAGACATTATCCAGAGATTCTATTAAATTCCTGACTTCTCATTTGAAAAACTGAGCAATTAAATCTAGATTTGTCATTCACACATGTAGACATTTTCACTTACGGTTTAAAACTTAATTTAAGATGCATTTTAAACTCCTCTCTGTTCCCATGGAGACATTCCCCGACAACATGTAAGGGTGTTGCTGGGCATGGGTCTCTTCCCAGAGAAGACTAGGCAGAGCTGGAGCAGGCAAGTTTGCACACTCCGAGGTTGTAAAACCAAAACTGTGACTTTTTTTTTAAATCCATTGTTGTACTCCAGATACACAGTCTTCATCTCAACAGCCTGCCAGGCAGTTAAGCAGCACAGTAATGTATCTGGACCAACAATCTCTAACTTTTTATTATTAATACTCTGCAATAAAACATAACGACATTGTACTTGAGTTTTCAATTGCCTTTTCTCTTTGATTATCTCTGAACAGACATACATTTCAATCAAGGGATGCACATTACCTTTGTTGTTTTCAAAAACATAAAATTTTGTGTCACTTTAAGTTAGTATTTAAGTAAAAAGCATAGACAATAGTAAAATAAAATAAAAGAAAAAAGTACAGGAAAACCTAATGATTTCCTAATACACTGTTGATTGGATTTGGAGATCATAAAAATAAGAAAACCCACCTAAAGAAAATCCTCAATTCACAAAAACTTTGAAATCAAGTATTATTGAAAGAAAATATCATGGCCATGGAAATGGGTTCTGTATAGAGTGGGCCTTTGTAAAGAAATATCAAAGCCATTCTTGCTGAGTGTGGAAATGCCTGTAATCTAGCAGTTTGAAGGCTCAAGTAAGAGTATTAAATAGTAGAGTATGATCAGCCCGGCAGAACTGCAAGATTCTTCTTAAAACAATACAAAAGAATGAGCAGCTTGTAAAATTAACCTCATTCTCAGAGGATAATTCTCAGAGATACACCTTACTGGCCTGAAATGACATTGTAAGACTAACCCAAAAGTAGTATAATTACTGATAAAATCCGTAGCCATGAGGACAATTGGGAGGTACTATTATATATAAGAATGAAAACCAGGGCTGGAGAGATGGCTCAGCTGTTAAAGGCTAGGCTCACAACCAACACTATATGAGTTTGGTTCCCAACGCCCTTGGCTGTCTTAAAAAAAAAAAAAAAAGAAAGAAAAAGAAAAAGAAAAAAAAAACAGAACAAGAGAACCTACTCCATTCATAAATAATATAAATTAGTTTTACTTCACAAAGAAGCATTTTGTTCTATTTGCTTTGTCTTCTAAAAGTGTGCCATAATAGTCTCAGTTCCTCTTTTTCCATGTAGTAAATGCATCATGTATATTCTCTTTTGCTTCCAAAGCAAGAGAAGGGGCTCATTCTTTCCACTGGCATTACAATCCACTACTTTCCTCCAATGTATCACCTCTTTTACTGTGTCCAGATTGAGGGTATTGAAAATGCAAACCAGTCCTCTTGTCTTAAAAATACACATAAGAACAGTTTCTTTAAGAAAAAATAATAAAATAAGTAAACTCTTTTCATATTGGGGTCTGGGGCACTGTTAAGAATGCTACTCCAATTGATGGCAGAAAGCCATCATAGGAAACAAACTGTATATAAGCATGGAGACACAGGCTTTGTAGCTCTAAAATTGCTTACACAAAGAGCCCATATATGAATTTGGCTCAACTCAGCAACACTTTTTCTTTAAATTGCACAGAAATCTGAAATACATTGGGTGTGTGTTAGGGCAACCTGGCCCTGAGTAAAAACTGTATTTAAAGGGGCAAATGTGGAAGTAATTATTACCTTGATGTATTTACCAGAATGCACAGATTGTATCCAGCATGTCTTGTCTGGGCATTGAGAGTGTTTCAGTACACCTACCATTCTAATAACCCCAGCGCTTATAACATCATGTGATATAAGAATTAACACTAAACTCCCTTTACCTAGGAGTTCACTCTACCGCCTTGCGAAGCTTCAATGAACCAAGCTGAGAATGTAGACTGTAATTTTCATTCCAAGTGAATGAACCACAGTATTGCTGGCATAAGCTAGTCTCTGATTCAAAAATGAATGAATTAGTGTTGCAGGCAGGCACTTTAGAGAAATAAACAGGAACTTTTGCTTCCTTCCATTTACAGCTTTAAAAAATAAAACTTAGGAAGGAATGCTAAGCAACTGCAAAAAAAATGTGATTGGGTTTTGTGGTTACTGTTGGGCCTTTAAATTGTGTTCTTGGCTAAGCTAACAACTGTATTTCCTGCTAAATAAACTTAGAAGAAGGCTCATGTCAGTACTAAGAAGTGGAGCTGTGGTCTGTTCCAGTGAGACAGCTAAAGTCAGTATATTCTATGATGCTATTATCAATGCTGAAAAGAGTAGTAAAATTTGTTCTAATATTAGGAAAGCTTGACTACAGTGTAAAGCTACAGGCATGTAGATATACATTATATGCCTAAGAAAAAAAATGAGTACAGTAGGTCATAATCATATTAATAAATGCCATTATAATTTTTTGTGTGTAAAAAGAAATGTAAAGCATGAGTGGCTAAGAGCAACAAAAGAATCAGTCTCAGTAAATGCCCATATCAAGAAGCTTATGAAAACTGGAAAGTCAGAAATCATCAGTCTATGATTTAAGCTACTGTTGGCTTCAAGGAATGAGGAATATTGAATGTGGAGAGAAAGCATATAGCACACAGCCGTCGACTTTGTTAAATACAAGGAGAAGTTATCGTTTATATAATAGAACTTAGAGTATGTCATAATGAATATGACAATGCAGATGAATACCACAGGATCCTGCAGTATAAACCTTCGTATTTACCTTGGCTTAAATAACAACAGATACTAAATGTGCTTTTTCTACAGCAAAATTCTTAGATATAATTAGATCATCACCTCCACTTTTGCTATCACATTTCTCTGATTCTTTCAAGAAATTAAAAATAAAGAACATAAAAGTTTAGAGTTTAAGAAGTAAAATGATTTGGGATTTCTAGATTATATAAACCCTTGAAAATTCAAGTGTGAAGGAAGTAAAGCTTGAGTGGAGTTTTAAAGCTACCTTGAACTGTTCACATGATGGCATATGTTGAACACAGTGCCACTGGTAAAGAAGAAACATCCATGTAAACAGATCAGTGTAGCCAAGAGACAGAAGACATTTACCATGGGTGGAACACAATGATATTCAGGGTACTGACAAGAGAACTGGACAGAAAGCTGAGTCTGAGGCCAGATTAAACAGGAGCTAATCAGTCATGCTCTTGAACTTCATCTTTCTGTGATGACCAACTGAAACTACTCATATGGGTGTACATGAAGAAGGGCACATTTGAAAACAGCCACTTTGGGAGCATGAAGTTTGCTTTGTAAAAGAACAAAAGGGAAGTGGGGAAACAGTGGAGCTATTGCCACAGTATAGCTCCAAGCTATTAAGGTTAGGAAACAGTAATACTGGAAGAACAGAGTTGCAGGTCAGCTCACCAATACTTGTGAGAAAGTCTGGCACTATTCAGGGAAGCAGTAATCAGAGGTATTTGTTGGAACAATGTTGTGGGATACAAAGATACATAAAAACCTGTTTAGCTTTGAAGGCAATGTGTCTGTAAGATAATGTGGATGGACTTGCCTGAGATCAGATGGAATTAATTCTTTCAAACTGAAATGCCAGTGGCCATGCCACTTTCTATTGCATGTGACTCAAACTCTATTTTAATTAGTTGAGCCAAAGACAAAGAACTCATTTGCCTTTGTAAATGGACAAAGATGAATTTAGAGATATTAACTTTCTTAGTAGGACTTTGTCTCTTTTCTTTCTGCTTCTGTTTGGCTTGTCTTCCGGAACTCATTTTCTAGAGGGAAAGAAGAACATCAAGGATAGCCCCGAACTTGTGGCTCTTGATTCCTAAGAAAACATCTGCTTCGGTCAGCATGTCTGTCAAGGTTAATAGACACTGAACTCACAGCAAGAAATACTCAGACAGTTTAGTCCTTTGACATATTCCAATCTCAGCTCTCAATGATCCATGAAGCGCTATAGTTGACTATTCCAAGAGAATGGGAAGCTGCAAATATACCAAAGATCATTGGGCAAGCAACAATTGGGTTCTTGGTGAAAGGTAAAAAATCAGCCACTGCTAATTGTGTGTCTTAAAGTTGGACACTTACCTGTCTTGTCCATTAACTCGTCTGTGGCCCAAACTTTATCTTGATTCTTTTTTTTTTTATTTATTTTTTAATTAGCAGTAATTGCACCTTGGATAAACCTCATTGGCCATGGTACTGCCACTGTACAAAGCTTTACCCTGATTCTTACTGGAGCCAAACATTGGGAAAGGTCAAAATATGCAGTATATTTCAAAATATAATGCTATTCTAACTTTAAAATTTATTACAAAATGGAATAGATAAATGGCTGTTTGGAATAGTAGATAACAGAAAGGTTATGATTAATAAAATATGGAAGGAGAGGTTGCTTAATTATGTTTCTCGACTGATGTTAGTTTCCAGTATAATAGATTTGGTTTAAGTTATTGAAAGTCTGTAGATGATAGAGTTTCTTATAACCTCAGAAAGAGATGTCTGTGAAGTCGTATGTGCTTCAAGCAGAGCATAAGAGGAGTGTTCTCAGAGCATCGATTACATCATCACTCATCTGCCAGTCCTGTCTTCAGCTGTACTCTTTATGATCTGTGCTACATAAACTTTTTATGGAGAATGTGAGGAGACAGTAGCTGAAGTAAGATGTTGTGTCTGACCAGGAGAGAACTTTTATCAGCAGAGCACAAACTTTTATCCACATGGAACACCTAGCTTTCTCTATTCTTATGCAATCCAGGCCCCAATCCAGGGAATGGTGATGCACACTTAAGGCTGAGTCTCTCCACACCAGTTAAGGCAAACAAAAAAATTCTCAACAGATATGCTCACAGGCAAACCTCACCTAGGAAATCCTAGAATGAGACTCTCTTCCCAGGTGATAGAAAGTTGTGGGAAGTTGACAGAGCTAACATTAGCATTAACCACTACAATATTTGACCACATTAAAGAGTAGTAAGTTTGTTTGTTTGATCATGGTGCAAATACACATAGGACTAAAGTTGCTACTTGGTTGCTAGTTGAGCATTAATAGACATTATTCATTCTAACTTGTAGGAAATGTCTAAGGGTTTCTACTACTGTGATGAAACACCCACACCAAAAGCAACTTAGGGAAGAAAGGGTTTATTTCACTTACACTTACGGGTAACAGTCCATCACTGAAGAAAGCAGGAGCTCAAGAATGGCAGGAAGCTGAAGACAGGAGCAGATGCAGAGGCTATGGAGAAGTTTTGTCTTCTGGCTTGCTCAGCTTGCTTTCTTATAGAACTCAATGCTCTGGAGTGGGCCCATCCACACAGAACTACGGGCACTCCCACATCAGGCATTAATCAAGGACATTCCCTACAAGCTTGCCATTAACCTGGTATTATGGAGGTCATTTCTCAATTGAGATTACCAGATATCAAAAACTATAGCTTGTGTCAACTTAACATAAAACTAGCCAGCACAGTGTCCCTTTTTCATTTTATTAATTACAATTTATTTACTTTTTATCCCTGCTGTAGCCCTTGCTCATCTCCTCCCAGTCCCACCCTCCCTCCCACTTCTCCCCCTATGCTCCTCCCCCAGTCCACTGATAAGGGAGGTCCTCCTACCCTTCCATCTGACACCAGCTTATCAGGTCTCATCAGGACTGGCTGCATTGTCTTCTTCAGTGTCCTGATAAGGCTGTTCCCCCTTCAAGGGGAAGTGATCAAAGAGCCAGCCACTGAGTTCATGTCAGAGACAGTCCCTGTTCCCATTACTAGGGAACCCACTTGGAGACTGAGCAGCCATGGGCTACTTCCCCCTCAGGGGGAGGTGATCAAAGAACCAGCCACTGAG
>NW_026585644.1:7490032-7501655 GCF_907164565.1 Psammomys obesus | reverse complement strand
TTTCTTCTGATGTCCATCCTCTTTGCCTTTCAGGATGGGGATTGAGCATTTTAGTTAGGGTCCTCTCTTTTGCTTAGTTTGTTTAGATGTACAGCTTTTAGTGGGTTTATTCTATGTTGTATGTTTATATGAGTGAATATATACCGTGTGTGTCTTTTTGCTTCTGAGACAACTCACTCAGGATGATCCTTTCCAGGTCCCACCATTTACCTGCAAATTTCATGATTTCCTTATTTTTCATTGCTGAGTAATACTCCATTGCATAGATGTACCACAGTTTCTGCATCCATTCTTCAGTTGAGGGGCATCTGGGCTGTTTCCAGCTTCTGGCTATTACAAATAAAGCTGCTACAAACATGGTTGAGCAAATGTCCTTTTTGTGTACTTGAGCCTGTCTTGGGTATATGCCTAGGAGTGGTATGGCTGGATCTTGAGGAAGCGCTATTCCTAGTTGTCTGAGAAAGCGCCAGATTGATTTCCAGAGTGGTTTCACAAGTTTACATTTCCACCAGCAGTGGAGAAGGTTTCCCCTTTCTCCACAACCTCTTCAGCATGTGTTGTCACTTGAGTTTTTGATCTTGGCCATTCTGATGGGTATAAGGTGAAATCTCAGAGTTGTTTTGATTTGCATTTCCCTAATGGCTAATGAGGTTGAACATTTCTTTAAGTGCTTCTCTGCCATTCGATATTCCTCTACAAGTGTTTTTATATCAATGTTCTAAATTAAAATTCCTCTAAAAGTTTGAGGAGAAGAATTTGCAGATATCTTGAAAGGAAGATTGGACGTTCCTCCAGGAACCCAACAACCCAAATCCGCAGGAAGTAACTAAAGAGTGCTTTCATTGTGTTCTGTAGTTTGAATATGGTGTGCATTCATCTTCATTGAATTCTAGAACGTCTTTAATTTATTTATTTCTTCCTTTTCTCGGTGGTCATTCAGAAGAGTCTTATTCTGTGTTTTTTATTTTGTAGGCTACCTATTGTTTCTGTTGTTGTTGAACTTAAGCTTTAATCCATGATGGTTTGATAAGATACAAAAGGTTATTTCAATTTTCTAATATCTGTTGAGATTTGCTTTGTGATAGAGTTTATAATCAGCTTTGGAGAGGGTTCCGTAAGGTGCTGAGAGGAAGGTAATTGTGTGTGTGTGTGTGTGTGTGTGTGTGTGTGTTTGGATGAAATGTTCTGTAGCTATCTGTTATGTCTATTTGATTCATAACATCTGTTAATTTCATTACTTCTTTGTTCAGTTTCTGTCTGGATAACCTGTGCAGTGGTGAGAGGGGGTGTTGAAGTCTCCCACTATTCAAGTGTGGGGTTCAATGTCTGATTTAAGCTTTAGTGATATTACTTTTAGTAATGGGTGCCCTTGCATTTGGGGCATAAATATTCAGAATTGAGATGTCATCTTGTTGGATTTTTTTCTTTGATGGTATGAAGTTTCTTTCTCTATCTCGATTGATTAGTTTTGGTTAGAAGTCTAGTCTGTTAGATATTAGGGTGCCTACTCCAGCTTGTTTCCTGGGTCCATTTCCTTCAAAATTTTCTTCCAACCCTTTACTCTGAGGAAATGTCTACATTTGATGTTGAGGTGTACTTGTTGTATGCAGCAGAATAATGGTTCATGTTTTCAAATCCATTTTGATAGTCTGCGTCTTTTATTGGGGGATAGACTCTATTGATGTGAGATATTAAATATCAATGATTATTAATTCCTGTTGTTTTGTTGTTGGCAGTCCATCCCTGTATATGTGTTTACAGGGAGTGTGCACATGTACGTTCTTTTTGTTTTACTGGTATTAAATTATTTATTTTCTATGTTTCCTGAGGTTTAATTAACTTCTTTTTGTTGGAGTTTTTCTTCTTGTATCTTCTGTGGGGCTGGACTTGTGGATAGATTAGATATTGCTTAAATCTGTTGTTTTTTTTTTTTTTAATAGAATATCTTTGTTTATGGAATCCATCTATGGTGATTGAAAGTTTTGCTGAGTATAGAGGTCTGGGCTGGCTTAGTGACTCTAAGGTATCTGCCCAGGGCCTACTAGCTTTTGGAGACTCCATAGAGAGTTCAGGTGTAATTCTAATAGGTCTACTTTCATATGGTACTTGCCTTTTTTTCTCCTTATGGCTTTTATTATTCTTTCTTTGTTCTGTACATTTAGTATTTTGATTGTTATGTGGCGAGAGGATTTTTCTCTTTTGGTCCAATCTTTAAATTCCTTGTACATTTATAGGCATCTTTTTCTTTGGGGTAGGGAAATTTTCTTTTATAATTTTGTTGGGAATATTTTCTGGATCTTTGAGCTGGGATTCTTCTCCTCTTTCTATTATTTTTTGGTTTGATCTTTTCATAGTGTCCCACATTTCCTGGATGTTTTGTGTCAGAAACTTATTACATTTAACGTTTTCTTCGACTGGTGTATCAGTGTCTTCTCTCATATCTTCTGTGACTGAGATTCTCTCTTCTCCTTTATACTGTCAGTGGTTCTTGCATCTGTAGTTTCTGTTCTCTTACCTAGGTTTTCCATCTCCAGAATTTCCTCAGTTTGTGTTTTCTTTACTGCTTCTATTTCCATTTTCAGGTCTGGGAACAGTTTTATTTATTTTCTTAATTGCTTGATTTATTTTCCTGTATTTCCTTAAGCTATTTGTTCATTTTTTTTCTTTAAAGGAATCTATGACTTTAATAAGATTAGGCATAAGGCTATTTCCTTGTGCTTTAGTTGTGTTAGGATTTCCAGGGCTCTAGTAGGAGAACTAGGTTCTGGTGTTGCCGTATTGGCCTGATTCTTACTGATTGTGACCTTATGCTGTCCTTTAGCTATCTGGGTCTTGCAGTTATCATAGGTTTAGAGGCTGTTCTGGGTTTATCTACTTTGGATGAGTGGTTTCGGCATTTTTTTTTCCCCTTTGGTTTCTGTTTCCTCTGTGTCTTCTGGCCTGAGTGGCCTGAGGTTCTGATGTTTTCTCTGAGGTTTTTGTGGCCTGCATGGCCCATGGGTGCCTTGTCTCTGGCATAAAGTTTAAATATTTTATTTTAAGTTAATTATTTAAAGTATTTATTATTTAAATTATTAAACATGTATTTAATAAATATTTCTAATTTATTATTTGTTATTAATAATATTTATTATTAAATAATTGTTTAAATTATTTATTAAATAAAATAAAATTTAAAATAAAACATTAAAATTTAAATAAAATGAAAATAAACTTTCCTGCTATTTTGCAAGTATTTATGCTATTTAAAACATGTATCAGAGATCCACATTTGATACATATGACACTCCAAAACTGACTTACAATTAAAAGTTCATACTTCCACTAGTGTTCAGTCTTGAATCTGGGCATTCTGGGTGCTTGTGAAGTTGTGTAAAGATGGGCATGCATCATTATAATATCATGTAAAGTAGTTCACTGCCGTGGAAATCCTGTTTACTGTTCTTCATCCTTTCTTGATGCAATCCATGGCAACCACTGATCTTGTTTTGTTTTGTTTTTCTATAGCTTTGAGTCTCTCAGGATGTTATAAAAGTCAAAATTGTACAGTACAACATTAACTGTAATGCCACAGTTAGCCATTTTTAGCCATGGAATTTCTTGTTTATTTTTGCATTTGGGAGGCTATTCATAAAGCTGCTATCCAGCATTCATGTGCAGACATTTCTGCAGGCAGAAGGTTTTGACTCCTTTGGCTACATACCATGGTCTATGAGTACCTCATCATATAATAAGAAATATGAGTGCTGGATCACACCATGAACAGCAAGGGTGGAAATACCTGGACACATGCTAAATAAAGGAGTATATAAGAATCAGATAACAAATTGTAACTAAAAAGAAAAATAAAAATTTAAAAAAAAATTAAAAAAAATCAGATAATCTACTAAATACTAAAATGTGGTAAAGAGCAGATGAATACTGAATAACACAATAAAAAATGGGCAGTGTGAGAACTGGATCACATTGCAAGTAGCAAGAGCTGAGAGGAATGGATATACTGAGAAATATCCCTTATATATACCATAGGATGGATGGATAGAGAGAGAGAGGAAAGAGAGAGAGAGACCAAGAGATACATCTATATATGTATATGGCATATCAGAAATTGAGTATTTTATTCAATGCTGAAAAACCTTTATATATACTATATTAAGCTATGAAAAGAGCTGTAAGAAGCTGTATAATTCCAGTATATAAATATAGTATGTTTTTATTGGACATAAATGTCAGGGGTCATAGTATTAGGAGCATATGGCAAGTACTAAGGAGTATGAATACTGGGTAATATGGTAAGTACCAAACAGTGTGAAAAGTGGTTAATGTAATAAGTATGAGAGCTACGGTTACCGGCCCACAGGGAAATTAGAATGGGCTCTGAGTACTGGGCCATATATATGCCAAACACCAGATGAGAAGATGTTCACTGTTTTCCTATGTGACTTTCCTACTATGCACTTCCTCAGTATTGAGCTAGAGTCCTTGTCCTCAACATCCTTTTCAGAATCCTCTGCCGGATGCTTGAATGGTGGTTTTGGCTCTCCCTATGGGAGGAAAACCTAAAAAGACTTTTCTCTGATGCTAACTTTAGCAACTTAGTTGAGATTCTGGTCGCACATCTCACGAAGTAAGTAAGTAGCCCCTTATCACTTGAGGTTTAGCTCTCATAATTATGCACACTGACCCTCCAGCAATTTCATTACAGTTGATTTTCTTAAGCCAGAATTGGCTCAGCAGTGGTTTCTTCCTATGAACTTTGCTGTGGTGAGCTGCAACTTCTTGTGTTTCTCTTTTTTGAGTCTTGGACTACAGTTTCTTCTGTATCCTTCCCTCTTTTGGATAAGTTGTTGATTTTTAAATCTGTTTTTTGTTAATGAGAAAAATGACAATTTCTTATACCTTACATGTGAAAGCTGAAACTTAAAGTCATTTTAACTAAATTTAAAATGCTTCATGTAGCTAATGCCTACAGTGAACAGTGAAGGATTATAAAATCTGCGATAAATTTATGTTTAGTTTTTTTTCTGCATAAAAATATTTGTTTTTCATAACCATAGATGTAATAAACTTATCCCTATAGAACTGTTAAAATCTAATTATTGAACCAAGACTGAGTGAATATACAAAGAACAATAGAAGTCGGATGAATGTATTAAAGAGTAAAAGGTGAAGAAATGTGGGAGGCTTCATTTGCCGTGGAGAATATATGTTGTAAAGGAGGATCTCAAGATATTGTAAGCTCCTGTATTTCTTCCACCTGACGGTTTTTACTGACTTGTTTACTTTACTTCAAGAGTGTCATAAAGGCTGTAAAGTTAATAAACTTGGTGGCTTTCTGTCATCAGCTTTTGCCAAAAATAAGTAAATTTGTGTAAGGCATATGATATTGTTAGTGACAAAATTGTGTAATAAATAGTAATGAAGACAAAGCATTTAAGTCCCTTTTCAGTGACAAACCATGGATTTCTCTATTGAACACAGGCAGGGCCACACAGATTGTTTGTATTGTATAACTCCAGACTTGTCAGTTCATTTTATAGCACCCTAAATTCTACATCAATCTAACAGAGACTATAATTACTCTATAAACATAATTATGAGCACCGAAATGAACTACTGTGTGTGAAGCACTTAATATTGTGTGGTGTGTTAGGCCTTTATTTTCTCATATAAAACTTTTCAAAGTTGATTTCAAAAGCACCATTATGCACAGCATTGTTATGATCTGGAGAATAACCATTTGCTATTTTGCTCTATTAGATTTCATTTTATGTAGTAAGGAAAAAAGCCACAAACAACAACAATAAAAAAATCCCACAGTGAATTATAAATTACAAACCAAAACAGGACAGAGTTCAAACACTGAACGAAAGGAAACAATACTTCACCTTGGCGTTTCGCCTTCCAAACCATTGAGTTACAGATTCCCCCACCCACTGTTGGTGCTGGCAAGGAGACCTCAACCACCTTGTTTTTCCTTTCCTCTCTTTCTGCTCCAAGTGTCTTTTTTTCAGTCTGGCCACCAGTAATGCTGGCTCTAGTTTCTTCACGGAGACCCTCTTTTTGGAGAAAGAATTTGGGGCAGCCGGGTTGTCCATGACTTTGTGTCGCAGCAGTCCAGCCAAATATGTAAAAGCAACTTCCTATAAGGTGTGGGCTGTGACCAGGTAGCACAAGTGCCAGAATTGGCAGTATGGGAGTTCAGGATCACCATACGCATCCCACTTCATTGATGAAAATATTCTTGGAAATTCAAGTTTAAAAGCTAAGCAACAGCAGAGATACATTCCCTAACAATACACGTTGGTGTTTTTGCAAGCTTCTGTGTGGAGTTAGGGAAAGCAGGATGTTCTTGCTAATGGCCACACAACACCTACCAGAAATTCCATTCTGAGTGAGCCCAGACTAAACTGCCCTGATTTTCTATGCATAGGTTTGCATCTTCATCTGTGTGCAGGTATACATTTGTGGACAGATGCCAGTTTGCCTGTGTAGTTCCATGCCTGTGCATGGACATGCTGAAGGACAACTTCAGTCTACATAGGTGCCTGTGTTGGGTAGCCATGAACCCCCAGGGATCTGCCTGTCTCTACCTGCTCTACACTGGGATTATAAGCATGGGCTACCTTGACTATCTTTTTATATGGGTGTTGAGGATTGAACTCAGGTCCACAAATCTGTATGCCAAACATTTCACTGACTGGGCTATCTCTTCAACCATGAAGTGATGTTTTAAAAGAGTCCAAACCAAACCAAACAAACCAACAGCAAACCCACAATTCTATCTACTTTCCTTTTTTCAGCCGCCAGCCCATAGAAATTACTGGAGACTCCATTTCTGGATGGAATGTCTTCTCAAACCTTCTAGTAATTTTAGGGTCAATGAAAAAGAATTACTTAATTTGTAAAGGTGAAGTACTGTGCTTTAGTCAGAATAAATAAGCAACAATATTTCTTGAAGTAGTCTAGGATGCCGGGAGATTGACACATTGTGAGCTTCTCTGCAAACACCCTCTCTGCTTTACACTCATGTGCAGATGTCTCTAACCAGCATCAGAGAGGAGCTGCTTCCCTTCCACACCTTTGCCTGTATTCATCCCCCTAATGTTTAAAAAGCACATGCTTCGTTCTGAACACACATAACAAAAGTGTGCTGTGATGCAGCACCTATGCTCAGGCCAAAGGCTCAAAGGAAAATTCAATCTTTTAAGTCGGAGTGCCCAGGCAGTAATTTTTCCATACTTTCTCTGTGTGTGCTCTGGCTCTGGAATGTTCTGAGGAATGCCTGTGGAATGATTTGGTGCTGATGTATTTTTTTTCCTCCATTTTCTCTGGATTTTATTGCATTCACAGGGAAATATGAAATCAGTAAGTTATCTTATACACAGATTTATACAGAAATGAAGTGTTTGCTACTTAATGGAAAGATTGCCCCTTTGTCTAAAAAGCTTTTTCATCCCAGGAAAAACTCAAATGTAGCCAAAGCCAATTATAAGCCCCCTTTCAGAGCCCAGGTTCGGTTTCAGCTGCAGTGCTGGAAATACAATCACTGTCCCCTGTGTGCTTTGGGGTACAGTGATGCCTCATTTATCAGGCACTGTTAAAGGTTGAGGCGAGCCATGGAAGAGAAATGTCCAGATGCTTGAATCTTTATACCTCACGAGTAAATTGAAATTATAAAAAGTTAAGCATACTAAACATATTACATATTGCTTTCCTAAGCAATGTGTCCTGAACACAATTTAATCAAGTTTGAAACTGAGCTTTCTCACTTGCTAGTTGCTTAACTTTGGCAAGTTACTAAAATCCAACTCAACCACTTACTAGCTTTATAATTTTGGCAAATTAGTTAGCCTCTGTTTTCTCATCTGTCAAGCAGAGATAATTAAACCTATGTCACAGTCTGAATTAGCTAATCTATATAAAACACCCCATAAACTGCCTAACACATAGTAGACCTACCCAATGTAGCTGGCTGGCCCTGCTGGAGACTCCTTGGCTAGACGTTCTGGATCTGAATGCTGCCTGAGCACCCCCGAGCTAGTGACCCGAAGCCATATCCTTTTTGTGCCTCAGTTTCTGCATCTGTGTGATAGAGATGATACTGGCATGTGAAGAATGAATGAGAGCCTCATGAAACACCCTAGAATGGTGCTAAGTAAAATTAAGTATAATTAGCAAAGACTTTCTAAGAAAAAAAAAATGATTTCAGAGTTGTGTGTGTGCGTGTGTGTGCACGCGTGTCCATGAGCATTCATACACCTATATCTGTATAGCATATGAATTTTTTCTTCTTGGTTTTTTAATTTTGATCATCTTACAAATATATCCTTAGAGATTAACCATAAAATGTTCTCTGAGGTAAAACAACCTTCATTTCCATGTTTTTAGAGTTACTGGTAATTTCCTTATCCCTTCCTCACTTTCTCGTGAAAGCGATACCTTCGTCTGGGTTACACGCTGGGGAAGGGCTAAAGCGTCCGGAAAAGGATCTGCTCTCGCAGCAGCACCGCTGCCCCAGGAAAAGATTGGGATCATTGAGACTCGCCGTGAGATGGAGTTGCAGCAGACGGTAACGCGAGCCCTGCACGGTCGTGTGTTGGGGTTCGTGCACGGCTTGTCTGAGCGCACAGCCAGCCACATATCTCCCAGTAAAGACTAGATGGAACTCAGGAAGATCATCTATCTGTAGTCCGCAATCTCCCCTCGGGGGCCACCTCATAGTTTCTTACAATCCTAGAGCTCCTCATACCATCTGCTTAAGTCTGATGATACCCCACATTTGTGTGTGGATAAGAAGTCGTGTACGGGGATGAGGGCTAATGGGTGTCTGTCTGGTCTAGCTGCCTTCACAGGTGTGTGTGAAGAAACCGTCTGGCTAATGAGTAGAAAATGGAATTCGGGGGGCTGGGTATCAGAACATTCAGGCTACCTGTCCCTCACTACTCAGGTGTGAGTCTGACCCCCCCAGGCTACTCTAAATATTGAGCGCTATATAAAGGCAAGAGGATAAATTTCGCCTATACGATATTTTTCAATTAAAAAATTTAAAATATTAAACAGTTATGCATTTTCTGTTTTATCCACTCCTAGCCTATTTACATATGTCTTTGGTTGAAAAAGGTCTCATAGATCCTAGGTTAAAAACTTATGGTTGAAAAGCTCCCTAATCAACTAAGGATGACCTCAGCTTTCTGATCCCCCTGTCTCCATACCCCAAATGTTAGGTTTACAAGAGTACATTGCCATGCCTGGAGTGTTTTTCATGAGTCGTTTTGTTTTCCAGCTTGAATGCTTATGAAAAGTTAGGAAGTAAACTTTAGTTACCCAGTATCATATATTATTGCTTAGAATTAAAGGGTTTGTTTAATATAAAAATAAGCAATGGTAATATGCTGTAATAATGCATCTCACTTCTTTTTAAAACTAAAACTCATTATTTTGTAAATAACAAAGAAATTTAAAAAAAAATCATACAACTAGATTGATAAAGCCACCCAAGCAAACACTTGGCCAGACAAAAATCAATGCTCCTCAGTGAACTATTTTAAATTAATTTATTTATTTCATTAATTACAGTTTATTCAGTTTGTATTCCAGCTATAGCTGCCTCCTTCATTCCCTCCCAATCCCACACTCCCTACCTCAACTCCTCCCATAACCCTCACCCAGTTCACTGATGAGGTAGTCCTCCTGCCCTTCCCTCTGACCCTAGTCTATCAGGTCTGATCAGGAGTTGGTGCATTGTCTTCCTCTGTGGCCTGGTCAGGCTGCTCCCCCCTCAGGGGGAGGTGATCAAAGAGCAGGCCACTCAGATTATGTCAGAGACAGTCCCTGTTCCCTTACTAAGGAACCCTCTTGTACACTGAGCTGCCATGGGTTACATCTGTTCAGGGGTTCTAGGTTATCTCCATGCAAGGTCCTTGTTTAGCGTATCAGTCTCAGAAAAGACCTCTGTGTCCAGAGTTTTTGGTTCTGTTGCTGTCCTTGGGGAGCTCCTGACCCCTCCAGGTATTACTATCTCCCCTTCTTTCATAAGATTCCCTGTATTCTGCCCAAAGTTTGGCTATGAATCTCTGCATCTGCTTTGATACCTTGCTGGATAGAGTCTTTGAGAGGCCCTCTGTGGTAAGCTTCTGTCCTGTTCTGTTTTCTCCCTCTTCTGATGTCCATCCCATTTGCCTTTCTGAGTAAGGATTGATCATCTTACCCAGGATACTCTTTCTTGCTTATCTTCTTTAGGTGTACAGATTTTAGTACGTATATCTTATATTTTGTTTCTAATATTCACTTATAAGTGAGTATATACCATGAGGGACTTTCTGCTTCTGGGATACCTCACTCAGGATTATCTTTTCTACTTCCCACCATCTGCTTGCAAAATTCATGATTTCCTTATTTTTAATTGCTGAGTAGTATTCCATTGTATAAATATACCACAATTTTTGTATCCATTCCTTTGAGGGATATCTGCATTGTTTCCAGATTCTGGGTATTATACATAAAGCTGCTATGAAAATAGTTGAGCAAATGTCCTTGTTGTATACTTCAGCATATTTTGGATATATACTTAGGAGTGCTATAGCTTGATCTGGAAGAAGCACTGTTCTTAATTGTCTGAGAAAGTGCCAGATTAATTTTCAAAGTGGTTTTACAAGTTTACAGTCCCACCAGTAATGAAGGAGGATTCCCCTTTCTCCATATCTTCTCCAGCATGTATTGTCACTTGAGTTTTTGATCTTAGCCATTCTGATGAGTGTAAGATGAAATCTCAGGGTTGTTTTGATTAGCATTTCCCTGATGACTAAGGACATTGAACATTTCTTTGAGTGTTTCTCTGCTTTTCGATATTCCTTTATTGAGAATTCTCTGTTCTTTACTTCATTTTTAAATGGATTACTTGATATGTTGCTTTTCAACTTCTTGAATTCTTTATATATTCTGGATATTAGCCCTTTGTCAGATACAGGGTTGGTGAAGATCCATTCCCATTCTGTAAGCTGTTGTTTTGTTCTGAAGACAGTGTCCTTTTCTTTACAGAAGCTTTTCAGTTTCATGAGGTCCCATCTATTGATTGTTGACCTTAGAGCCTGTGCTGATGGTGTTCTGTTCAGGAAGTTGTGTCCTGTGCCAATGAGTTCAAGGTTCTTCCCCACTCTTTTTTCTAACAGGTTTAGTGTGTTTGGTTTTATGTTGAGGTCTTTGATCCACTTGGACTTTAGTCTTGTGTGGGGTGATAAATATGGATATATTTGCATTTTTCTACATGTAGACATCCAGTTAGACCAGCACCATTTGTTGAAGAGACTGTCTTTTTTTCCATTGTATTGTTTTGGCTTCTTTGTAAAGAATCAAGTGTCAGTAGCTGTGTGGGTTTATTTCTGGGTCTTCTATTTGATTCCTTTGATCCACCATTCTGTTTCTATGCCAGTGCCTTGCAGTTTTTGTTACTATTGCTCTGTAGTATAGCTTGTGATCAGGAATGAAGATACCTCCAGACAATATGTTGTTGTACAGGATTGTTTTAGCAATTCTGGGTTTGTTGTTGTTGTTGTTGTTGTTGTTGTTGTTGTTGTTCTTCTTCTTCTTCTTCTTCTTCTTCTTCTTCTTCTTCTTCTTCTTC